>NW_002987879.1:979282-983684 GCF_000006295.1 Pediculus humanus corporis | reverse complement strand
TTATGACTTAATAATAAAACAAGAAAAGAACAAAAAAAAAAAATAAGAGAAAGAAAAACTTGAAAAATTTTCTTTTGAACTTGAGATGAGATAAAACCTTTAAAATTATTATTATTATTATTATCACGACCATCATCATCATCATCATCATCATTTTAAAAATATATATATATATACATAAATATATAAAAATCAATAACGAAAAACATTAATTTATTACAAAAAAAAAAAAAAAAAAACTTTTCAATGCTATAAATAAAATTTATTTTTAATTTAAAAAAAAAAAAAAAACATTGTGTTATGTTATATGTCTATCTCTGTCTATCTCTCTCTCTCTCTTTATATATATTCTATCTTTATCTATTTATATATATATATTCGTCTTTTTCGCGCGCGTAAGACAAAACCTATCGTTTGTTTAAATTTATTTATATGTGTATATGTATATATATATATATATATATATATATATATATATATATATATATATATATATATATATATATATGTGTGTGTGTAACGGAAATTAAAGCGTGGGGGCGACGAGGGGGGGGAAATGGGGGGGGGGTGGAAAAAAAAAAATGAAGACTTACCGATTGTTTTTATTATATCGAAACCATCTTCCTTATCGTTATCAGATGACGAAGAAGATTCGCTATTGCTATTCAATTCGGTCGTCGATGATATATCTTTGGTTATTGATATGGTGTCGGGACGCATTTTAATACCCTTAGACGTTGCCATGAATCTATAAATAAAATTTTTTTTTTTTTTTTTTATTCAAAATTAATTTCATTTTAGTCGGATTAACTACTTTCCTTCGAAAAAAAAAAGAAAAATCCTTTCCGTTGACGCGTGTGACGTCATTTCACTCTCTCTCTCTCTCTCTCTCTCTGATTAATAATAATTTATTAAAAATAGTGTGATCGATATTATTTCAAAAAAAAAAAAAAAATTATACATTGTAATAAATTCCTTATTATTATTATTATTATTAATTCATTTCACTTTTTTATTTTTTTTACACGTAATAACGCATTTTAATAATAATAATAATAATAATAATAATAATGATAATAATAATGATAAAAATTTCCAATTTAAAAACATTTTCAAAATGAAAATTATAAATAAATTATTTAAAGAAATCGTTTGTGTGTATGTATATACATGTCCCAAAGCAATGTAACACCCTTTTCAGCAACGCCCCACTCTGCCCTCCCCACCGCCTCCCCACGGTACCCCCACGGTTAAAATTATAATTTTATATATATTTGACGAGTTTTTTTTTTTTTTTTTTTTTTAAATGAATGAGAAAAATTTGTGTTTTTTACTGCTACTTGTTTTGTGTTTCTCTCGCGATTGTAAATACGTCGCAAAAGATTCGCAGGATGTTTTTTTTTTTTTTTTTTTTTTAAATAATTAATAAAAGGATTTATTAATTGTTTAAAATGTGGTTGGGGAGACGGGGGGAAAAGGAAAGAGAGAGAGAGAGAGAGAGAGAGATAGAGATTGAGGAGAGTTGAACGAATACGATATTAAAATGCTATACAAATAATAAATAAATATAAAATTTCATAATGGATATAGAAAAAAAGTCACGCACAAAATAATAATAATAATCAAACAGGTCGAAGGTTCAATGTACTATTTTTTTTTTTTTTAAACCTGACTGACTGATTTTAAATATTAAATTTTTTAGTGCGTGCGTGCGTGCGTGCGTGCGTACGCGTGTAAATAAAACAAAAAAGGAAATTTCTAACGTAATTATTAATTAAAATAATAATAATAATAATAATAATATTAACAATAATAATAATTATAATAATAATTTTAACACTCTATGACATTTATTTATTTATTCAACTCTATGACAAATTGTTTTTTTTTGTTGTCTCGATAAAACCTAATCGTAACGATAATAATGATAATAAATCAATAACTAATTATTCGCGTGAAAAAAATTATTATTATTATTATTATTATTATTATTAAGTAATAAATAAATTAATCTCGCTATTGCATAAATTAATAAATAAATAAATAATAAAAAAGGAGGAGAAGAGAAGAAAACGAAATTGAGAAACGAGTCGAGAATTTTTTATTAACTTTTAAACGCGACAACCAAATTTGGAAAATAAACAAACACAAACGCACGCACGCACGTGTAAACGTGCGTAACTTATAAGATTATTAAAAAAAATAATGATAATAATAATAATAATAATTAATGCGAAACAATCGAATGGAAAAAAAAAAATAAAATAAAATAAAACGAGGCGAACAAAACGTTTTCGTTTAATCAGGTGATTGATTTACATTAAAAAAAAATTTTTTTTTTTTTTAAAAAATGCCATAAATTTCCATGATCAAACCTTCCCCCTCCCCCTCCCTCCCCTTTCCCTCCAAAAGAAAAAATTGACCCCAAAAAATTATTACTCATTATTATTATTATTATTACTATCAATTTAACATTACAAATTGTTTTTGAAATATTTTAATCGGGTGAACTAGTTTACGCGCGGGGGACGGGTGTGGGGGGGGGAACAAACAACAATAATCATTTCGTAACGTATTAAAAAGTCAAACAACTAAACAAACAAACAAACAAACAAACAAACAAATAATAATAATAATAATGAAATTTTTATAAAAATAATAAATTATTTACCTTTTTTTTTTTTTTGGTTTGTTTATTAAATTTTTCCAGAATTTTCTATTCCCGAACGTGTGAGTATGAAAAAGAAAAAGAAAGAAAAAAAATTTTCTCTCGTTAAATCTATTTAAGGTTTTTCCAACTCAGGTTTTCATTTAATTTATTTTACACGGTTCATTTTCTCGTGTAACAACAACAACAACAACAAACTGTCAAGGTTTCGATCTGGTTTTTTTTTCTATCCTTTTCTCTCTCTCTCTCTCTCTCTCTCTCTCTCTCTTTCTCTCTTTCTATTTTTATCTCTCTATCCTTTTTTTTCGAAATTTTTATTCGTTTAACTGAAATTATAATTAAAATTTTTATTTATTTATTAAATAAAATCCTTTTACTTTTCCTTCCTCATTAAATTTTCCAAAAAGAAAATTTTTTTACTTCGGTATCATTATCATTATTATTATTATTATTATTATTATTATTATTATTATTATTATCATTGCGAATAATTTGACTAAAACGAAAAAAAAAAAAAAAAAAAAAAATCTTAAAATTGTCGATTTCTATTTAATTCTGGTTAATGCCACGTTTAAAAAAAAATTTAATAAAAACTCAGGTTAGAAAATAAGACAGACAGGTGTGACAACATGACAATAATAAACGCGTTTCAAATAGAGAAAGTTTTTTTTTTAATTTTTTTTTTTTTTTTTTTTAGAGAAAAAAAAATTAAAACTACGCAACGTTACGCAATTTAAAATTTTCATTCTCTTCTTTCTCTTTAATTTTTTTCTTTTTTCTTCACATCATCATCATCATCATCATCATCATTAAAAGAACCAGAAGAAAAAGGACCGAACGTAAAGGGGTAAAGGGGAGAAAAAAGGTCAATAATTTTGCCATCGTTTAGTCGTGCTCGGAAATTATTTTAAAAATTAAAATTCACTTTCGCATTAAAATTATTTATGACGTTGTCATAGAAAAAAAAAAAAAAAAAACCTAATTGAAATTAAGTTAAATAATAATAGTAATAAAAATAATAATAATAATAATAATAATGATGATGATGATGATGATGATGATGATGATAATGATAATCTTTTTTCGATAAAACTACTAACAAAATAATATTGTTAGTAATAAATGAAGATGATTTGTCGTTTAAAGTTTGTGAAAATTTTTTGTTTGTTGTTGTCGTCGTCGATGTGTCCCCCAAACCCCCACCCTCCACCCCTTCCTCCCTCAAAAATAAGTCATTATTATTATTATTTAAAAAATTTAAAAAAAAAGAATGTTTTCACTTACCTTTTATCACTCGAATTATTATTATTATTAATTTTTAAAAAATTTTCTGATTTGTTTCTTCCTCTCCTTCTTCTTTCTCCTTCTTTCTCCTTCTTCCTCTTCTTCCTTCTTCTCTTTAAATTATTCCATTGACGAAAACATAAAATAAATTAAAAAATAAATAATAATATAAGTGAAACATTTGAAATAAAAAAAAAAAAAAAAAAAAAAAAACTAAAATGTTTATTTTAATAAAACGATTTAAATAATAATAATAATAATAAACCGTAAAAAAATATATATGTATATAAATTAAAAGAGTTACAAAATTACACTCCGAGAACACCACCACCACGAGAACTACTAACAACGATTATAAAAAAAATATTAAAAAAAAAAAACAGAAAGAAAGAATAGAAAAAAAACGTTTCAAAGTGTGGAAGAGGGCCCCCTTTTAACGTTGTGTAAAAT
>NW_002987879.1:972885-978290 GCF_000006295.1 Pediculus humanus corporis | reverse complement strand
AATTAAATTAAACCTATTCCTTTATTTTTTTTAATTACCCCCCCCCACTCTAAAAATATAAAAACTAATAAAATTTTTTTAACATTACCTGTCATTTATTTCGTTTCACTTAATTCCAAAATAAATTTGACAAATGCTAAAGTTTTTAAAGGACTAGTAGTAGTTGTAGTAGTAGTAGTAGTAGTAGCATGTGATAACATTTTTGGTTTTTGTTTTTGTTTTTTTTTAATTATTTCATTCCAACGACTTTATTCATTCATTGAATGGCGAGGCAAAGTTTTTTTTTTTTTTTTCCCTTGTGCATTTTTATGAAGAAAAAAAAAACAAAGCAAAGCGCGGTGAGCTTCTGTGTAGTTTTTCTCATTAGCTAAAAGCATTCGACTATTTTCTTTTTTTTTTTTCTAAAACCTGTAATAAATTTAAAATTATTTTAAAACAAAAAACAAAAAAAAAAAAACAAAAAAAAAAAAATGGAGAAAACCTTTTTACGTCAAATTTTACTACCTAGATCCCGTTTTAAAATTTAAAACAAAAAAAAAAAAAAAGTGAAATTTACAAATTAGCTACGTTGAAATATTTTTAAATTGATGGTTAAATGTGTTCAATGTAGTAAAGCAACATACCTAACTTTGTGAAAGAATTCCTTGGGATAAAATAAGAGTTTTTGCTCCTTTTTTTTTTTTCCCGACTCCGGAATTTTTTTTACTTTTTTCAAAACCTTTTTTTTTACCTTCCCACAAACTGTAAGAAAAAAAAAAAAAAAAAAATGTCTTCCTTTTATTATTATTTTCTTTACGAAAAAAAAAAAAAAAAAAAAAAAAAAACTACGAGTTACGATACTACTACTACTACTACCTTTCTAAATCTTTCCAATATTGAACTTGTAATGCTTTTTTGACTTGATTATCCTTTACTAATTTTTGCTCTTCCCGTAATTGTTTCCCTAATTTTTCTTGTTCGCTGATTTTTTGATTCAATTGAGCTCTGAATGATTGTTTTTTGCTTTCCGGATTATTCGAAACGTAATATTTCAATTCGTCCAAAATTTTCACCGAGTATTCTTTGGCTCTGTTATTTTCTCCTTCTAATATTTTTATTTCTTTCTCGTAATTTTCAATATCCATTTTGAGATTATTAACTTCCTGAAATAATTAAAAGTAATTTTTTTTTTAAAAAAGAAGAATTACAATTGATTTTTTTGTAATTTTTTTTAGGTACCTCTTCCAATAGATGAGTTGTGTTGTCCAAAGCAGACGCCGTCGAATCGTAAATTTTTTTCTTTTGCTCGTATTCTTCATTCAACTCATTGAATTCCTCTCGAAGGGGTCGCAATTCGGCTATCAATGGCGACAATTGATTTTTTTTTGCCGAAATTCTACGGGATATCTGTTGAACCAACACCGACATTTCTTCCAAGGTTTTTCCCTTTGCGGTATCCATATCCGATGTTTCTTCAGAAACTTTTTCCAATGTGTCGACCGTATCTCGGTAACCGAACAATCCGTGTAAGGATTCTTCTTGATGCTGATTAATATAAGAATTTATTATTAATTTTGAAAAGGAATATTTTTAACTTGATAAAAATCGATATTACCAAAGCTTTCAAAATTTCTTCTTCTTTCGACGATAATATTTCTAACGTTCTACTTAAAATTCCATGTTCGGATTTGAGAGCGAGTAATTCGGCTCTTTTTTGTTTGTACACAACCGTTCTCCCTTTCAATCTATCAACGTATTTTTTAAATTCTTCACCTTTTAAAACCGTGTCGCCGGCTAATTCTTTTAATTTATTTAATTTTTCTTCGAGTTCTTCTTCCAAATTTGCAAGTACGTTTTTCAAATCGTTTAAATTTTCCGCTTTGTTTTCTTTTTTCTTAGCTATTATGCTGGCTTGTTGTCTAAAAGGTGCATTTTTATCTTCGCTTAAATTCTGAGTTGCAAGATGTCGTTCGACCATTTCATTTATTTCCAATGTTATTTGTTGAATCTGGAAAAAAAATATCACGATGATGATGATGATGATGATGATGATGAAAATTATTTATTAACGAATAAAATTATACCTGAGCACTTAAATCTTCAAGATCTGCATGAGTGATATTGGGTTCCCTTAAAACACTTTCTAAAATTTTTACTTCCGTTCGGCGATTATTGATTTCTTGTGGAAGTTTTTGTTTTGCCATGTAGTTATTAACACTGCAATCTTCTTCCAATTTCTTCAGTAACCTTTCAGAAGTGGCACCCAAAGATGCTTGTTTAAGTTCTTTTAATTGAATTTGAAGCCTTCTCATTTTCTGATCATTCATCAATAATTGCGATTGTTGTTGTTCAGCTTGAGATGATAATTCTTTTTCCTTTTCCTTTTCTTCTCTTAATATTTTTGCAGAATGAAGCAAAGCAATTTTACCAGATATATTGTCAACCTTATAAATTAATTAAACAATATAAATTTTTTTATTTTAAATGCGAATAACTAAAATGATTACGTATTTAAAAGAATCGAAACATTTACATTCGTGATAAGGAATTAAATAAGTGCAATTAATCTTTCGAATAACTCACCCTCTGGTGTAATTTTTCAATTTTTTTCTGTACAATGTCTTTTTCTTTTTCCATTGCAGAAATATCAGTTCTGAGTTCATTTATTGACATACCACTGGTTTTTAAAGCCTCATATTTCTTATGAATATCTTTAAAGTCTTCAATGTTTAATTCATACTGCTCGTACAAATAACCAATTTCAGGATCTGATAGCATTTCAGGTGGAATTTCAAGTTTTACTAAATACTGTGCCAAGTATGATCTCTTTTTAAGATCGCTGATGTTAGCTAAAAGCCACTCTAATATCGGATGAATGACATTTTTGTTTCCTTGAACCAAACCTTGACGAAAAGTCGATCTGAATGTAAAAAATTATTATATCATTTATCATTTTAAAAAAAAAAAATATATGTATAATATATTTATTGTGTATTCAAAGGAAAAATGTAGTTAATTGAAAACCAATAATTAATAAAATACTTAAATAGGTATAATAATTGATAACAACGAAGAACAATTAAATAATTAATTTTTGTCTCATTCATGTCGAAAATATAAAATGGAATAACAGTAATCATAATAATAATAATAATAATGAAACTTACACAGACATTCCAGGTTTTAGTTTATAATTTAAAATTCTTAACATTTCCAATATTCTCACAGCAGTTTCATCTAATTCTTCATGTTGAATATCAACTTTATTTGTTGGATCAATTTCACCCAAGACATCAGTGACAACCTGTAAAAATTAGATTGACCCCCTCATCAAAAAAGTGCAAGGGCATAAAAAAAAATCATCACAAAATAAAAAATATGCCACACAAATTTTTTTGCAATATTTTATTTACCTGCAATAACTTTTCTTCGGTCAAAGAATCGAATGAAATGACATTGTAATTTTTATTCAATAATGCATTTATTTGATCGACAACCGTTTTCAATTGCACATTGGCCATGTTTTAACAATTTTTTTTGGATATTTTTAAAAATTCAATATACTAAATAAATATTTTTTTTTAAAGAAAATTATTGTTGGCGAATTAAAGAGTATCCACGGCAACGAACATGAAAAATTATAACTGTCAATTTTCATTAGTGCCAACATAAATATTTCTGTCAATCAAAATTGTAAGCGAAAAAAATAAAAAATTGTAATGTTTATTTAATTTTACAAAATGAAAAAAATGTAATTTATTTGTGAGTAAATATTTAAAAACGATGTAAAAAATAATTTTTTTTTTATTCATGTTTCAACTTTTTGAGGTAAACTTTTTTTTACTATAAACATATTATATTAATGAAAAAAAAGTTCGATACTAATTTATTTTCTCTATGATTTTTTTCCAATTAAACTTTTGAAGAAAAAAAAAATTTATTTATATACGTTTAAAATTGTTTTAGAAAAAATTTAAAAATAAAGAAATTGGATTTTAAAATATAAAATTTAAGTTTTAATCGTACGGTAATGTAATTTTTTTTTTTTTTTTTAAAAAAAAGAAAATAAATTTTTAAATAAACATTATATTTTTATGTTAATTATGTTTCCTGCCTTGTCAATATGTAACGCAATGCGTTTTTTCTGTGTGAAAAAAATTAAATTTGTATTCATTCGCGTTCGTTAAATATGATATTTTCGTTTGGTTATTATTTAAAATTGCAAAAAAAACAATATAAATCGTTTGAAATTATTAAAATAAATTTTAAAAAAAATTACGGAAAGGATAATATGAAGAATAAAAAATAATAATAAAAATGTTTCGTTATTATTGCGGAGGTAAGTGTGAAATGTCAAACTCAATGGACGTCGTCTGTTTTGTGTAGAAGTGGGTTTTCAATTATAAATAAAAGTTTTTTTTATTTTTCATTTTCCAGTAAATTATTTATTACGATTCGTTTCAGGTAACTCTTCGTAAGTGAATTCAACAATTTAAGTTAACTTAAATACAATAATTATCCAGCTAATGCTGGAATTCGTTATGTGTTTGTCTTGCTTTAAGTGGTAATCAGCTGAAAGCCAAAAACCATTACGATGTTGAAAGGAGGAATTGCGAAAAAAGAAGGCAAAGTTATGAGGATTCGAGCTTTTCCGGTGAGTTTTCATTTTAATTATTTAATTATTTATTTGTTTACCACTCTTAATATCATAAATTCATAAATGAAATTGTTTGTTAGAGGGGGAGGGGGAACGAAAAGAAAAGAAAAAAAAAAAGTGTGGTGTTTTATTTTGTCATTATTATCATGTCCTACTTTTATATATAAATATATTTGCCGTGTCCTTTAAATTTTAAATTATCAATTAAATAATTTTGTTTTTATTTTAATCAAACCTCATCAACTGCTTTTTTACTGCAGATTATAAAATTTTATAATAACATTTTCTGTTTGTTGCGGTTTTCAAGGTCTATTACTTTGAGAATTGGCGAGCTCACCCGTTTTAAATAATTCATTAGATTTACTCACAAAAAGGTTACAATGCTTTTTTTTTTTTTTTTTGTTCAACACAACATATAAAATGTTTTCATTCAAATCATTAAATTAAAAAAAATAATAATAATAAAATGCATTTAAATTCTTCTTGGAGAACAAATTAATAAAATCCTCCTCAAAGCTGTCCAAGACTTTCTTCTTCTCGTTTATTAATTTATTTTTTTTTTTTTTCGTAAAATAATTTCACCCAAGTTCACTTTAATGTTTAATTGGTCATTAAAAATTTTTTTTTTTTTATTATTATCATCATCATTACATTTTGGGCTAGTGGGATTTAATTTAATTCAATTTATATTTTCTTAAATGAATAAATTAAATATACGTTTAAAAAAAATTTCAAATCAAACTTTTTTTTTATATATATATATTATTTA
>NW_002987879.1:967438-972631 GCF_000006295.1 Pediculus humanus corporis | reverse complement strand
TTTTTTTTTTTTCACAAAATAGAAATAAGATTATTATTATTATTATTCGAGTAAACATTTTAAATTAAGTGCCAACCATAATCGAATTTTTTTTTCGACTACAATTTTTTAATGGAATTTTCTATCAAAAATATAATTGTTTATTATGTTATCACGATTTCATGAAACTAATTTTAAAATGACAAAATCGCTTTTGTTTTTAATTCGGAGAAAAATAATTTTATTATAAATATATATATAAATAATATAGGATGAAAGAATATAAATTGTTACTTCAGTATCATTAAAATCATAATAATTATTTTATAGTTTAATGGCTGAGTAAATTTTATTTTTAGCTTTTATTTTATACCGACTTTGTCGTAATTATTATTATTAGCAATTTGCATAAAAGTAAAAAAAATAGGATTATTATTTTACCGGGCATGTTTTTTTTTTTTTTTTTTTTCAATTAATTAATTAATTAATTATAAATTTTAAAAAATAATAATAATAATAAGAGCGACAAAGCAAAGCCATTATTATTATTATTGTTTGATTCTCTTCGTCTGACAGATATTTCGTTTTCATGAGATTGCCTCATTAATACTTTTTCGTTTTGTGTTTTTCTAATGTTATCATTTTCCTTATCTTTTACTTTCTCTCTCTCTCTCTTTCTCGATTAAAAAACTACTCGAATGAAATAATTATTTTTAAATTCCATGTTAATAATAATTAAATGATTTATATATATTATGTCATACCTGTGTTTTTATTTTTTAATAAAACTTGATAAACTTAACAATCTGCTCAAAAAAGCTATCATTCATTTTCGAAATGATATTTGTAATTAATAATATGCAGAGGGAATCGAAAACAACTCGATTTCAGAAAATACATTGTTATGTAATGAATGTTGTTTCTTTTTTACTTTTTTTTCTATTCGACACTTTCCAGCAATTCTTTATTTCAAATTATCAAAGCTGACATAAATAATAATGATGATGATGATGATATCTGTGAATTTCATATCGATAATAATAATAATTATTATAAAAACTATTTTGATAGCTGCTTTGCACGTATTTTGTATTGTGTTTTTTTTCCATTTTTGTCTCCATTACTTTTTTTTTTTTTTTTTTTTAACACAAAGAAAACAGGAAAAAAACAAATTATTCATTTCATTTCTTTAAAAAAAAAAAAAAAAAAATATTTTTCTACATGACTCTCATTTGTCATCATAAAAAACAGTAGTAAACAAAACAAATGAAAAAAAATATGATTAAATTTTCAAGGGTAAGTGCCCTCGCTTAAATTTAAACCCCGTTTTCATGGCCGTTTCTTTTTTTTAAAAAAAAAAAAAAAAAAAAAAAAAAAAAAAATTTCCAAAAAAAAAAAAAACCAAAAAAAAAAAAGGGAAAAAAAAAATTTTGTACAAACATAAAATATTTTTTTTTTTTTTTTTATTTTTTATTTTTATTTATTTTATTTAATTTATACATTAAAAATAATTTTTTTTTTTTTTTTTTTTTTTTATATTTTTTTTTTTATTTTTGCGAAATGTGATCTATAATAATAATACTGAGTGTCTTTACTGACAAAATGCCTTCGACAAATTTTCAAATGACCGCTAAACATCCTGAATGTTCAGAGGTAATTCCACTTTCTTACATCCATTCATTTGCATTATTACATATTTCATTGAGTTTTTACAATATAGTATTTTATTTTAAACGTAAATCATTTTCATAAATACCACACTTTTTCACCCCCCCCCTCTCTCCCCCTTAATAATATATATTTTTCTTAATTGTTTATATGTTAAAAAAGGGGAGAGAGAGAGAGAAAAAAAAAAAAAAGAAGCAAAACAATGTTTGTTTATTTTTTACTTTATTTTTATTTTTTATTTTTTACAATTGGTAAAACTGATTGTGTATAATTATAACTGTCTTTTTTGAAAAAAAAAAAAATGTTTTATCATTGATTTACAAATACAAAGACAAATAAAAAAATTATATATTTTGTTTTCAATTCATGATTTGTATGAATTTATTTATTGTTTTAGATGACTATGGATGAAAAATATGTGGAGAGCATATGGGGTTTGCTCAAGAACGCAATTCAAGAAATTCAAAAAAAAAACAATTCAGGTCTGAGCTTTGAAGAGCTTTACAGAAATGCATATACAATGGTTCTTCATAAATATGGAGAAAGACTTTATTCTGGACTCAGAGAAGTTGTCACACAACATTTAGAAACAAAAGTATGAATTTTTAAAATTTAAAACGAGTAATTTTTTAATTTTTGTAAAAAAAAAATGATTTCGATATTCCCAAAAAAAAAAATTCATGTGTTCACCATTAATATCCGTATATGCCCATCCTTAAACAATTTATGTTGTCACCTGTACAATTGATTAAATACATGCTGACATTGTTTTAGGTTAGAGAAGATGTTTTAAAAGCTCTCCACAATAATTTTTTAACAACATTAAATCAAGCTTGGAATGATCATCAAACATCTATGGTCATGATACGTGATATTCTCATGTATATGGATAGGGTTTATGTTCAACATAATGATGTTGATAATGTCTACAATCTGGGGCTTATTATTTTTAAGGATCAGGTATTATATTGATTTAATCAGAATTTAAAAAAGGTTGTCTTTGAACCTTATGAATAGGATTTTACTTGCCACTCATGTGAATAACTGACCGATTATCATTTTGTTTTTCCAAGGTGGTTCGGTATGGTTGTATTAGAGACCATTTAAGGGAAACTTTGTTGGATATGATAATGCGTGAAAGGAAAGGTGAAGTCGTCGATAGAATAGCTATAAAAAATGCATGTCAAATGCTAATGGTCCTTGGAATAGGAAAAAGATCTGTTTATGAAGAAGATTTCGAAAGGCCATTTCTTCAACAATCTGCTGATTTTTATAGGGTAATTATATTTGTTTTCGAATGCTTTTTGGAATGAGAACACTTGGAGAGACAAGAAACAAATTGGATATTTTTTTTTTGAATTTCAGATGGAAAGTCAAAAATTTTTAGCTGAAAATAGTGCGTCTGTGTATATTAAAAAAGTAGAAGCTCGTATAAATGAAGAAGCCGAAAGAGCGAAACATTATTTAGACGTGTCAACGGAAACTAGAATAGTCGAAGTCGTCGAAGAGGAATTAATAGAGAAACACATGAAAACGATTGTCGAAATGGAAAATTCGGGTGTAGTTCACATGTTGAAAAATCAAAAAACAGAGGATTTAGCATGCATGTATAAATTATTTTATCGAGTGACTGATGGATTGAAAACCATGTCGGATTGCGTGAGCCAGTACCTTAGGGAACAAGGGAAAGCGTTAGTTCAAGAAGAAAATGGTGGAACGAACGCTATTAATTTTGTACAGGTAAAAATTTTAATTTTTTATTAAAACAATTAATTTTTTTTTTATATATAAAATAATAAATTAAAAATTGAATTGTAATTTTTTTTTTAGAATTTACTCGATCTTAAAGACAGGTTCGACCATTTTCTACATAATTCATTCAACACAGATAAAATATTCAAACAAATGATAGCGTCGGATTTTGAACATTTTTTAAATTTAAATCCAAAATCTCCGGAATATTTATCACTTTTCATTGATGACAAGTTGAAAAAGGGTGTGAAAGGGATGACCGAGCAGGAAATCGAAACGGTACTCGACAAAACGATGGTCTTGTTTAGATTTTTACAAGAGAAAGATGTTTTCGAAAGATATTACAAGCAACATTTGGCAAAAAGGCTGTTATTAAATAAATCTGTCAGCGATGACAGCGAGAAAAACATGATCTCTAAACTTAAGGTGAGCTTTGCTTTTTTTTTTTTTTTTTTTTAATTTTTTTTTTTTTTTTTCAATCGAGGGATTTTGTTTTTACAATTTTCAGTCAATTTATTATTTTTCTAACGCCACCCCCCCTCCTTTCCCCTCGTTCCACCCCCCTCCTCGCCCCTCCCTGCGCGGTAGTTTTTTTTTCTCTCTCTCTCTCCCTTTTGTAAGGTTTTTTCAGTGCCCGTCAAATGAATGAAATTTCGTTGAAATGTTTCGAATGAATCGGAGATTTACTCTCGCCTTTTTTTAAAGGCAATAATAATGATAATAATATCAGTCATTTAATTTAAGTATCACGATATATATATATATATATATATATATATATATATATATATATATATATATATATATGATTCCCGAAAAATCGGGGAAAATCTCATTACGCTTATCATATATTACTTGATAAAAAAAAAAAAAAAAAAAAAAAATTTTAGGGTTCAAGGTGAAGAGATTATTCAGTCCCCAGATTTGAATTTCTTCTTTTTTTACAGACAATGTATGAAAATTCTCTGAAAAGTAGTTAATTGTTGTTGTTGTGTGTCCCTGTAAATTATGTGTGTGCCCCAAGTTGTCGACAAAAAAAAAAAAAAAAAAAAAAAAAAAAAAAAAAAAAAAACTTCCCAAGAAGAAAGAACCAGAAGCGGATGCGTGGAATAGTTTTAAATGAAGCTCGTGTTACAAATTAGTGATAATCTTCTACCCAAAAATCAATTCAAATTTTTTTTTTTTTTTTTTTTTTTTGACTTAACTTTACTTAATTTAATTTAATTTAATTTATTTAAATTGAATTCAATTTTTTTTAAATTCGAAATTATTTTAAGAAAAATTAAGGAAAGTGGTAAATTTTTTTTTTTTTACATCATCATCATCATCATCATCATCATCATCAAATCATTAAAAGCTGGTTGATGAAGGTTTTCGAATTGGGGGCGGGGGGGGGGGTGAGGGGCGAGGGGCGGGAAATGAATTGTTTACAATTAAAGTGTCACGTGTAAAAATGATTATACTATTGTATGTATACACTATAGACGATATTGATGATACGGTTGAGAAAATTTTGTAAATTTTTTATTTATTTATTTATTATTATTATTATTTTTTTCTCTCTCGATATATTGAAATAAATAATGTCTGTATTTAAAACAAGTTCGCGGGTTTTTTTTTTTTTTGTAATTTTCGTTCTTATTTTTATAAATTTTTTAATATATATTAGAAGATAGAATCGCTGATTTTGCGCACGAGCTTCTAAAATGTAAGCCCTCTCATTATTTAAATTATTGAATATTAAGTAAATTTAAAAAAAAAAAAAAAAAATTTTTTAAGTTTTTTTTGTTTATA
>NW_002987879.1:965133-966581 GCF_000006295.1 Pediculus humanus corporis | reverse complement strand
TTTTTTTTTCTTATTATTATTATTCATTTAAATTTTGTTCTTCGTCGTCGTCGTCGTCGTCGTGGACGTAGGAAATCCAAAGCGAAACTGACATACCGGAAAGGGATTTGATCAGAGCTTTGCAATCGTTAGCAATGGGAAAAGCAACGCAAAGGATTTTAATTAAAAATCCCAAAACGAAAGAAATCGAACCCAGTCACGTTTTTTTCGTGAACGATTCATTTTCGTCAAAGTTACACCGTGTTAAAATTCAAACGGTTGCCGCCAAAGGAGAGTCAGAGCCTGAAAGACGCGAAACGCGGAATAAAGTAGACGAAGATCGGAAACACGAAATCGAAGCTGCGATTGTTAGGATCATGAAAGCAAGGAAGAAAATGACCGTGAGTCGTTTTTCTTTTTTTTTTTTTTTTTTTTCTTTTTGAAAAAAGTCGGATTAAAAAAAAATTTTTTTTGTGAATTTTTTTTAGCACAACGTTTTAGTAGCGGAAGTTATCGAACAGCTCAAATCTCGTTTTCTACCATCTCCCGTAATTATTAAAAAAAGGATAGAAGGTCTTATCGAAAGAGAATATTTAGCGAGGACATTGGACGATAGGTAATAACAACAACAATAATAATAATAATAATAATAATTTTTTTTTTTTTCATGGGCTCGTAGTAGTAGTAGTAGTAAATCAGGTTTCTCTCACATCGCGGACGCGACGACGATACAAACGATACAAACGAAACAAACAAAACAAACAACAAAATTTTATTTTTTTTTTATTTTCAGGAAAACGTACACATATGTCGCTTGAATGATTCTTGTATACGGAGAAGTTTCGTCTTTGATTATTTATCAATCATTCTCAATTAATTTTTTTATAACTATTTTTTTTTCACTCTATTCCCTCCCTACCTACCTTCCTACCCCCCCTCTTTCTCTCTCTCTATCTTTCTCTTTTTCTCCCTCCAGTTTTTTTTTTTTTTCCATTTAATTTAATTTTTTTTTTTTTTTATTATTATTATTCTCATTCTATTCTCCTCGGCTAATTACGTTTGTACAAAATAATAATTATTTTGAATTGTTTATTTATGATGTTGATATATATAAATAAATAAATAAATAAATAAAAGAACTATGATGAAAGCGAGAAAAATGTAAATGTAATTAAAAAACAAAGTGTAAAACTCAGCAGTTCGGGCGTCGAAATTGAATTTTTTTTTTTTTTTTTTTATATATAATCTTGTGTTGAAAAAAAAATAAAAAAAATAAATAAATAAAAAGTTGTTTATATAAATAAATAAATAAATAAATGAATATATAAATATTTATATATATATAAAATAAATTTAATGAAAAAAAAAAATTAAAAGTATTGATAATTATGTAAAATTTGTATATATATACAATTTTCTTAAGCTGTAGTTTTTGTTTTTTTTTTTTTTTTTTTTTTTTTTTGAGGGGG
>NW_002987879.1:922562-965113 GCF_000006295.1 Pediculus humanus corporis | reverse complement strand
CGATGGTGATGGTGGTGATGATGATGATAAAATTGTTTTTAAATTGATTGTGCGCGAAAGATCTCATCAATGTTACAAAAATAAATTAATTTTATTTAAATAAATTCGTAGGCCATAATGAATGGGAAAAAAAGAAAAAGGGGGGGGGGAAGAAGCAAAATTTTTAAATTTTTTTTGTAAATAAAACCAACGGGAAAAAATTTAATAATAATAATAATTAAAAAATGATTAAAGAAAAAAAAAAAAAAACATTTGTTAGAAAATTATAATAATTTTTATATAATTAATATATATATATTTCTCTAATACCTATTTTTGAAAAATATTGATTCGTGTTTATTTAAAACAATCAATCAATCAGTGAATTAATAAACGTACATCGGACGTCCATATGATCCGGAAAAAAAAAATAAGTAAATAAGATCGAAATGGGAATAAAAACGGAAATTGTATGTAAATCGATAACTAAAAAAATTATTAATTAAATAAAATTCTTTAAATGGGAAAATTAAATTATCATTATCATCATCATCATTTTTTTTTGTTTTTTTGTAAAGAAAAAAAATTGTTGATAGAAAAAAAATGATGGCGGTGATGATGATGATGGTAAATATAAGTAAATAAATAAATAATTTGAAAATTAAATCAATGAGTCAATCAATCAATCAATCAATCACTTATAATAAAATCCCAAAGAAGTGAGTGAGAGCCTAGAAATTTTTTTTTTTTTTTTTATAATGTTTATGTGTGGGGGAAGGGGAATCTTAGTAAATCCGGACTCTCTTCTCTGTATTTATTTTTTTGTAATAATAAACGGTTTGTTTTATAAATAAAAATTATTCATTTTCATATTTTTAAGTGTTTTATTATTATTATTATTATTAAGTGTTTGTATGTATTTTTTAGGCGTGTTGTAAAACAACGTGGATATAAATTTTGTAAAAAAATTCTCTTCTCTCTTATTATTATTATTATTATTATTATTAATTTTATTTTACGTTTAATTATTATTATTATTATCGGTTCGGAAGTTAGTTTTTGAAATTTTCCAGAATTTTCCGATTTTGTGAGAATAAATAGTGGAATGTGATCAAGACCAAAGACGTTTCACAAGACGACGAGATGGATATGAATTCTTTTGGAGGTTTCCGTCGGAGTTTCCTGTCCGGATTTGGTAAACCGGAAATGGTAGTACTTCTTCCGGTTCTGCGGTGTTTCTTATTATCTAAAGGTAAGAAGAATACTACTCGATTAATTGATACAATTTTTAAAATTATACTTAAGGATGAATGAACTTTCATCTGTAATAAAGAATGGATGCTTTTGGGAGGGGGGAGTGCGCGTGTGATTACACCATTAAATTATTATCATTATTATTATTAAAAAAAGGAAAATTATTCGAAAAACCCGATTAAAATACTTTCGAATATGATTTTTTTTATTATTAAATTGGGTTCTATTGAAAAAATTTATTATAAATTAAATTTAGTTTTTTTTACCCCTCCCTCTCCTCCCCCCGGAAATGAAAACGCGAGAAAAATTTATGAATAAAAAATTGGGAGGGAAGAAAAAAATTTATTAAAAAGTTAAATTTTTCTTTTTTGGTTTTATCGTGGGGGGGGGGGGGGAAAGGGAAGGCTGTGGCAAAGAAAAAAAGAAGCGGAAACGAAAAAAAAAATAAAAAATTCAAGAAAGCAACCGGAAACGTGTGAATAAAAATGAAAAGAAAAATTTAGGGGGTGGGGGTGGGAGTGGAAAAATATTTTAAAGAAAAAATGGTTTAACTATTGCCACTACATCGTGTCAGGCATTTATTTTTCAATTGAAAAAAAAAAAAAAAAAATTAGAAACTGACGTGAATAAAATGATTAGATTTAAAAAGGAACATGATTCAATCATCGAGAGAAAAAAAAAATTTACACGTTAAATCCGCGCTTCTCCTTTTATTTATTTTCCCTTAAAATTTTCTTTCCTTTTTCTACACGTACTAAATTTTTTTTTTTTTTTTTTGTTTCCTATTTCGAAAATGATAAAAGAAAATGATTTGATAAAATGTTATTATTATTATTATTATTATTTGTTTTTAAAAACGTGGATTTAGACAAAAATCGGACAATATTATTTATTTTTTAGATTAATTTAAACCCACAACGTGAAACAACAACAACAAAAAAAAAAAAAAAGATTTAATATCACGTTTTACAATTTTCTTTTTAAAAAAGATGGAGAAAGTGAAATACGTCACGTACGAAAAATAAGAAAAAAAAAAAAAAAAAGGAAATGGAAAAGTTGAAAGGTGCCCAGATTCTTCTTCTTTTTCTTTTTCTTCTTCTTCCTCTTCGATTTGGATTTGTTGTTGGTTTTTCTTTCCTTTTTCTTTCCTTTTTTTTTCCTTTTCTCACGTATCAATATTTTTTTTTTTTTTTAATTTATTTTTCTCAACCGACAGGAAAATTCTTTTTTTTTTAAAGTTTAGTTTTGATTTACTCCTCCTCTTCTTCCTCCTTCTTTTTCTCCTTTTTCTCCTCCTCTTCCACATCCTCTTTCCCCTCCTCTTCCACATCCTCTTTCTCCTCCTCTTCCACATCCTCTTTCTCCTCCTCTTCCTCTTCTTTTTTCTTTTTCTTTTCGTCTTTTTTCTCCTTTTTCTCGTCGACTTCCCCCTCCTCCTCCTCTTCTTCCTCTTCTTCCTTCTTTTATTGGTGTAAATTTGGGTGATTTTTAGTTTCTTTTTTTCTTTTTTTCATTGGTTCACACATTTTGGTTACCATTTAATTTTCATTAATTTTTTTTTTTCAACGATAATAATAATAATAACGAATCGTTTTCTTTCCTAACGTTTCGTGCCCTGTTGCTGAAGAATTTTTTATGACGTCATTTTAACGAAAGAAAAAAAACAGGAAATGTCATTGGGGTCAACCGGAAATGTTTTTTCAATTTCATTTTTACCCCCCCCCCAAGAATGAAATTTTTTTTTTTAAAAGAAAAGAATTCATGGGGACAAAAAAAAAAAAAAAAAAAAAATATGTTCACACGAATTTTCAAAAAAGCAGACGACGTTTTTTTTTTTTTCTTTTTTTTTCATCTTTTCTTTTTCCGGAAATAAATTTAATAATTTTCCAGAAAATTGAATAACAAATATTTAAACCGTCGAGTGTCATGTTTTTAAGCAATGAATCATAATCGGTTTATATCATTTTCTTTTTTTTTTTTCTCCATAAAAATATTTCCAGGTTTTTCTTTTTTTCCTTTTTGTTATTTTTTTTTATTCATCGATTTTTCCTTTCGTCGGTGGTGTGTAAAAAAAAAAAAAAAAAAAGAAAATTTTTTTTTTGCGGGGGGGTTTTCATATCGTTATCACGGATGCTTTGTTAAATTTCCAAAAAATTTGTAATTTTTCGGTTTGGATCAACGATCACAAAATCTGTACGATCAACAAATCCACACTGACGGAATTGTGCCAGCCAACAAACCGGATATCATCCTGTGACATGATTCCGAAAAATGGTTGCAAACTAATTGAAGTATCCGTACCGGCGGAGAAAAACACCAGAGAGGTAATGGTCAGGATGTGGGGAGTAAAAACAGAAACGATTCCGGTCATCGTGGGAGCATCATTGGGAGCCATGCCACCACTCTCAATAAAAGGAAATAAAAGAAAAAATTGTACAGGAAGTAAAACGTCCGACATTCATCGACAGTACCATCTTTTAAAAATTTTCACGCGTCCATTTTCCTTTTTTTTTTTTTTTTTTTTTTTTTCAATTTACTTTTTCTTCCCGGAAAAAAAAAAAAATTATTTTCAGAATGAAAAAGGAAGAGTAAGGGATGGGGGGGGGAATAAAAAGAAAAAGACGACAGCAACAGCAACAGCGTTGAATAATTTATAAAATAATAATTTGTATAAGATTGTTAGAGTTAAATTTATGAAATTTAATACCGGTTAATTGTGTTACCTAAAAAAAAAAAGGGAAAAAGAAAAAAAAAAAAATTTAGAAAAACGTGAATGGATTTTCAATTGAATGTCACACCAACCGATACGGTTGCCATTAAAAAAAGGAAGGAAAAAAGGAAACTTTCGTTTTTGCAAGAGAGTTAGTGAGAGAGAGAGAGAGAGAGAGAAAAAAGGAAAAACCCTGCAGACGTAAATTTAATGATTCCAATGGCGTTTTTCTTTTTGTCCCGTAAAATTTTATTACATTAAGACCAAAGAGAGGAAATTTTGTTCACTGAATTTTCCTTTTTTTTTTCCTTTTTTCCTTTTTTTCCTTTTTTTTTTTTTGTAGTCAAGCTGCGAAACTAAAATAAAAACAAGTTTTTATATTATTATTATTATTATTTTTTTTTTATTCAAAATTAAATTTGCGTCGTCAAATTATTATTTGAAGAGAGAGAGAGAGAGAGAGGTAAATAAAAAGGTTCAGAAGTTTTTTTTTTTTTTGTTTCGTAATTATAGCGCTATAGTTCAACTCATTCGCTATATTTTTATAGTATTATAGTATATACTATAAATATATAAATACGAATTTAATTTTAAATCCGTTGATATTTTTTTTTTGTTTTTTTTTCCCCGACGTAAAAAACAAAAAAATTTATTTTTTATTTTTTTGAAAATTGAGATTAAACGTGGCAATAGAAAAAAAATAAAATTTTCTTTTTAATCGTCCGACGTGGTTTTAAATGTGGTTTTTCTTTCTATTTTTTTTTTTTAAATAATAAAAACTAAAATATTTTGATGTTTGAAACTAAAAAATTTGTTTTTTATTTTTATATTTTTTTTTTTTTTGGCATTTTAGGAAAAAAAATAAGGGAAAAAAAATTTATTTTTCACGTGGGAATAGATAAATATATAAATAAATTTGTTATTTCTGGAAAATTCTTATCAAAAAACCCCAAAACCCCCCCTCTTTAAAAAAAAAAAGTTTGATTTAAAATTCTACGTAACGAATTTTCTCATTAGTTATAATTGTTTGTTTGATTTTTTTTAAAAAAAAACGCGCGTTTTTTATGTAATTTCCGGTGTCGGATTTTTTGATTTATAATCGAAAAAATGAAGGAAGGAAATGTTTTGTTATATTTCGATTTAATATTTAAGGTATTGTTCGATCGAGGTTTAATTTTTAAACCTCGACCTGACTCGAATAAACAAAAAAAAATTTTTTTTTATATAAAAATCGACCGCGTGTGTGTGTGTGTGCAGAAAAATACGAGGAAAGAAAAACTAAAAAGAGAGAGAGAGAAAAGGAAGGAGAGAGAGAAAAAAAAAAGTTTTGTACTTGATTTTTCCTTCGTGCTTCGAATGAAAACCCATCATCAAAAAAAAAAAAAGAGGAAAGAGAGAGAGTTAAAGAAAAGAAAAGAAAGGAAGGAAGGAAGGCAGGAAAAAAAGTTAACAAAAAAAGTTGGTAGAAAACGTGTGGAAAAGTAAACTTGGTGAAAATGTTTTTGGTCTGCACAAGTCCGAACAAAAAAAAAAATAGAAAAGAAAAAAAAAAAGAGAAAAAATAAAGAAAATCGTTCGAATTTTCCATTTTCATTTTAAAAAATTTTGAATTTTCTTCTTTATTAAAAAAAAAAATAATTAAGTGCTGTCAACTATTATCATTTTTTATTATTAATTATTATAATCATTTAATGTGAGTGAAAATTTAAAAAAAAAAAAAAAACGCGCGCGTTATTTAAAATGGTTTTTATAATGATAAGAAAAAAAAATTTTTTTCTCGATAAAAACAAATGATAAGAAAGAAAATAGCAGAAGAAAATTTTAAGAAAAAAATCCTCGTAAAAATAAAAAGCAATTTACTATTAAATATCATTTTTTTTTTTTCCCAAGGATTTTTCCTTTTTTTTTTTTTGTCCTAGCGATAAGACACGTTTTTTTTTTCGAAGTGGCAGTAGAAGCTTTTCCTTTTCCAACCCTAACACCTTTCCGATTTTTTTTTTTTTTTTTTTTTTTAAGAATGGAAAAACATGGAAAAATACTTTTCTTTTTCCCTCCGACGACGTCGACCATGACGACGACCATGATGATGACGTAGACGATGACGACAACAACAATTTAACGGACTTTTATTTGTTTTTTTTTTTCATCCGCCATTTTTTTTTTTGTAAAATTATCTCGTTTATGATTGGTTTTCATTCAACACGTATAAAATATAAATCTTTTGTTTTTCTTTAATATTTTTTTCTCCAGCTCCAGAAAAGAAAAAAAATCGTTTTGATAAACGAGTTATTTAATGTTAAACATTTTTTTTTTCATTCTCCTTCCACGTCTTTTTTTTTTTATTACGATACCAAAACATTGTACATTAATAATTTTTTTTTTTTTTAAATGGGAAAAGTTTACAAAAAAAAATTCTGATTAAAGAAAAAATTTTACGTATATACACCCACAAAAACACAATTCTTTTTTCTCTCTTTCTTCTCTCCGTTTTATCCCCCCCCCTGCCTCTCTCTCTCTCTCTCTCTCTCTCTTTATTTCATTTTCTCCCTTTTATTTAATATTTGTTGAATATTTTTAGTCAGATTTTTTTTTTTTTTTAAATGTAGAATAATCTCATTTAATATGAAATTTTTTTTTTTTTTTATTCCAGTTAGTTTGTTTTATTGTGAATGAATTTGTTTTTCTCTCTCTCTCTCTCTCTCTCACTCTCACTCTCTCACTCTCTCTCTCTCTCTCTCTCTCTCTCTCTCTCACTCTCTCACTCTCTCTCCAGGGAGTAAAATTGTTCAGGCGTTGCCCTTTTTTTTTTTTTCTCCTGATTTTAAATTTTGAATACGGTTAATACTTTTTTCTTTTTTTTTTTATATAAAATTATTTTTATGGAAGTAATTTAAAAAAAAAAAAAAAAAGAATTTTTTTTTAATAAAAAACATTTGTTCACTTTTTATAAATAATAATAATAATAATAATAATAATAATGATAAAAGAAATGTTAGAGTAGAATCATATCCGGGTTAAAATGGCGTCGGACAACACAATATGTGGTGTAAACGATTGTCGACAAATTCGTTTAAACAGATGTTGGTGTGCGTGTGCGTGTGCTTTCGAATCAACAAAAACATTATCATCAAATATAATTTACGACGAAGAAAATGGCGGAAGTTTTAAAAAAAAACTTGGATGAAATGATAAGAATTCGATTATCGAAATCGCCAAAGAAGAAAATCGCGAGAAAATCGAAAGATAATTTAAAGAAGGGGGATTTTCGAAAGAATAAAAAAAAAAAAATAAGAAAAATTCATTTAGGAAATGACGATTGCATCCGGTATGATCTCGTGTAAAAAATCGATGGAATAAACCGGAAGTAGAAACAAAAAAAAAGTTTATAAATTTTAAAAGGTACGAGAAAATTGCCACGTGTTTAGGAAACTCGAGAGCGCATGCGCGCAGGTTTACAAAATGGCCGATGAGTTAATATTGTGTTGATGTGCGTTGGATTAATTTTATTAATTATATAAATCACGTGATGTAAATTTTATTAATTTAGTTTAGTGACGTAATTAATTATGTTCGGCGGTTGTTGGATATTCTAAAGGTAAGTGTAATACCATTAATTTGTTTTAAAATTAACATTTTCACTGTAACCTAACCTAACAAAATGAAATTTTCTTTTTTTCATTGTTTTAAACAATACCATTTGTACTATACTAAATTTTATTGTTTGTGTTTGTATTATCTAACATGACCTTGGTTGTTGTGTGTAATTGTACCATTGAGTATTGTTCAGCAAGTGGAGTAGCATAACAAACAAGGTCTGCGTTAATGAGTAATAATTGAAAATGTGAGGACGAGACATTGAAATAATTTCTCGGGTACTCTGCTGCGCTTTTTCCATACATAAATCCCAATTTTTCAAATGAAATTAAATGGATAAAAAAAAATTATTTATGATGACCGCGCCATGGGGGTCTTTGTCGTATTCAATGGGGGAGGTTTGAGATGAATTTTTTCTTTTTGGGATAATGTCAAAGGAAAAACTAACAAAAAAAAAATTTATTTTTTAATAAAATATATTTTTATGAGTTTTATAATAATAAAAAAAGGATTTCGTTTTGGCGGGAAAATAACAAAATTTAAAAATTATAATTAACGGGATGTGAAAAGTAAAACAAAAAAAAAAACGGAAATAATTTCGCTAAAGAACCGGAAATCGTAATTGCTTCGATCTTAGATCTTCGAAAGGTTTTGTGAGTGGCACCATCCTCATCATCATTAACACCACCATCCCCGCCACCGCCACCGCCACCACCAAACAACCCAAAAAAAATTTATTCCTAAGGAATCGTATAGAAATTTTTCAAAAAAAAAAAAAAAAAATCGATGACGAAATTCAACGTTATTAATTTACATATTAAAATGATAACGAGCGAATGTTATCATCGTGTAATTAGAAAACTAAATACACGATTAAATTAAATAAATAAAAATACATTAATCGATTATTAAATTTTTTTCTTTGTGTTTCGCGAACCTAAAAGAAAAAATAAGGAAGAAAATTTATAATTTAATTTTTCCAAATAATTTTAAAAGGAGTTCTTATTATTATTATCATTATTATTATTATTATCATTTTACATTTTTTCAATAAATTAACGTTAAACATTATTAAAATTAACTAAAAAAAACAAAAAACAAATAAATTAATAAGAAAAAAAAAAAAAAACTTTGAGTTTATTTACATTATTAATATTTATATGCGTACCCGTGAAAAGTTTGTTTTGTAAAAAAAAAAAAAAAAAAGTTTACCGTAAGAAAAATAAATCAAAAATTCATCTTGAATAATAATAATAATAATAATAATAATAACTTTTAAATATTTTATATTCATAATAATAATAATAATAATAATAATAAAAAGGGGGAGAAGGTGGAAACGTAACAAAAAAAAAAATTTATTTCTACTCTAAACAAAATATATTTCATAAATATAATTTTTTTTTTTAAATAAACTCGTAATGCAAATTTATTATTGTTTTGTTTTTTTTTTTTTTTTTTTTTTTTTAAAGTTGGTAAAACTGAAGAGAAAGAAAATTTTTTTTTTTTTAATAGGTTTTAATAATTTTATAATCATTCGTAAAATTTATTTATTTATTTTTTTCTTAACGTTTCAATTTGCCTTTTTTTTTTTAAGGGTTTTATTGCAAACCCTTTTTCCTCCTTCCCCTCCTTCCTCACCCCATTTTTTTCGTTATCTTTCGAGAACTTTCGAAACCTTTTTTATTTATTTATTAATAAACAAATTAAAGAATATTTTATATAAATAAATAAATAAACGTTTTGTTAATATTATTATTGATAATTTAAAAAGTGTTTTTTTTTTTTTTTTAAATGAAAAATCAAAAGGAAAAAAGAGAGAAAGAGAGAGAGAGAGAGAAGAAAAATTTATTTATTTATTTATTTATCGAAAATAAAATTTAATTAAAATTATTTAAAAATTATTATTATTATTGACTCATTACGTAATTATAATTTTTTAAATATCAAAAAAAAGAAAATTTCGTTAACGGATTTTTTTTTACGCCCCAAAAAAAATAAAAGGAAAATTTTTCTCCTTTTTTTCCTTTTTTCCTTTTTTTTCCTTTACTTAAGGAAAGTATAAAAGAATTTTTTTTTTGTTTAAAATAAACGAGTTAAGTTATAATTTTTTTTTCTTCTGCTTTATTTTCTACTAAAAAAAAAAGAAATTAAATTAATGCAAAAAACTGTTTAACATCGAAGAGAGAGAGAGAGAGGAAAAGAGAAAATTTGTAATTAAAACCGCCAATTTTCCTTTTGGGTATTGTTAAAAAAAAAAAAAAAAAAAAAAATAGGGGGAGAGAAAATTTAAGAAAATTTAACGGAAATGAGTCGAATGAATGGGAATGAATGGGAATGAATGAGAATGAATGAAAACGACGACTAAGTACGGAAGGATTAATATTAATTTTTTTATATAAACACTCGGGCGAATTTAAAACGTTTAAATAAAATTATTATTATTTTGTTGTTATTTTCGTGTGATTATAAAAAAAAAAAAATAAAAATAAGGGTAGGTGTAGGTAAGGGTAGGTTTTATTTTTTTGTAGAGGAAATATATGCGTAAGAGGAAAAATAAACAATTTTTTTTTTTTTTTTGGAGAAAGTTTAAAAAAAAAAAAAAACTACTCGATATATTTTAAATCAGGGTCGATGGAAAATTCCCAGAAGGATTCGTGATGAGGGTAACAACAAATAATTGTTGTTTGATTAAATAAACCCGTTTTTGCCTTCTCTTCAAAAAAAAAAAAAATTTATATATTTTCCAACAGCAACAGCAGCAGCAGCAACAACAACAGCAGAAGCGAATTTTTTTTTAAAAGTCAAGAGTTTGGTTTCTATTCTTTTTTTTTTTAACGAGGGGTTTGAAGAAAAAAAAAATTAGTACGAATTTTCGCTACCGTCGCTCTCCTCCTCCCCTATCAGGGGAAGCCCCCACTCCAACTTCATCGTCTCTTCCTCTCCCTTCCTCCCCATTTTTCAAATCCTTTCCCCAAAAGAGTATTTTCCTTAAATGAAAATGTTTCTTCCACGGAAATACATTCCAAACATTTTTCAAAAACTAAAATTTACAAGGTTGGTAAAAGCCATTAAGAAGTTAATATAATTCTCTCTTTCTCTCTCCCTCTCTCTCTCTCTCTCTCTCTCCCCCCCTCTCTCTCTCTCTCTATCTCTTTCTATCTTTATTTCTCTTTTTTACCCTAGGATTTCTTAGGCACCCTGCAGTTTTAGGCCCCTTGGGGTTAATATTGACAAGTTTGAAAAATCTTGGGTTAAACATCTGATCAAAACTAATTGCAAATTTAACTTTTTTTCTTTTTTTTTAAACTCTCGTTTGTCGTTTGTCGTTTGTCGTTGTTTTACAATTTAAAGTTTTAATTTAAAAAAAAAAATAGGCGTAATCTGCGAACGTGAGAGAACGTGCGAAAGTTTTTGCGCGAGAGAACAAAATAATTCATTAATAATTTTTTTATTTAACGTTACCTCTGTTTGTTGTTTGTAGTTGTTGTTTGTTGTTTTTATTTATTTATCAACAATAAAATTATACAATAATTTAAAAAAAGATTAGAAAATTTATTTTACTCACTTGAAAAACGAAAAAGACGAACGTTTGGATAGGTAAACCATATATGTGTATGTATGCGAACGCCGTTGAAAGCAGCGGTTTTACTTTTAGCGAAAAATTTTAAACCTTTTTTTTTCCTCTCTCTCACGAAAGAATGCGAACGTTCTGAAAAGAACGTATTAAGCTGAGAGAGAGAGAGAGAAGAAGGTTTTTAAAAATTAATTATGCAATAAATAAAATATATGGTTGTAAATTTGACGTTCGGAGCGAACAATTTTTCACGTTGATTCATCATTTTAACGTCTAATAATAAATAATTTCTCTTTCTCTCTCTCTCTCACTCTCACTCTTACCGTGTTTAAAATTTACAAGGATTTTCTATTTGAATACATTATTATTATTATTATTATTATTGTTATTGTTATTGTCGTCGTTGTTGTTTTATAATCTTTACTTACGATACAAAATGATGAAGAAAATGGGAATGAATGGGGGAAGGGGGAAGGGCCAAAACGAAATCAAAAAATTTCAATCTTACAGCAAGTTTGCCTCCTCGCTCGGCCCCCTCGCTCGGCCTCCCTCCCTCTCCCTATAATTAGTTGCATTATGATACTAACATTAAACAAATGAAGAAAATGTGTATGAACCAATTAGTCATTGTTTCGCACCTGAGCAAATTGTTTATTAACAATTAACCCTGATTTTTTTTTTTTTTTTAATTAATAACAAGAAAGAAAAAAAGATCTAGAAGTTTCCACGTCGGGAAAAAATTTCCCCCCCCCTTTTTTTTTTTTTACTAACGATGAGTTTTTCAGAATAGGAAAAGAAATTAATGAAACACGTACGGGAGAGAGGGGAGGGAGTGAACGAACGTGTTTGTGCTTTGAAGGGAAGTGGAAAAATTTTAGGAAGAAGGATCGGGGGTGGACGGGGGTGGTTTAAAAAAAAAAAAAAAAAAAAAAGAAAACGGCGGCGTAAAGGGCAGGGAGGGTGGGGAAGAAGGTGAATTTTTTATTTCAAGGTTGTGTGAGCTTGGATTTTACACCTCATTGATCTTTAATCATCTGCTAAGAATTTTCCTTTTTTCCTTTTTTTTTTTTAAAAGAAAATTTCTAGAAGAAAAACGTGCGCGAGTATTTATATAAAAAATTTTTTTTTTGTTTTGTTCCATCGGAAAAAATTAAATTAAAAAAAAAAAATCATACGATGGGGGTGGGTGGTGGAAAGAGGGAAATCAAATGCGTGGGTGAGTGCGTAAGTGCGTTAAATTTTATTAAAAAAAAAATAAAAAAAGTCCCGTGGGAAAATTGGAAATTTTTTTTTTTTGTATTTTTTTTAGTTTTGAACGATTTTTTTTTTTTAAATTTTAAATTAAATTTTTTTTTGTTTAAACAATTTGTTTTTTTTATAAACAATTTCACGACTTTAATTGACAATTTAAGAAAAAACGAAAAAAAAAAATTGTTTATATTTTTCCGATTGTTTTTCGTAAAAATATCATTTCCGGTTTAAATTTTTTTTTGAAATGAAAAATATTTTAAAAAATAAAATAAAAATTTAAATTTAAACTTGATTAATTTTTTCTTATTTTCTATCTCTCCGTCTCTCTCTCTCTTTCTCTTTCTTTTTAACTAAAATTTATGCCAAGTGATTTTCGGGAAGAGAGAGACAGAGAGAGAGAGAGAGTAAAAATTTTTTCTTTAATAAAATTTCGGAAAAATAATAATAATAATAATAAACGTAACGTCACGAATTTAAAAAATTTTTGACGCGGAAATAAATGAGGAAATAAATAAAAAAAAAAAAAACGTGGAAGGAGAAAAAAATTTTCCCACCAAATTTTCTTTTTTTTTTGGTCCTTATCTTTTTGAGGTACGATAACGATATGCGATAAATTTTTACAAGTTCAAATTAATAATTAATAAAATAAAATAAAATGAAAATTAGTCATCGTTTCCCGTTTCTCGTTTCCGTTTCCTTTTTTTTTATGTCATTTCCCTGCCCTTCCCCCTCCAACTTTCCCGATTGTAATTTACGTGATATCAGTTTAATTTAAATTTATTTATTTTAAAGACAAAAAAAATATATATATAAAACGTTGAAAACAAAAACAAACAACAACAAAAATAGAAAAGAAGAAGAAGAAGAAAAAAAACAACAACTTTTAGGGAAGTAGAGAGGGGAGGGAGGGGGAGAAGGGAAAGAAGAGTGAGGGAAAGGGAAATGTTTGTTTAAAAGTCTCGAAAATTTTATAAACAACATCGAATAAATGAACCCGAAATTTTTTTTTTTAAATGAAATTATGAAAGGAAAATATATATAAAAACAAGGACAACAACAGCAACAACAACAACAACAACAACAACAACAACAACAACAATGTTCACTAACTGTATAACTAGCAGACGACGACGGTAATGAACCTAAAAATGTGTAAAATTATTAAATTGAATTTTTTTTTTTTTTTTTTTTTTTTTAAATTTGCAACAAAAACATAAACTAAAAAAAAAAAAGAAAAAAATCTTTTCTTAGTTTATCATTTAACTAAATTAATAATAATAATAATAATAATGATGATGATAATAATGATAATAATAATAATAAACGAGAATTATAAATAAATAAATATTAAAAAAAAAAAGAAAAAGTGATAAACAAAGTGAGAAACAAAGTGAAAACGAAAGTGAAAATAGAAAATGAAATTTTAAAAAAGGAAAAAGAGAGAGTGAGAGAAAGGGGGGGGGAGAGTGAGAGAGAAACATTCTAAAAATTTATGGAAGAAATTATTCGTATTTTTTTTTTTTTTTATAAATTAGAAAACGTGGAAAAGAAGAAGAAGAAAAACATTAAATTATACGCGGGAAAAACAAACAGCAGTTTTCTTTCTTTTTTTTTTTCTCTTTCTCTTATTTTTAAGTTTAAATAAGGAAAAAAAGGAAAAGGAAAAAAAAAGAGAAAAAAAAATTTAGAGGAAGGAGAATTTCAAAGAATAAAAAAAAAAAATAAAATAAAATAAAAGCGAATAAGGGTGGCGGCGACGGTAGCGGTGGTGGTGGTGGCGGATGAGAGAATTAAGTTTGGGGGATGAATCGCTTCCAGCTTTCAAACTTTTTAACGAACTTTTATTGCTACTACACAATGAGACAAAAAAAAAAAAAAACTACAAGAAAATAAATATGGAGAGTTAATGTCGTATATAACAACAACAACAACGACAACAACAAACAAACAAACAAAAAAAAAAAAGAAAATGAACAAACGCGACAAACGTTTTGGAATTTTTCTTTATTTTTTACTTTTTCATATAATTAATTTTTAGAAAGGAGAGAGAGAGAGAGAGGAACCGTACAAAAAAAATTATATTCGACTCCTTATTTTATTTTATTTTTTTCCAGAATAAATTTCACCCCTTTTCTCCCTCCTCTCCCCCCTTTTTTTTTTGAATTCATCCCCCTTATAAAATTGGCTTTAATTCCCATTAGCCCAATCTTTTTTACTTTTTTTTTTTTTTTTCTTTTCCTGTTTCTTTTCTTTCCTTTTTCTTTTTTTCCCATCCGTTCTCCATCTTTCATTCCCTCATTCACTCGTTCATTCATTCATTCATTCATTCCGTATTATTATTATTTTTTTTTTAACAGAATTGAATTTTTATAACTAATAGCTTTTTTATTATTAAACCTTTTTTTTTTTTTTGATTATTATCGTTAGAGATTTATATACAATTGACATCGAATGATTCGCGAGGGGGAGGAGGAGGAGGAGAGGATGATGAATAAAGTGGAAGAAGAAAGAAAAATTGTTTTTTTTTCGAGAAAATATGAATAAGAGAGAGAAAAAGAGATGAGTTTTTTTTATGAGGGTTGAGTAGGATTAAAGGATTTAAAAGTGAAACTTTAAAAGGTTCAAATAACAATTTTAAAGTTTTTTTTTTTTTTGGGGGGGGCGGAAGGGGGTGGAAGAAAAGAGGAAAAATTATTCAAAATATTTTGTTTTTTTCCAAAAGGTTTTCAACGTCTAAATACGGCACTGATAAATAAATAAATTATGTTTAGGGTTTGCAGAATGATTCGGTGGTTCTATTTTTTTTTTTTTTTTTATGTTGGCAAAATTTCGTTTTTCCGTTATCAGGTTTATCTGATGCTGATAAGAAAATGATTTGGTCATTTGAACGTTGATAACGATTTAACTTTTCATTCTGTTAAAATAAAAGGAAAATAAGAAAAGATAATGATGATGGGGAAAGAGCGTTTAGAGAGAAGGAAACGGAAGAGGAAAGATGAGGAGGGAGCGCGTGCTGCGTGGGTTGTGAAGGGGAGGGGGAAAGAATAAAGAAAGAAAGAAAGAAAAGAAACACCGAAACGACGGATTTTTCCTTAACGTTACGAAAAGTTTTTTTCGTAAAGTTGCCAGCAATGGTGGTGGTAGTGGCGGTAGGAAATCCCATTAAAAAGGGAAAAGTTTTAAACCTTTTGTACCGAAAATGCCATCCGGTCTAATGTTACCGAATAATTTTCCAACTTGAAAAATTTGTTACAATAAAATAACTTTTTAAAACTAATTAAAAATAAACTCGAATTACTCGAAGATGATGATCGTTTTACAAGTGTATATATATATATATATATAAATTTTTTTTGTCTTCTGCTTGTGTTGTCACTTAAAATAAAAAGCAGAAGACGTTATATATATATATATATATACTAAAAAAAAAAAATGTAATTAAATATTATACGAATTTATTAATTGAATAAAAAAAAAAAGAAATTTTAGACTTGTGTTGTAGTTATCATTTTGTTAATTTTTTTTGTAAATGAAAATTGTTTGTTGTTTGTTTGTTGAGGGGAGGAGGAGGGAGAGGCGGGAAGGAAGGGTAGAAGAAAAAGTGGGGAAGGGTAGGTTGAGTTTATTTGTTTTTGGAATTTTTATCACGGCGGGAATGATATTAATATGAACAAAGAAATATTACGTTTGTTTTTTAAATTTATAAATTTATGACGTCACATCCGTTAAGAAAAAAGTATGATTTGAAAAACCGGGATCTCTTACTTGCGGTCTTTTACGAGTTTAATGCGGCGGAGAATTTTTCCCCCTCCTCCTCCTCCTAAAATAAATAAATAAAAATTTTTTTTTTTTTTTTGGAACTTTTCCATACGGGAAATATTATTTTGAAAATTTCTTTTTTTTTATTTACTTCTCTCCATTTTTTTTAGAAAATGTCGGTTGCTTCCGACGCGTCCCCCCCCTTCTTCCCCCCCACCCACGAAGAGTTCTTAAGAAACGGTTTTTCTTTTTATTTGTATGTTTAGATATTATCTCCTCATTTTATTTACGAAACGAAAAAAAAATTTTTTTTTTTTTTTTGTTTCGGAATGTATTTTTCTCTCTTTTGATTTATCATCGTCACGATTTACATTCTTTTGCCCCGGCAAAAAAAAAAATATCTTTCTCATTCTCTCTCTCTCTTTCTCTCTCTTTTTTCTTATTCACTTCATTTTATTTTCATCGGGGAAAGAAAAAAAAAAGAAAAAAAAAAAAATTCTGAACGGAATTTTAAATTTTTTTTTTTTTTCTTATGTTGTGAATATTTAAATAAAATTTTATTTTTTTTTTCCTTTCCGGGAGTTTCGGGGGTTTTTGGAAAAGTCGGTAAATGTATTTTATAAAGTTTGTTATATCCCGAGTAAACAAAAAATAGGGAAAAAGTTTTTTTTTTTTTTCGGTAAAAAAAGACAAAACCCACCCCCAACCAACCCCCTACCAACCAACACAGAGATTTTATAAATGGAAAATTTTTGAAGTCTCTGCTGAATTCGATACTTTTTTTTAAAAAATAATTTGTTTAATTATTATTATTATTATTTTCATTTTCCTCCTCCATCTTTCTTTTTTCTCTTTTTCTCATTCTGTTTTATATTTTATTTTATATCCTGTTAAATAGAATTAACAGTCATAAAAAAAAAAGATAAATAAATTAAAATAACATTCTGGATCTGACACGTTTTCATTTTATGGTTTTCTTATTTTTTTTTTTTTTTTCAAATTAATTTTTTCTCATCGATCCTTCCACGATTCTTTTTTTAATTAATTTTTAGTTACCATTATCATTATTATTATTATTATCATTATTAAATTAGTAAAAGTAAACAACAATGATAACAAAATTATTATTTTAAAGTAGTATGGTTTTTTTTTATTAAATAAAATCAATTTTTTTTTGTTTTCCTCCACCAGGATCGCGACAGTCACTTTTAGACGTGGAAGAAGAAAAACTTTTATTTCGTTTTTGGAAAATTTGTAGAGGAAAAAAAAAGATCGTAAATTTCGTACTGGAGAAAAATAAATAAATAAATAATTTAAAGGTACGAATAGAAAAAAAAAAAACGGGTTTTTCCCCGACTCATGCAACCGGTAAATATTTTTTTACGAGACTTTCCCTCCCCCCCCTTGTCCCGCCCAAAATGTTTTTTTGAAAAAAGGTTTCGAAAAGGTTGCCTTCCCTACCCACGTGACGAATAGAGAGAGAGTAAATTAAAACCACGAAATTTTGTTGAATGGTATGAACGATGACTGGAAAAACGAGAGTACGGAATGTATTCTCTGGAATGTTCAATTCGAAAATAGAAAAAAAAAAAAAAGGAAAAGTTCCTTTGGGTAGGAGGAAGAAGAGGAGGAGGATGAGGAGGAGGGGAGGGGTTTTTTCTTTCTCAAATAACGCCAAATTGTCGGACGACGAGAGGAGGTTCGAAATGATGTCGTTAACCGGAAGTTTATTACAAGAAAAGGGTCATTTTTATACCATATAATAAATTATATATGACCCATAGGATTTTATCATTGGGAATGAAAATATATATTTTTTTTTTGTTAAGGAATAAAAGGGGGGGCTGTGGTGGTGGTCGAGGCGGGGGGGAGCGGTGAGAGTGTGAGTGAGAGAGAGAGAGAGAGAGAGGAAAAAAAACACTTTTTTTCCTTTCCTTGTTGAAGGCTTTTACTTTCGTTATAAACTCGCTTTGGAAAATTCTTTGTACGATTTTCCACGGAATTGCTCCAATGAAAAAAAAAAAAAAAAAAAAAAAAACTTTTATCCTAAAACAATCCGAACGTAACCTTTACCCTTTTATTATCATTATTATTATTATTAGTTTTGTGGTTTTCCGAAAACGTTTTTCTGTCGTTTGTTGATTGGAATGAAAACCGATTTAAATAAGAGTTGATAAGAAAGAAAATTTTTTTTTTTGGGGAAAATGCAATTTCGGTCTCGGGAGTCAATTTACATGTTAACGTTGTTAAGTAGATTGTTATAATCCATTTAAGAGCCTTTAATTGGGAGGAGAAGGGGAAGGGAAAGAGAGGGAGAGGGGCGGTAGGGGGAGAGGAAACGTGAAATTTCATAGGGAATAAAATTTACATTGTCGAAAAGTTGTTCCTTGTTACCTTACTCTGACAGATTCAATCAATTTAAAAGTTTTCTCCTCGTACGAAAATTGTAGAATGTTGTTATGTTCTCCCCAAAATAATAATAATAATAATATTACTGTTTGGAGAGACCAAAAAAAAAAAAAAAAATTAGCAGACGACACTTGAAAAAAAAAGATTTTTTTTTTTTTTTGTAAATGGAAAAAACCTGTTGCTCTCTCGTTTTCCACTTCCTCTTTTTTATTTCCTTTGACTGACTCATTTCGAAAAATTTTCCGTTTGTTTTTCCTTAATCATTTTTTTTAAACTGATTATTCATATTCTGTGAGTCAACTTTTTGGATTTCCGGTTTTGAGATAATTCCCGTTTCCGTTTACTTATTAAAAAAAAATAAATCGCGTGATTGATGATGATGATGACGTAAGTTGAAAAAAAAAAAAACGTGGCAACATATCCTTTTGGAAAAAATGGTGAATGGTTTATTTTTCTGTTGGTTATTTTCGAGATGCTGCTGCTGTTGCTGGTGCTGGTGGTGGTGGCGGCGGTGATGTTGACGTCGCCACTCCCGCCGATTTTCTTTTCTTTTTTTTTTTGAAAAGTCACGCTTTTAGATTTCGCCCAGTTTTCTCATTACACGCTACACTAATTTTAAAAAGATTTTTTTTTCCTTTTTGTCCTTTTCCATCATTTGGCTCCTTTCCTCGTGGCTTAAATTTATTCTCGAAACTTTTTTTTTGTTTCTTTCTTTCCTTTTAAAACAATCCTTTTCCATAACGATCTACTTTTTCTTTTTCTTTTTTCCATTTTCTTTTATTTTTAATTTTATCGTAAAAACTTTTCATTTTTATCATCATCATCATCATCATCTTGTCTTTATTATTATTATCATTAGAAAAAAGGCAACCAATCCAAAAACGATTTTTTTAATATTCTTTTTTTAGAAAGTATAATCGACGCACGATGAAGAAATATAACACGTTTCCAGACTTTAAATTATAGCGCTACAAAAAACAAATAATAATAATAATAATAATAATGATGATGATGATGATGATGATGATAATAAATAAAAATTAAAGCGAAAAGAAAAAAGAAGAAGAATGAGAGATGAACATATAACATCGTCGTCGTCATGTTGACAGCCGTTTGTAGTATTTAAAATGTTTAATGAATAATAATAATAATAATAGTTAATGATGATGATGATGATGATAATAATAATAAAGGAATTTAATTGAGATATTATTTTTATTATGGAATTTTTTTTTTATATGAGTATTCAAAAAAAAAAAAGACTCGTAAATTTTTTAAAAGGGATACGTGGGAGGGAACAAGAGGAAGGAATTGAATGGGGGAAGGGATGAGAAGGGAAGAAAAGGAAGGGAAGGGGGGGATTCGTGAAAATTCGTTAACGTTTTTTTTATTTTTTTATTTTTTATTTTCTACTGCTGCTGCTGTTGCTTATTACAAAAAAATAAGAAAATTCGATGATTTTTTTTCTCTTCATTTTTGCTGACAAATTCTAGAAAAAAAGGAAAAAAAAAGGAAAAACGAAATTGAATCTAAAAACTAATTTTTATCTTAGGGTAAAAAAAAAAAAATTTTCTTTTTCCATTCGAGAGGTGATTACGAATAAAAAGGAAGAAAAAAAAATTTTTTTTTTTGGTTTTGTTTTTTCCATCATTTTTTCCTTTTAAATTTTCTTTTCCTTTGCAAAAAAAAAAATAAAAGGTTGTCTCTTTCTCTCTTTCTCTCTCGAGTATTGAAATTCAAAATTGAAGTTTTTTTTTTTTTGGGGGGGGCCATACTAAGATTGAAATCAATCCCGTGAGAAATTTTTTTTTTTTTTTCTTTTTAATTTGTTAACGTGTAACTTTTCAATGAGGATTTAAAAAAAAAGTGGGGGAAAAAGAATAGGAGAAAAGAGAGGGGAGAGGAAGGGAGGGGTTAGAAAAGCGAAGAAAAAAAAATTGGGGGGAAAAAAAACCCGAAAATTATTTTGTATTGATGTTCGTCGTCCCAAAGGAGAAACAAAAAAAAAAAAAAAAGAAAAACAATTTTTTTTCGTCTTTATTTTTTTTTTTTAATTTAATTGTTTTCTTAAAAACATTATCATTATTATTATTATCATTATCATCATCTTCTTTTTTTTCGTCGATAAAAATGGCTGGAAACAACAAGAAAAAAAAAAATTTATCCGGTAGAACATTTGTTTCTCGAAATAATAAGTTCTTAAAGGGAGGCTCAAAATAATTGGCAATTAATGCCCGGCAATCTTTTTTCCCACCCCCTTATTCCCCTTCTCCTTCCCCTCCCCCTCTTCTTCCTCCTTCTCTTTTTTTGCCATATTTCATTCCTTTTTTTTTTACGCACGCGCACACACACGCACACACTTACATCTAATTTTCTCTCTTTCTCTCTCTCTCTTTAAGGAAACTAAGGTTTTTTTTTTTGGAAAAATTTTTGGGAAATGAAATTTTCCGTGGTGAAAAGTTATTTAGAGGTGGTAGCAGGTGGTACAGAGTAAAAATTAAAAGTTTTTTTTTTTTTTTTTTTTTTCTTTCGTATCCGTCACATTTTTACGAAAAGTTTCTCTCTCTCTCTCTCTAGCTTCGTATCCATCACAATTTTTTTTAAATGACTCAAGAGTACTTACTTTATTTCCATCTCTCTCTATCTCTCTCTCTTTCTTTCTCTCTTTCTCCATCTCATCGTTTAATAATATTTGTGTCTTTAAAAAAATTTTTTTTTCTTCCAATCCACTTTTTTTTTGTTGCAAGGGTCAACCTGTTGACATTAAGGTTTTAAAAATGATAATAATAATGATTTTTTTTGTCTCTCTCTCTCTCTCTTTTTTTTTTAAATTAACAAAAATAATTAAAATTATCCTTTTTTTTTTTTAAGGTTTTATAAATCATTTGATTTTTTTTTTTTTAATTAAATAAAAGACGGGAAAAAATTTATTTTCCGTTTATTTCCCCGAAGATAAATTTCTTAAAACGTTTTTTTTTTTTTATATATATCTCTCTCTCTCTTTCTTAATAATGTTCTTTTTTTTTTCTTTCTTTCTCTCTTTTTTTTTTTTTAAAAAAAAAAAAAAAAGAATATCAAATGAAGAAATTATCCAGGACAAACGCTCTGGAATTAATTTTTAAACAAAAAAAAAAAAAGAAAAACTGACTTAAAAAAAAAAAAAATATGGTAAGGGGAAAAAAAAGGAAAGAAAAAAATGGAAAGAAAAAAAAGGAAAGAAAAAGGAAAGAAAAAAAAAATTCCAGTAATTAGATGAACATTATTTCTTGCGATCGTGCTTTGAATTTAATTTACCGTTAAAATTTATTTTATTTCAAATTCTGTTAACGCATACAAACGATTTTTATTATTCCCTTTTTATTATTATTATTATCATCATTATCATTATTATTATTATTATTATTATTATTATTATTATTATTATTATTATTATTATTAACCTTTTCCGTTATTTTATTTATTGTATGTACATAAAAAAAAAAAAAAAATTACGTTTAATGAATGAACAAATGAAGAGAATGTATTTTTTTCAACGACCGCCATGTTTTTTTTTTTATTATTTAAATAATTTTTCTGGTTTCGAAAAATCTCTAGAATTAATAATAAATTTCATCTTATTTATTTTCCTCATTTATTATTATTATTATTATTATTATTATCATTATTATTATTAATCGAGTAATTTTTTTTTTTTTTGTTTTGTTTTTCCCGGCACTAAAATCAAATTTTTCCTTTCGATAGCAGAAATCAAATTATTAATATTATTAATATACATATTTGTGTTTGATTATCGATGTTATTATTATTATTATTATTATTATTATTATTATTATTATTGTAAAGTAATAGGAGGCGTAATTTGAAACATGGCGACGGAAAATATTATTAGAATGAGAAAGAAAATCACATAAAAACGGAAGTCGAGGCTAATGGATCACTTAACGGTTTAAATATTGGCAATTTCCTACTCTACTGAAAGAAAAGGTAAAACTTGAGGAAGGGGAGGAGAGAGGGAAGAGAAAAAGGAAGAGAGGAAGAGAGGAAAGATTTAGGGTGGCGTTTTTCCGACCGGAAATAAAAATAAAAAAAACCGTGTCGAAACGAAAACGAAACATATAAAAAAAGAAAACTTTTTATTTTTTTTCATTATTATTATTATTATCATTATCATTATTATTATTATTATCATTATCATTATCATTAATTATTATTATTATTATTATTATTTACAGTTCGTAAATTTTATACGGGGAGAAATAAAAACAAAAAAACAAACAAACAATTTTGGAAAAGGGAAAATTACATTAATTGTCGTTTTCTTTCTCTAATTTTAAATTAAAAAAAAAAAAAAAAAAGATCGATGACGTCATAGAAAGTAATAATTTCGTCATCAATTTCCAGGATAATAATAATAATTCGTTCGTTTATTTAGAAGAATTTTGAAAAAATCATTGGAAAAAAATTTTTTTACAGCAGCGTCCATAGTTTTTTCCCTTTCCTCTCCCACTTCCTTCCCCCTTATCCTCCACCCCCTTTCGGTAGAAGTAGTGATGACAATAATAATAATAATTTTTATTAAAAATTTTTTTTTTTTTTTTGGTGACGTCTGAAGAATTTTTTTTTTTTTATTTTTCTTTTTCTCCTCCTGGAATGAATCTCGCAGTAGAAAAGTTTAAAAGGTTTCGGGTACATAAAAAAGCTATAAAAAAAAATTTTTTTTTTTTCGGGACGAGACGTGGCCAACTATAAGCAATAATTTGCCACCGATGGCGCCATTTTGTCGTCGTTTGTCGTCATCGCCGTTCGTCGTCGTTCTGGTTCTACAGACAGAAAGGGTACGAAAAAAAAAAGAAAAAAAAATTAAATTTTTTTTTTTTTCGCATGCCACATTATAAATTATCATCATCATTATCATTAATATTTAATTAATTTCATTTAATTAACAAATTTTTTAATTCCAGTCGCTGGAGAAAAACAAAAAAAAAAAAAAAAAAAACAAAAAAGAAAATTTATTGTAATTGAGTATGTCAAAGTTAGTTAATTTATCGAATTTATATTGTTCTCGTAATAAATTAAAAAAAAGGAAACAACAAGGGAGAAGGAGAAGAAGGAGAGGGAAGGGTGGGAGTAGGAAGGGGGAAAGAGGTGAAAGGATAAATATTGAAAATCAAACGGGTAGTAAGATAGAAAGGAAAGATGGAAGGATGGATGAATGGAAAGGTCGGGCATAGGATTTTAGTTTACGGATTAAAGGGGATTCATTGAACTTGAAAATCGTTTCGAAATGTTCAGAAAACGTTCAGAACGGATTTGTTTTTTTTTTTTTTTTTGTATATATTTGTCAATTTGATTGATTGACGTTCGAATGATGGTTTTTTTTTTTTTTTGATTTTAATAAAAAAAAAAAGCGAAAAAACGTTTACGAATTTAAAACGTTTCGTAAAGCGAAACGAAAATTAATGACGCAAAAATTTGTTTAAAAAAAAGTGGGGGAAGCTGGAGGGAAGGGGAGGGGGAGAGGAGAGGAAAAAAAAAAGGACGATGGAAATGCAACTTGGACTTTTTTTCTTTTTTTTTTTTTTTTTTTTTTTTGGAGTCCAATTGTCTGGATAAAAATCTCGATTACATCGGTTTACGACAGTTTTTTTTTTTTTCGAAAAAAATCCGGCTCCAGGAATCTGAAAAACGACTTAGTCGATGTTCCAGTCGTCGTCGTCTCTGTCGTCGTTTTCCTCCTCTTTTAGACAAACTAAATAAAAAAGAAGAAAATTATTGTTTTGCAAAAAAAAAAAAAAACTACAGCGCTCGCCACCCTTTCCTTTACCCTTCTCTTCCCTTCCACTCCACCCCCTCAACGAACTTTTTCTTATTCTGTAGGAGGTAAAACTCAAGGGGTGTGTCGAAGGTTGGAACATTTTTTTTTTTTTTTTTTTTACAACACATGATTTATTATGTTTGCAATTGTTATTATTATTATTATTATTATTATTATTATTATGTTTCTTTTTAAAAATTTCACGCTGTCGTCATCCTCGTCGTCGTCATCGTTGTTGTCGTCGTCGTCGTCTTACTGACCTTCAACAGAAAGCCAAGAAAAAAAAAATCTAATAAACTTTCCTTTTTTTCTTCTTCCACTTTTTTTTTTCTTTTAATTTTTAAATAAATGAAATTACTTTTTAAGTGAAGAGGGGGTTGGGGAGACGAGTAAAAGGAAACCCATCGAGTGGCAGAAGAAAAAAAAAGGGAGTGATGACGGGGGAGGAACGGGGGAAATGGGAGGAGAGAGTGGAAAAAAATGCTTTTGTAAATTAATTACAGACGAGTTGAGTTAATCTTGGATTTGATCTTGTTTAAAGAAAAAATTATTATTATTATTTTTCAAAAAAAACCTTTTCCTTGTTTTTCTTTTTTTTTTTTTTTTTATTCCCTTTGGAAAAAAAATTATTAAGTTTATTTCGCGGATGAAGTAAACGATGGGAAAACATAAAGAAAAAGAAAAAAAGTTAAAAATTTTCTTTTTTTTTTTTTTTTGATTTGTGCCCTTCCCGCCCCCCCCACGAGGTATGAGGAGTTATATCTTTAGGCTTGAAGATATTATTGAAAGGTTAAGAAAAAAAATTTTTCCCGAAAGTTGGAAAAGGATAGGTGAAAAGTAGGGATGAAAAAAGAAAAATGGCCGAAAATGAAAAAAAATTGACATAAGTTAAACATGGAACATAAAAAAAAAAAAAAATAATATGCGAGTCCTGCGTGTGTTTTAAAAAAAACTTTTTTATTTCTTTTCATCCCTTTTCATTTATTCACCCCCTTTTTGACTCCCCCCTTAAATTTTTCCTTTTTTTTTTAAATATTTAAAAAAAAAAGGAAAAATTTTAGTGACAATCATGGTGATTCACAGAACACGAAAAGAAAAAAGAAAATTCAATTACATTAAATTCATTCGCTTTTTTTTTTTTTTGATATATCGATCGATATACGATATTATCGAAGATAATCGATCGATCGATCGATCGATAATAACAAAAATTATTTAATAATAGTTATTATAAATAATAACTAATAATTATAATAAATTTAAAAAGCAAAAAAACATCTCGCGGTCGTTTCGGCTTTTCCCTCTCTCTTTCTCTTTCCCTCTCTTTCCCTCTTTTTATTCTTCCATCTATCTCTCTCTCTCTCTCACACTCACGCCTTTAGCAAATGAGTCAAATATTTTTGTCTTTTACTAAATTTTGTAAAAAAAGAGAAAATTCGAAACATGTATGTAAAGTATCATGATTTTTTTTTTTTTGCGTGTTTAAAAACGTTTACTTGTAACATCCGGCGGAAATAGCTGGTAAAAGTATGAGAAAATTAAGATTGAGATGTAAGAGATGATGAAGGATGCTGCGAGATGGTGGGAAAAAAAGAAAAAAAAATTTATTTTAATAATAATATTTTAATTAATGCCGCAAGTTAAGTAAAGAAAGTAAAAAAAAAAAGTTTTCCTTACTCTTTAATAATAATAATTATAATAAACTCGTTGGTGGGGTTATAACTTTTTTTTTTTTTTGAATAAGGGGGGTCGAAAAGGGTGTGGGAGAGTGGGGGGAGGAGAGGAAAGAGAGGTTAATATTATAAAAAAAAAAAGTTTTTCTTTTAATATAAATATATATTAATACGGGTTGTGTATAAATTTTTATTTTTTTCTTTAATTTCTCTCGTCGAAAATTTTTTTTTTTTTTCGCGTAATGGAGAATTTTTTTAAAACGGAAGTAGTGGAGAAAAAAGAGTATGGCGTGATTTATTTTTAATTTTTTTAAATAAAATTAAAAATGTTTAAAGAATAAAAAAATAAATATTCGCGGTTTGAAAAATCGAATGGAATGAAAAAATAAAAAAAAATTATTATTATTATTTATTTATTTGCGAGAGAAAAATATTAATAATAATAATAATAATAATAATAATAATAATAATAATAATAATAATTTAATGGTGGTAACAATGTTTTTATATTATATTTAAAAAAAGGAAGGAAAGAGGGGAAGGAAGCTTAAAAAAATAAATTGAATTTTTTAAATGAAAACACATAAAGGGAAAAAAAAAAACGGCAAACATTTTCTCTCTCTCTCTCTCTCTCTTTTACTCTTTCACTCTCTCTCTCTCTCTCTTTTCCGTTTCAATTTTTTAAGGTTTTTTTTTTTTTTTCACTTGTTCATTCACATTAAATTTATTCCATCAAAGCCTTTTCTCGTTTTTCACAAAAAAAAAAAAAAAAATTATTTTCAAATTAAAAAAAAAAAAACGACGACGTTATTTCCCTTATTTCCGCCATTTTGTACTCCCTCCCTCTCTCCTCGAGGCCTCCTACCCCCGGGTAAAATTACGGTAAAAATTTTAAATTCCAGTTTCCGTGCGTGTGTGTTGTTTTTAACCCCCCCGAAATACCTGAACGTAAAGGGTTGTAATAAACACTTTATTATTTTGACTATAAAATTAATTTATATCTACATACAAACGTTCATAAATTAATCGTGCGTGAGTGCGTGTGCGAGAGTGCGAGAGTGCGTGAGCGAACGTGTATTTTAAACACGTATTAATATACTTTATTTAAAAAAAAAAAAAATTTATAAATATTTCTATTGATATCATCGAAGTTTTTTATTCGATTCCAGAAAGTTGAGGAGATTTTTTTTTTTTTTCGGGATCCCAAACGCACGCACGCACACGCACACGCACACACGCCAGCGTTTTTTTTTTATTTAATGTATGGAAATTTATACTGTAAATTGTATTAAAAAAAGAAAACCCGAAAAAATTCAATTTGAAAGAACAAAAAAAAAAAAGGCAAAATTTAATTTTGTTTTAAAATAAAAATCAAATTGTAAGGTTGAGCGACCAATAAAACTCAAAAACACAAACTTTGGTTATAAAGAGAGAGAGAGAGGGGGGGAGGGAGGGGACGGGATGGATGGGGGGCGGTGACTGGGAGACGGTACGGATCTTTTATTTTATGTGAAACCGACACACACACACATAAAAAAAATAAAATTCTTAAAATGAGAAGAGGGATGAAATAGTAGTGGAAAATCCTTTTCCAACCCTAAAAATTCATTAAAACCTTTTTTTTATTTTACGCCTTTGAAAAAAAAAAAATCTTTTACGCGAACTAAAAAGTCACGCAATAGTCGTTTACGCAAGCGTAATTACAAAAGCGTAAATTCTAAAAAAAAAAAAAAAGGAGCGATTTATAATATATATATTGGAATACTCGTAAAAGTTTCTAGAATGTTTTAGAATTTTATTTAAGGGCAGGTGGAGTGAAACGTAAGCCAATTATGACAAACCGTAAAAAATTTTTTTTTCTTTTTTTTTTTTTTTTTTTTGGCGGATTTGACCTTTTTGGTTTTTACCGGAAAATATCACCGCATTCATAAAACCTTTTTTTTTTTTTTAATTGGCCTTTTCCACGTTTGCTGTTGTTGTTTCTTTTTTTCTCTTCCTTCCCCCCCTCTTGTTGTAAAAGATAATTTAATAATTGAAAACATGATTTTTAATATTTCCGTTTCCGTTTAATTTCATCGACGATTACATTAAATTGATAAAAAAAAAAAAAATCGATGATGATAAAAAAAAATGTTGTAAAGTTTAAAAAAAAAAAAAATATGGAAACGGAAGTTAGTTGAAAAAAAAAAAAAGAAAATTTATATTTCTATACGTAGTAATAAAAAATCAAAAAATTTATGGCTGGAATAAAAAAAAAAGAAAAAAATTCCAGAATATGAGAGGCTGGAGAAGAGAAAAAAAAGAGCAAAACAAGATGAAGAAATTTTTTTTCTTCTTCTTCTTCTCCAGCACCATCAAATAATTTTTTTTTTCTTTTCTGGAAAATTCCACGGATGCAAAATAATAACGAAAAAGGAAAAGAAAAAAAATCGATTCTACTTAATGCCCTTTTTACACGCACGACACGACGTTTGAGGTTAGAATTTCGTAAAAGAAAAAAAATAAAAGGTTCAAGGTCAAGTGAGGTCATACCTTTTTTTTTTTACATAAAAAAAATTTAACAAAATTTTTTTTTTTTTAAACGATAAATAAAATAAATAAATAAATTTTCGACTTGAAATTTCCCTTTTTTCTACCACCTCCTTTCCACCCCTTTTTTTTCTTGTTACCCTTTTCCCCCTCTTTTTTCCAAAAAAAAAATTTTCAAGGTTCGTACGTATAAATGCATAAAATTTTTTTTTTAATTTCAAAACCTTTTGAATTATTTACAAGATGAAAAAAAGAAAAAAAATTTACCTACCCCTGTTATGTAATCGATTACGTAAATACCACCCCCTTTCCATCCCTTCCACCCCCTCCCTACCTCCCCACCTATTTCTCTCTCTTAAAATAATTTTTATGTTCTTTATATACGATAATCATCATCATTATTAATCATAAAATTTCCATTTGAAAAAGAATGAAAAAACGTTTATAGCGTCGGAACAAAACGCAACCTCCCCACTTTCCTGTCCCCCCTCTCTTCTTGAAAAAGAATAAAAATTTGCACGAAATGGCAAACATGAGTCAACCTGAGGGGGATGGGTGGTTGAAAATGAGTCACTGCTATAAATATATAGTTAAAACGATTACTTAAAAATTAAACGCGCTCTATAAAAAAAGTTTTATAGTATTGCGTGACGATTGTAATTAAAATCGATTTTTTTAGAAAAAAAAGTTTTATGCTATAATTAAAGTTTACATTTCCCCCCATCTCACTCCTATTTTACCCCTTTCCCCTAACTACCCTTTTGTTAATTATTTATACGATGATGGAAATAATATAGCGCTATAAAAAATCGTACGAAAAAAAAACAAATTTAAAAGCCGCTACGAAATTTTTTTTTTTTGACGAAAAGAAATTTTTAAGAACTATAAAATATAGACTATAAATATTGAAAGGGGAGAAAAAAATTTGAAGAGAGAGGGAGGGAGGAAAAGAGTATAAATAAATAATGAGAATTAAAGACCCATCCACCTCCTCCTCGCCCCCCAAGCAACCTTGAAAAAAAAATTTTCTTTCTTTCTGAGGAAAGAATATCAATAAGTAAAAGAAAAAACAAGAATTTTTTCTTGGGAGAAGGAAAGGAGAGGGGAGGGGAGATGAGGGAAGGAACCGAAATTTCGATCCAAAGGGATCTCCTTCAATTTTCCAGAGACTTTTCCCTTTTTTTTTTTTTCATCTCTTTTGAATTCTACGTGACCCGATTTTCCATTTGAACCTCGTAATTGTTCTTTTGAATATTTATACCACCACCACCAACAACAACGAGGACGACGAAGACGACGAGAAGAAGAAGAAAAAGATGGTGGATGGGAAGAAAAAGAAGAAAAAATAAATAAAAACGTGCTTTTGAAAAAATAATAAGAATATGAAAGAAAGAAAAATGAGTGGGGAGGGGGGACGATGGGGAGGCGGAGCGCAGGTACGATTCTCGAGGTTAAAAAAAAAAAAATCATTTGTGGAGGTTCATCGAAATGAATTTTTTCTTACATTTTTTTTTGTTGCTTTTTCCTGCGTTTATTTAAATTTAAATTTTCTCTATGACGTCATCAATGTCCGTTATAAATTTGAGAGAAAATTCGATTTGTTTTATTTAAATTAAATTATGGGTTTAAAAGTAATAATAATAATAATTTTTATCGTTTTTTTTGGTGGCACGTGTGTGTGAGTGTGTTTATCGGAAGTCGAACGTTTAAAACGGAAACGGAAGTCGTGGGCAAAAAAAAAAAATTACAAAATTTTTTTTCTATATCCGCATATGTGCGTGCGAGAGTATCCGTTTTTAATATTTTTTCGAATTCGAATTCGAAAAAAAATAAAAAACATCTGAAAGGAAAATTTTTTATATTTTTCTTTTTGCCTTTCGCCTTTTTTTTCCCTTTAATTCTTACAACGCAGCAGAAATAATAAAAAAAATTGAATTTATTATTATTATTATTATTTTTCGAGAGAGAGAGAGAGAGGAAGAGAAAGAGGGAGGAGGGCGGAAGTAGAGGAAAGAGAAGGAAAAAAAACAACAAAATTTTGTTGATTCAAATAGAAAAAAAAAAAATTTTTTTTTTTTTATCAATCATTGATAAAGATATATATGTTTAACTTAATCACGTAAATAACTAATGTTTACTCGGAAGAGGGAGAGAAGGGGGAAAAAGGTCTAAGGGAAATGGGAGGTCAAAGGAAGAGAAGGAGGAGGATTTGGGGGGAAAAGAGGAAAATGGGCGTGGAAAAAAAAGTGTAAGATTTTTGCCCTTTTGTCATTTTTTTAACTCCTCCTCCCTCATTCCTCCCTCTGTCTTTTCCTTTTTTCTTTCTTCCTTCCCTCCACCTTCCTCTCCCCATTGAGGTGGGGGGAAAGAAAAAATGCTCATTGAATTTTTCTTTTGACTTTTCCTACTACGTTAGCAGCAAAAACAAATTTATCTTTTTTTTTTTTTAATTTTACGTGACCGTGCCATTTAAATGGCACATCATTATTTTTATTTCTTTTTTTTTTTTCATCCACGCTTCGTTTTTCCATTTTTTCCATTTTTCCATTTTCCTTTTTTCCTTTTTTTTCTTAAATTCATATTTGAAAAATTTAAATTGAAAAAAAAAAGGAAAAATTCACCTTATGTGAAAAATGCCCGAATTCGGGGTTTTTATTTTTTTTTTTAAATTTTCCGCCATTTTTTTCTTCTTTACTTTCGGTTTTATTCGTTCTATTTAAAAAAAAATTACTTTAATTACGTCATGCTTAATTACGTCATCGTCTTTGTTTTTCTGCTTTAGTTTAAATTCGGACAAGATGTAGAAAGAAAAAAAGAAAAAAATTCAAAAACGAAAAGAAGAGAAAAAGGAACAAAAAAAAATTTAATGAAATCCAGATCTATTTGTTAAATGAAAGAAAAGGGGTGAAAAAAAGTGGAGGGCGAGGGGAGGAAAGGGGAGAAAGAGGGAAGGGGAGAAAATGGAAAGTGCCAAAGAAGAGAAAAACAGCTTTTTACGGCACTACAGCCTGTCGGAATTTTGTCACCGGAAATTTATACATCCGCCTTTTTCTGCCTCCTCGGTTTGAGTCGCTGGTGCTGGTGCTGATGGTGGTGGTAATGGAAGGGTAAGAATGAATGGCGGTCGGGGGGGGAGTGGGTGGGTACGAGAGGGAATAAAACAGCAGGGAACCCGCTGCTGCTGCTGTTGTTCTTGTTGCTCTTATCTCATTTTTACTCCTTTTTTAGAAATTTGTTTCCTTCTTTTTACTCGAATCTTTAAATTATTTTAATTATTTGAAATTTCCCTTTTTAAGTGTGAATTTTTAAGGGAAGAAGGAAGAAAGAAATTTAAAAAAATAAATAAAGTTACAATATAAAATCTTTTTTTTTTCGTCTGGATAAAAGTAATAATAATAATGATTATAATAATGGTAATAAATTTTCAAAATAGTTAACTTACGGTGATAAGAAAAAAAAAAACGATAAAAATTATCACGTGCGTAAATAAATATTAACATAATAATTAACGATCATTATTATCAGTAAAACACGCACACACACACCTTCACAATTTATTTATAATAAATAAATAAATAAACCCCTCCCTCCCTACTTCCCGCCCCCTTCGAAATAAAAAAAGAAAAAAAAGGCCCCCTCGAGATTTTATTTTATTTTTTTTATATACGAAACCTTTTTCCCATTGCTTATTTTTTGAAAAAAAAAAAAAAAAATTTTTTTTACCTTTTTATTTTATTTTTTGTTTTTGTTATTCCTTTTCTATCTCTCTCTCTCTCTTCCCTTTCCCCTCACTCTCCCCCTCTCGCCTTTTTTTTATTTCATTTTAAAAACTTTTTCATTTTTTTTTTTTTTTAAGCCTGAAACAACAATTTCATGCCGCCACACAGTGAATGAAAAAAAAAAAAAAAAAAAAGGAAAAATCTCATAAAACCCCCGCCTATTCCCCTCCCCTCTCCTACTCCTCCTCTTTTACAATGTAAATTGTTTTTCTCTAGAGAAAACATGCTAAACGTTTTTGATTTCCGGTGTAGAAAAATAAAAAGTTTTCCTACGCGTAAATATTTGCCCGCTTACGTACGCACGCACTTTTTTATTTTCCGTTACGTAATAAAATCTAACCGCGCTTATTATCATCATTATTATTATCATTATTATTATTATTACTTACTACGTATTAGTAGGTAATTAACCAAAAAAGAGACGACAGAAAAGGGAGGATTTGTTGGATTAGGGGTTTGTCGATGACGTTTTTTTTAAACAAAACAGAAAAAAAAGAAAAATATTTACGATTTTAATCGGTTTATCCAATTTTCCAGTAAAATATTTATTATCATTATTATTATTATTATTATTTTCGAACGTTGAAAAAAAGAAGCAAAATTTAAATTTGCGTGTGGGAGAGAGAGAGAGAGAGAGAGAGAGAGAGAGAGAGAGAGAGAGAGAGAGAGAGAGAGAGAAGGGAAAAAAGAAATTGTTTTGTTTGTTATTTTGAAATTTAACCGCGATCGTTTGTTGTTCTGGAATAAAATTTCTGTTTTTTTTTTCTCCATGAACGCGAAATCGGATAAAATCAAAACCGTTTAATAATAATAATAATAATGATGATAATGATAATAAACGCGGCGTAAAAAGCAAAAAAAAAATGATTTAAGGATAAGTAGGATACAAATAATAAAATTTGGATTTTTTTTTTTCGTTTTTTTCCAAAATTAAAAAAAAAAAAAAAAAAAAAAAAAAATAGGGAGAAAGATTTTTCTTCAGAAGATGAAAATAAAGGAAAGGAGAGGGTGTGAGGGTGGGAGTGGAAAAGAAGAAGGGAAAAAAGGAGATAGGGGGGGTGAGAAATAGAAAAAAATAAAATAAAAATTTTCATTTGTACATGCATGTGTACGTAGAAGTAAAAACTGGAAAATTCCAACATTTTTTTTATTTTATTTTCCATTTAAAAATTTTCCTCTCCAGAAAATGAGAGAAATCTTTTTTTTTATTTATTTATTTATTTACATTTTAATACTTTAAATTAAATTTGTTTTTCTATATTTTTCTATAGAAATTGTTTTTTTTTTTCTTTTCCCGCCATTACGCGATTCTATTGTCGTCGTCACGATGATGATAATAATAATAATAATAATAATGATAATACGAAAAGAAAAAGAATTTATTTTCCTTGTTTCGTTTTATTTAATTATTTAATTATATTGTAATTCTTAATTACAAGACGAAAAATACGATTATTATTATTATTGTCATGATGATAATGATAATGATGATGATGATGATGATGATTCTTTTGTAAAGAGAAAATGGAATAGATTAAAAACAAATTTTTATTTTTTGTTTGTTTCTACCCCGGAAATATCTTAAAGTACTTTTTTCTTATTATTATTATTTTTCTCCATCGGGAAAAAGGTCACGAGTTCAACCTATAATAATGACGGCGTTCGTGTTACTACTACTTTCTTTCTCTGTTGTTCTTTTTTTTTTTCTGTCGTCCAACAGCGACGACGACGACGACGACGACGTCGTCGTCTTTTGGGAATTTTTCGTTTTTACATTTTTCGTTTTTACTTATTTATTATTATTATTATTTTTTTCCATTCGAAAATAAATAACTGGAGTGGTGAGAAGTGAACGAGGGGGAGAGGTGAGTAGGTGGGGGAAAGGTGGGGAGCAGGAAGGAGGAAGAAGGAAGAATAAGATGAAATCAAGTTTCAAAATTAAAAAAATAATTTAATTCAGATGGAAAAAATAACCTTTTTTTTCAACTTATTTAATTTGAAATTAATAATATTCTCTGGAGAATAAATCCTGGAGAATGAATCCTGGAGAAAATATTTATACGTAGAGTTTTTTTTTTTTATTAATTTTTCGTACCTGGAAATTTATTTTTTTATCGAAAAACAAAGTCACAAAAAAAAGTCACAAATTTGTAATTCCAGTCGTTGTGTTTTTTGTTTGTTTTCTTTGTTTGTTTGTTTGTTTGTTTTTTCAAAGTTGTGACTTAAAGTTTTTCCAGAAGATTTTCTTTTAAAAAAAAAGGAAAAACTTAAACAAAAAAGTAAATTTATTTTGTTCTTTTTTTTTTTTTTTTAATTGATTGACAGTTGAAATAAAATCTTAATAAAGATTAAAACAAGAAGCAGAAGAAATTTGATCAGTTTTCCATTTTATTTTGGAAAAAAAGAAAAACTGGAAAACCATTTTAGAAAATTCTTGGAAAAATTTCGGGTTAAATTTAACTGAAACGATACGAACAGAAAAAAAAAAAAATTTTACGTAATGATTTTAGTGCTTTTTAGTGTCCGACACCATCCGTAGAGAAATTTTTTGTTTTCAACCCCTTCCCACCAACCCCACACCCTCGGTATATTTTTTTTTCGGGATAAAAAAAAAGTGGGGATGGGGGAAAAAGAAAAAAATTCAAAGGGAAAAATTTTGTGAATTCAATTTAAGAAAACACGTTCAGAAACCGTGACATTTGATTTTATTTTTTTTTTATCTTTTAAGGGTGGCGGAAGCAGTGGCGGCGGAAGTGGCGGGAGTCTTACCTTTGTGACGTTTTTTTTTCTTACACGGTTCGATGATTTTTAAATTTTTTTTTTTTCTTTTGGGGGATGAGGATAGAGGATAAAAAGGGAAAAGGGGATAATTAAAATTTTATTACAACTTCCGGTTTTGTTTCGATAGTTCTCGGAAATAATTCAAAAAAAAAAAAAATTTATGCTTTGAATGTATAAAATTTCATTTTTGAAAAAAGGTTTTTTTTTTTTTGTCAGCAAGATGTAATTTAATTTACTCGCGTCGCGAAAGACGTTTTTTCATTTATTTTCCCTTTTCTTGAGGTGGTGAAAAAGGAGAAGTAAAAAAAAAAAACGTGGGAGTTGTCGGCGGTGGCGGTGGTGGTGGTGGCGGCGTCGGCGGCGGCGGCGTTTGACGAATCCCGGGGTAAAAATTTCACTTTAATTAACGGATCATGCACAACAACAACAACAACTTTTCCTTCTTCGACTTTCACCTAATGAAAATATATAGACCCATGAATTGGTCTTTAAATCTCTCTAATGGTGTCATTAAACTAAGAATCAAGAATTCTACACTCATTCAACCCCCACCACCACCACCACCGCCGCCTCCGACGGCCATCTTTTGTATTTTATTTTTTCTTCTTTCTTCTTCCACGTTTTTTTTTTCTTTTAATTACAAAAAACTGTAATTTTTCCCGCCTTCTCTTCACTTTTTTTTTCTTTTTTCATTTCTTTTTTTTCTTCCTCGTCTTTCATCTTCCCCTTTACGATTTTATTCTTATTTCGAACCTTGACTGAAACCAACCAAAAAAAAAAATGGCGTAAAATTTATAACATTAAAAAAAAAAAAAATTAAAACCCCGAAAGAAAAACTTTAAATTGTTTTTCTTCTTCTTCTTCTTTTTCTTTTTCTTATGCCACAATATATTTCGTTTAAATCCGTCGTTTGTCTTAAAACCCGTTTCTTCTCCCTCTTTCCCCCTGCCTTTTTCTCCCTACTTCCGGTTGTATTTATTACTTCCTAAAAATTAATTTTGCGATTTAGACAAAAGGAAAAAAAGAGAGGGGGGCAGAGGGGGGCAGGAGCAGGGGGGCTTTAATCAGAATAATTAGAAATTATATACGAATTTAATGAAACCTATTTATTTTTATTTTAATAATTTTATTTCACTTAAACGTGGTTTCCTCGGTCGGTTTTATAATTTAAACGTAATTTTTTTTCATTACTCCGAGTAATAAAATAAATATTACCCCTTTTTTTGCTCTTCTCTGCTCCCACTTCTTCCCCCTTTGCCACCAGCCTTTCCCCCCATTTTTTTTTTAAAATTTTCCTTTCGATTTTTATTATTTTCTCACCTTCTTTTCCATTTTTTTTTCTTCTCTCGGTAAAATCAAAATTTAGTTTTTTTTTTTTTTTAATAATAATTATAATAATAAAGAGTAATATTTTTTTTGAGGGGGGCAAAGAGGGGGGGAAACGGAGAAGTAATAAAAAATAGTAAAGAAACATACGAAATCGATACCCGTTTTTTTTTCCGAGTAATAATTTTAAAAGTTTTATTATTAACGTTTCTCTCTTTCTTATCAAAAATGCTGTCGATAACGAGTTATGACGTCATTTATTATTATTATTATCATCATTAATAAAATATAATGATGGAATATAAATATAAATATTATTATTATTATTATTATGTCCGTAATAATTTTTTTTATTTTTATTTATTCTTATTATCTTGTTCGGAAAATAAATCGAAAATAAATCCGAAAACCTGTTTTTCTTTTTACGACGTACCTTATTACGAAATCGCTTGTTAATAATAATAATAATGATGATGATGATAATGATGATAATAATGATGATAGAGGCAACGGAAAAAAAAATGAATTACGAAGTGTGTGTGCGTATCCCATTTGTACGAGCCGTCGAATTGTTTTTCCGTCAATTTTAAAAAAAAAAAGCAATCGTTTGTTGTTGTGGTTGTTGTTGTTTGTTTTAAAGTGGATTCGTGAATAAATTACGCGTTTAAAAGGTGTCAAAACACGTGAGAAAAAAAAAAGAAGGAAAATTATAAAGAAAAAAAAAAGGAAAGGTTAGGAAAAAGGGGAGTGAGTATATCAATCGACGAAGTAACAATATAATTATTATTATTATTATTTTATTAAACCCCCCCTCCCCAAAAAAAATTTTATATATATACCTTTAAAAAGATTTACGGGATGTAAAATTTAATAATAATAATAACAATAAAATCGGTTTTTTTTTATTAAAATTTTTTTTTTTTTATGTTTACGCGTCCGCGAATATCAAATAAATAAAGATTATTATTATTATTATTATTATTATTATTATCATCGTAATTTATTTATTTATTACTACGGGTAAGTTTTTTTTTTTAACATCCCACTCCTTATTTTTATTTAGAAAATTTTATTTAAAAAAAAAAAAACAAAAAGAAAAAAAAAGATGACGGAAATGACGTATGAGAGACTTTATTATTACGTCACATTCTTATTTTTGAACGGAAAAAAAAAGAAAACGTTAAAAAATAATAAAATGAAAACGTCAGATATAAATATACGCAAAAAAAAAAAGAAAAAATGTACGACGATGATAATGATGATAATAATGAAAAAAAAGGAAGAAAGGAAAAGGAAAGGAAAGTTAATACTCGAAATATATTTAAAAAAAAAAAAAAAAAAAAAGGTAATCGTTAAACCGACCGCTTTTTACGTCATATTACAATAAAATATAGTTGTGAAACGTAATACCACACGACTTGAGCCGCAATGAAATTTATCAAACTTGGTAAAGACACGAGGGACCACGAAGAAAAAGGAAGAAAAAGGAAAGGAAGGAAGAAAAGAAAGGAAAAAAAAAGGAAAATTCAAAATGAGAAAATAAAGAAGAAAATGAAAAGTGAAAGAATGAAAAGGGAAAGGGGGGAAAGAAAGAAAAAGAGGAAGAATCCAATTTAAAAAATAAAATAATAAAGAAAAAAAGTGAGAGAGAAAGAGAGAGAAGGTGAAGAGAGTAATGAAAAAGAGAGAGAGAAAAGATGAGGAAAATATAAGGAAAGTATATGCATGATAACTTTTTTTCATGCTTTTTTTGTCGTCGTTATTTTTCTTCTCCTTTTTCTTCTCTTCTTATTCTCTACCTTCACCATCTTCTTCTTATTCTCCATCTTCTTCTTTTTCTTCTTCTTCTTCTTTTAGAAAATTGTTAATTCAAAGAAACTCAAGGGAAACCTCTGTCATACTTTATTACAAAAAAAAGAAACCATTCTCTCTTTTTCTTCTTCTTCTCGGAAAACTTTATTTTTCCCCCCTTTTTTTCTTTTTTTTTTACAACAATAATTTTCTTCTGCTTCTTTTTACATAAAATAAATTTTATATTTAATTACTATTATTATTATTATTATCATCATCATTATTTTGATCAATAGATTTTATTTTTAACGGGATAGAGAGGGGAGAGAAAGAGGGAAAAGAAGGGGGAAAAGGGTTTAACGCGTTTTTTTATTTTTTCCCTTCCGTTGTTAAAAATTTTTCGTCTGCTACTTTAATTATTAAAAGACTTTATGCAAAAACTTCATCATTATCATCATCATCATCGTTTTACACACATTATAATAATTCACCCGTTAATAATTTTTTACGACAAACAAACAAACAAACAAACATGAGAAAACGATATAAGAACAAACAAAAAAAAATTTTTAACACTTACATTATAGTTTTAATAATTAATAACAAACAAACAAACAAACTGTACAAACAGATATAAATTCATCAAAATTTTTTATTACTGCTAACCCGAAGCATAAAATTTTATTTTTATTATTATTATTATTATTATTATTATTATTATTATTTGTTTTTCGCAATTTTCCAAAGAGATTTGCGTGATGTAGAAAAAAAAACAAAAAAAACGTTCGCGCCCACTCTTACTCATCTGGAGAATGGAAAAAAAAGGGGGGAAAAAACCTGTTTTATTATTATTATTATTACGTAAATATTATTATTATTACTATTTTTTACCTATGATAATAATTTATACTGGAAAAAAAATTTCCACGTTCCCTCCAGTTATATTTAATAACATAGTAATAAAAAAAAAAAAAAAAAACTTTTTTTTTTTTATTTATTTATTTATAAAATAAAATAAATAAATAAGAATATTTATTGCTTAAATTTTTTTTTTTGGAAAAAATAGATAGGAAAGAAAAATCTTTTCCAGTATTTTTTGGGAAAATTTATTTAACAAAAAAGTTTCCTGGAGAAAAAAAAAAAAAAAACTTTAACCTGTGAGCAATTTTATTTTATATGTTTTCTCTTTTTAAAATTTAGTGCCTTCTTTTAAAGTTTTTTTTTTTTCTCTCCATGATTTTAAACGATGAGGAAAAGGAAGGAATGAACGAAAAAAAAAAAAAATTTTCTCCAGAGACGAAAAACAATTTATTTAAGTGCTACCAACCAAAAAAAAAAAAAAAAAATTTTGTTTAAAAACTCATTTTAAATAATAATTATTAAATTTAATGACAAAAAGAAAAAGTTCTGGAGAAAGAAAATCTTTTTTTTTTGGAATTTTTTTTGTTATCAATTTGTTGTTGATAAGATATCATCACTTGTGATGCGATAAGAGAATTGATTACGTAAATATTTTCTAGATTTTCCTTATCGAACTATTTCCGGTTAATACTTACGTATAATATCGATCGAGATTAACAAAAAAAAAAGTGGAAAAGCAGTAAAGGTAAAAAAAAAAATAGAAAACGTGAATAATTCAAAGTATAAGAAAAGTATATATATAGATCCTTTGAACGATTCCTTTGGGAGTAATTATTGCGTAGTCCATTTGAAAAAAAAAAGGAAAAAAAAGGAATAAGAAAATGTAATAACAAGGTTTTTTTCTCTGTATACCAATTCAAAAAAAGGGAACATAAATTATTTTTAACGGAAATAGAAAGAATAATAAAATAAGAAACCTATATAAACCGTAACTTTTTCTCCACCCCTCCTCCCCCTCCCCACCTCAACAAATTTTGTAACAATCGAACAAACGAACAAACGGTGAAAAAATAACAACAACAACAAATTAAATTTTTTTTAACGCGTTTATACGACGACTTTACTGCTCCAATCATTATTTATTTAATATTTATGAAAGTGGTGGTAGGGAGGGTGAGGGGAGAGGTTGTGGTGATAACGATGATAAAGAGATATAAGTGACGTAAGATTGAAAAAGTTAACTTTGTTCAATATTTAATTAAAATCTGTTTTTATAATTGAATAAATTGAGAAAATTAGTATTTCCGTTTAAAAAATTTTCCTTTTTTTTTTTTTTTTTTTTTTGGGAAAAGTTGCCAAATAATTAGCTAAATGGAAAATTGGTGGGGAGCGAGGGGAGGAGGTCGAAACGAACGGACGGATGGTGGAGGGGACACATTCGATCGGACTAGAGTGCATTTAGCAGATTGAATTAGAATTTCCGGCGGCGGCGGCTAGCCATCATCCATTTTCTTTCTTATTTTATTCTTCTTCTTCCGCCATTTTTTTTTTCGTTTCGTTTTGCGTTTGTTTGTTTGTTTGCTTGTCTGTTTGTTTATACGTTTATTTTAACCCACGTCTTGTGGTTTTTTGATCAATTTAAATTTTTTTTTTTTTCTTTTCCGTACATAAATTATTTCCCTTGCGTTAAACTCTTTTCCTTTTTTTTTCTTTTTCCTTTTTTTTTTGCTCTCATTCGCAGATTTTTACCATTATTATTATCATTATTATTATTATTATTATTATTATTTTGTTTATTTCGCAAATGAAATTAAAAAGGAAATTAACAAGGCAATCTGAATTACGAATCGAAAAAGGGGGAGAAAAAAATAAAAATATTCAAAAAAAAAAGTTTTATTACCAAGTTTATTATAAATAAGAATAATAATAATGATGATGATGATGATAATAATGATAAAGAGTTACGAAATAAAAATTTTTCTTCGAATAACCGGAAATGGTTGTTCGCCCGAATATTAATTTAATAACGTAACGAATTAAATAAATTTCAAAAAAAAAAAAATTAATAATACAAGTTGGTCATTTTATAGAGTTTTCCGTTGGAAAATCATCGTTTGAAAAAGAGCGCAATTTTTAATGCTCTTCCCCTTCCTCTCCATGCCCCTCCTCTCCCTGTCTTTCCCCTCATCTCTCCTCCCTTCCAAACCCTCTCATCCTACGTCATATTAATTTAATCGTGGCGTAGTTCTGATAAGATTTAAAAAAAAAAAAAAAAAATTAGGAAAAAAAGTAATAATAATAATAATAATAATAATAAATTCGTCGACCCAAATATTAATAATAATAATAATAAATTATAATTTATTACAACGTATTTAGAAAAGGCTCCGAAAAAATTTGTTACATCAAGTGAAAAATGTTTTTTTTTTTTTTGCAAGATAATGTCAAAGGTTAAATAAAATATTTGGAACCGGAAAAACTTGGCAAAGAAATGAAGAATTCAGACTTTTTTTTTTTAAAATAAAATAAAATAAACTGGGTCTTTAAAACAGGAAATTGTTTATTATTATTATTATTATCACGACAATTAATTTTTTTTTTTCGTTTAAAAATGCGCGCCAATTTTTAAATTTAACGTAAAGTTAAAATTTTCATTAGAAAAAAATAAAGGAAAAAAATATGGAAAATCGACATAATTTTCTCCTCTTTCTTCTTTCTCTCTCTCTTATCTCTTATCATTTTTTCGATATGAAATGATGCTTATTTACACACGCATACGTATATAATAATAATAATAATAATAATAATGACATTTTTAAAATTGCATCCGCGTTTACATCGGAAAAATTATTTGTTTTGTCCCAACCGAGAGAAAAAAAAAATGTCGGACGTAAAGTAAAAAGAAAATTATGAGTTTATACATATATTTTTATTTTTGAATAAAAAATTTATAAGTGAATAAAAAAAAGGAGTAAAATATAAAACACTTCACAAAAGAGAGAGAGAGAAAAAGGGACAAGAGACAAGGAGAAAAAAAAAACCCCCCAAGAATGGATGATCCAATGGTAATAAATTGAAATGATGTTGTTGCCATCAGGAAAACATTATTTGAAAAATACCGTATCTCCAACGAAAAAAATGAAAAATAATAATAATAATAATAATAAGAAAATGTTCAGGTGGTGTAAGCGAAAAAAAAGGAAAAAAGGAAAAAAGTTTGCCCTTTCTAGAAAAATTTTCTCGGATGGAAAAAAAAAAAAAAATGTATAGGAATAAGAAAAAGTCCTCTATCAGCATTAGCATAGAAAAGTAATGTCAGAAAAAGATAAAAAAAGTTTGGGGGACTTTTTCTTTTTTTTTGAGGCGGGGGGAGGTGGGGGGAGAAACGTACCACGGGTTTCCCTTCCCTTAAAGAAAAATTCTGTGTGTGTGTGGGCCTTTGGGAATGGTGAAAGCAATATCA
>NW_002987879.1:920724-922542 GCF_000006295.1 Pediculus humanus corporis | reverse complement strand
TTCCTCTTCTTCTTTTTCTTCTTTAAAGCTCTCAATTCTAACAAGAAGAAGGAGGAGAAGAAGAAGAAGTAGAAAGAAAGTAAAAAAAAGTTTAAAAAGTTGAACGAGAAAAGTAAAAAAAAAATAAAAAATAAAAATAAAGTAAATTTAATTGCACTAGACATTTTTTTTTCTACCCTCAATCAAAAAGCCCCCCCCGCCCCCCAATTTTTTTTATATATGTTAAACATGCCGCCATTTATAAAATTTTTTATTAACTATTCTCCTTCCCTACCCCTCCCCAAGAAAAAAAATCTTTCCCCTCCCGCCTTTTATTTAAAAATCAAAGGAAAATTTTAATAATCGAAAAGTTTAATTTTAAAAAATTTTAAATTTCCCGCCAAAAAATAAAAAAATTTTTTTTTTTTTAATTAATTTTATTTTCGCGTAAAAATCGAATAATGACGAATGAAAAAAGGTTAAAAGGTTAAATTAAAAAAAAAAAAACGTTTTTTTAACGACAGCCAACAAACAAACAAACAAACGAACGAACGAACGTTAACATATCGAATGACATTTAATTTTCAATCATTTAACCCTTTTCCCTCCGACCCCCACTCCCTCCATTCCCATTTACGGCTCATTATACACTTTTAATATAATTTACTGAGTATTAATAATAATAATAATGATGGTAATGATAATGATAATAATGATAATAAAAGTCCATTTAATCCTTTTTTTAATGTAACTTGACAGTAATTAAACATTTTTTTTTTTTTTTTTTTTTTTTTTCAATTTATTATTATCCATCATCGGAGTTTTTTTTACTTCTTTTCTGTCTCCCGGTTTTCCCAGAAAAAAGAGAATCGGAAGGAAGAAAGAGAGGGAAAGGACAAAAAAAACGGGAAGAGCGGGAAGAAGAACAAGAACAAAAAAAAAAAGTTTTTTTTTTTGCGTCCGTCCACTCGTTTGTTTCTTTTCCTTTTCGTACTGCCTCTCGTGTAAATGAACTCCCGATTTCATAATTGTGATAATGATGATAATGATAATGATGATAATGATAATAATGATAACGAAAGGAAAGTTTTAAAAGTTGCGAAAAGTAAGGAAACAGTTTTCCGATGAAACAATAAATGAATTTAATTAATTGGACGGAAAATTTAACGTTTAATTTTCCTGATGGTGATGATGATAATAATTTTTAGGATGAGAGAGAAAGAGAGAGAGTGAGAGAGAGAGGATTAAATGGAAAATTTTTGCGCACAAGTCATTTTATTTTTTTTTTAGCGATAAGTCCCCTTTTTTATATATAGATATATATAATATTTCTCTCGCGTAAAAAAATTTTTTTTTTTTTTGTTATTTTGGTAGAAATGTAAAACAGGCACGTTTTATAAGTCAGGCACTCTGAAAAGCCAATTTGTCTCTTTTCGTTCTTACAATTTTTAATGTTGGATCAAATAACATTAGCCAACTTTATTTTTAATGAAATCTTCCTCTCCCATCTCGAAAAGTTAAAGGAAAGAAAAAAAAAAGGATGAGAAAAAAAGGAAAGAAAAAAAAGAAAAAAAAATCTCTCAGCGTTAGAAAGTTAAGTCCAAAGAAGGTTTGCGTGACCAGAAAATAAAAAACCCAAAAAGGAATTAAAGAATATTTGACTTGTTCAGAAAAAGAATGAAATTCTCGTCGGAGAGAAAGAGGGGGAGGGGGCAGGGGAGGAAGAAAGAAAAAATAAACGTGGAAGTAGAAAGAAACGAAAGGCGTGGAGGGGGGTGTGGAAATATAAAAAAAAATATAAAAACCTCAACAATTTTTTTTTTTTTTTTTTTTTTTTTT
>NW_002987879.1:919671-920232 GCF_000006295.1 Pediculus humanus corporis | reverse complement strand
TTGTTTCTTCGTTTGTTTGTTTGTTTTTATCGTCTCAAATAAATTCATTAAAAATTTATTATTATTATTATTATTATTATTATTAATAATTAAAAATCTTTTGTAATAAAATTTTATTTTATTTAAAAAAAAAAAAAAAAGTTGAATCGTTTAACAAAAGTTGTTAGAAACGCGGGGGGGAAAGGGAGAAGGGAAGGGAAGAAGAAAGAGGAGAGGGAAAGGGGGGGGGAGAGAGAGAGGGTGAAAAAAAAACTTTTAGCAAGTAATAAAAAAAAAAAAAAATTTTTTTTTCTTTTTAGCAGTTATAAAATCGCATATTAAAAAAATCAAATTTTCCGGGAAGTAGAAAAAGACAAATTCGAGAAGGGAAATGAAGGGGGGGGAAGGTTAGGGTGAGAAGAGAAGGAAGGAAAGGGTAGGGTGAGGTATAAAATAAAGAGCAAAAAAGTTTTTTCCTTACTCCCCCTTTCCCCTCCCACGTTTAAATCCCGTGGCAAATGTAGAGGAAATGACATTTAAGTTTAATCAAGAGGAAGGAATTATTATTATTATTATTATTAT
>NW_002987879.1:918179-919651 GCF_000006295.1 Pediculus humanus corporis | reverse complement strand
ATCATTTTTACGTAAGCTTTTAACGGAAAAAAAAAATTTTGTAATGATAATAATAATAATAATATTTTTTTTAGTAGTTTTTTTAGTAAGTCGTCGTGTTAGTTTTCCGGAAAAAAAAAAAACCTGGATTTTTTCCAATTATTATCATCATCATCATTAACATTATTCCTTTTTTTTTTTTTTAAAATGGCGCCGAAGTTTCTCTTACGTCATTTTTTTTTTTTAAATTTAAATTAAAAAAAAAATGGCGGGAAAGCTTTTAACTAATTTAATGCAAAAAATAAGGAGAGAGAGAAAATTTCCCATAAATTTTCCAGGTTTTTTTTAAAATACAAAAATAAATCTATTAAACGTGTATAAATAAATAAATACATAGATTATTAAATAATATTAATAAATTTATTATTATTATCGTAAGTTTTTTTTATTAAACTCGCACAACATAAATTTACGTATAAATAAATTAATAATAATAATAATAATAAATTTCAATGTTAATTTTACTAATAAAAAAAAAAAACGAAAGAAAGAATAATTTTTTTTTCTTTTTCTTCCCTTTAAACAAAGGTAAAAAAAAAAGGAAAATTTTTTATTTTATTTCCTTTGACTCATTTTTTTTGTTCTTTCCTTTGACTCATTTTTTTTTCATATTCTATTATTCTTTTTCTTTTTTTTTTTACATGACTCAAGGCATGATTAAAGGAAATTCACCGGGAAAAAAAAAATTTTTTTTTCAATTTCACGCTTGCGTACTTTTAAAAAAAGACATTTTATCTTATTTTTGGACAAGCGAAATGAAAACGTGCACGCACGCACACGCACACGCACAAATTTTCGGGGATAGAGATAGGAGGGGGAGGGGGAGGGAGAAAAAAAAATTGTAATAGTTTTTAGAAGAGTAAAATGAAAAACCTCGAACAAGATATTATAGGCAATAAAACGGATGGAGAGTGAAGGAAAAAAAAAAGAGGAGGAGGAGGAGGAGGAAGGAAGAAAAAGAAAGTTTTCTGAACATTCGGCGAGAATGAGAGAGAGAGAGAGAAAGTTTTAAGCTCTGAAAAAAAAAAGCCGAAAGAAAGTTTTTAAAAAAACATTTCTTTTGGAAGAAGAAGAAAAAAACCCGTGGAATAACAATATACGAGAAGGGGAGGAGGGGGAGGAAGGAGGGAGTGAGAGGGGGTGGAAGGAGGAGGGAAAAAGGGCGGACCGCAATGGATACAAAGTAGAATTTAAGTTTCCCTACTACTTGTAGCAAATGGAGAAAGAAAGAAAGAAACACCATAAGAACTTTATGACTTTTTGAGTCGTTATTATTCCATTTATTTTGAAAAATTATCTATCGCCGATGTTTTTAATTTTTCTCTCTTTCTTTTCCTTTTTTCCTTTTTTTTTTTTTTAATTTTCGAGATTAAATTAATAAGAGCAAAAAAAGCAGAAAGGAAAAAAAAATGGAAGAAAGCGAAAGAAAAAGA
>NW_002987879.1:903527-918159 GCF_000006295.1 Pediculus humanus corporis | reverse complement strand
TTTTTTTTTTTGCTGTAGTTTGTAGCAAAAAATTAAAAAACATCGCAATGAATAGTAACGAAAATGAAAAATGAAACGACAGCAAAACGTTTTTTTTCTTTTTTTTTTTTTTTATTTAAACATTTTCGTACTTTTTTTCCCGACGCAAAAAAAAATGAAATTTTTTTTTATTCGTTTGCGTTAAATTTAACGGAAATATTTTTTTTTTATAGAAAAAACTTTATTACTAGGAAATTTTTTTTAAATAAAAATAAATTCGTGTACGTAACGTTTTTTTTTTTTTTTTTTTTTTTTTTAATACGCATTTCGCAAAAGAATCGAAAAGATTAATACGGAACGAAAAAAAATTTTTTTTTTTTAAACCACAGCAAAAATATTTTTAATAGCAAAAGATGATAAAAATAATTATCAATTCTCGCGTTTTTACTTATTATTATTATTATTATTTACATAAAATAATATATATTAATCTTTTCTTTTCATCTATTTAAAATGGGTGCGTTGAGAGATATTAAATCGCAGCAATAAATCATTTTTCATTTAGCAAAAGGTAAAAAAAAAAAATAAATTTTTTTTTTTTACTTAAAAACCGTTAATTAAAGTTTTTAACGAAAGATGTCGCGATTTATTTTTTACTTTTAATTTTCATCACTTCGAGTTAATTAATTACGAATTGATTTGTTTATTATTGTTTAACTTACGAGTGGATCAATCATTTTAAAATTTTTAAAATAATTTTTTACCGGAAAATCGAAATTTTTAAATAATAAGAGAAAAAACGTTGGGGATGAGGGAGATTGTGTGAAAATTGACGGAAAAATTAAGAAATTGGTTCTTTTCCGGTATAGGGGGTGTGTGCAGGAGGGGGTTGAAATATCGGGAAAGAATAAGAAATAAAATCTTTTACGCCGAATTTTTAAAACAAAAAATTTTTTTGTTCTTTCCAAAAACATTTATTTTTTCTTTAAAAAAAAAAATTTTCCAAGGTTTTCCAGGTTTTTAAAAAAGTGTCAAAATTAAATCTCCTAATTAACAATAATAATAAAATCCTTGAATGAAAAGAAAAAAAAAACATGAAGGAGGATTTTTACAATTGTAAAAAAAAACCTTGATAAACTTTTTTTTTTTCTGTAATGATAATAATTATCGAAAGTAAAAAAACTTTTTTAACCTTTTTATTATTATTATCATCATCATATTTCGCAATCATATAGAATTATTATTATTATTATTATTTGCCAATATGGCGGATGTGAAATACGAAAAAAAAAAAATGGATTTTTATGAAAACGTGTCGATGTAAAAGAGGAAGTAAAAAAAAAAAAAAAAAAAAATTTTATCTTAATTTATAATCAAACCTTTCACTGGAATTCATACTCCGTAATTTAAAATATTGACTTTTGACCTTTTGACCTTACAAAATATTCGACAAATAATAATAATAATAATAAATTTAAAAAATAAAATAAAAATAATTTTTACGTAATAACTTATTTTTACAAATATAAATGTTGTTGTTATTTATATCGTCAAATTTTTCTTTAACCACGACAAAATTTTTTTTTTTTTTTTTAATATTAATAATAATAATAATGATGATGATGATAATGATAATGATGATAATGATAATAGATAAATGATTTCTATTAACGTGATTAATTGGTAATAACGTTTTGTTGGTTGTGTTTTTTTTTTTTAATAATTTTCTATGGTAAATTTATGCGTGCGAGTTTTATTTCATGGAGAAAATAAAAACTGGAAATACGACGTACGCGACCTTTGACCTCAATTTATCACATGATCTGTTATAAATCATTTTTAAATTAAAATTTTTTTTTTTTTGGTTATTTCACGTCGTTTAACGTGTAATAATTTAATAAAAATTTTTTTTGATGAGTTTGGACGCGTGCGGTTGTGCGTGCGTGCCTTTTAATTAAGATGACGTCATAAATGACGTAATTGTTGTTATAATTGAAATAATAATATAAAAAAAAGAAAAGGAATTTTTTTAAAAAATTAATTTTTTGTTCGGTTATGACTTCATGCGTTTTTTTTCGTGATCATTGTCTTCTGCTATTTACGTAGGTTTTTAAACTAAAAATTTTATAGCGTTTATAATAAACGTAGAAAACTTTATAGAATCAATTAAAAAAAAATTATAGTCTAAAGACACGACGACGACGACGAGAAAAACGACGACATAATAAAATAATTATTGTAATTCAAAAACCGTAAACGAGAAAACAGATTTTTTCATCGTGTCGTCGAAATTGACTTTTTATTTTTTTTTTGTCGTGGCAATAGAAAAAAAAAAACTGTCAAAGGTTATTTTTTTTTTCGGGTGAAGATAAAAAAAAAAAAAGAAAAAGTATAAAATTAGAGGTTTTCACCCTTTGGGGAATTCAAATTGCAATTGTCAAAGATTTTGCTTCTTCTTTTTTTTCCTTTTTTTCGTTTCCTTTTCCTTATAAATTTTCTCGGGAAAATTTTTTTTTTTTGTTGTATTCAACTCTTTATAAATTTAACCTCTTATTTATTGAGCTTAAAACTTTCCTTTTTTTTTCTTCCTTTTTTTCTTCCTTTTTTTTATCATTCGACCAATTTCTTTTTTTCTCATCCCTTATGATAAACATTTGTTTTGTTTTTAAAAAAAAAAAAAAAGTTTTTCAACCTTATTTAAGATTTTTACGATTTTACATTCAACAGTCAATTTATTATCAAACTCAAAGGAAAGAAAAAAAGGAAGAAAAAAAAGGAAAAAAAATTTATTATTCACATTTTAATCAGATAATATATACGGAATAAATAAAAAAAAAAAAAAAATTTATTATGTTTAAAGTTAGGGCGATGTCTTTTTCCTTTTTTCCTTTTCCCTTTTTTTTTTTTTAAATTAGTCAAAGGAAAAAAAAATTCAAATGGTTACGTTTTTTTTTTTTTCTAAAATTACGTCGTAAAAAAAAATTACGTTCAATTACGTTCGTATCAAATTATCGACAGATAAACACAAACACAAAAAAAAACCGTGCGTGTTGTTTTGACAGCTGACGCCTGGCCAGCCAGTCAGCCACAAGAACGACGACGACGACGGTGACGTAGACGGGAAAAAAAGGGTGGTAACACTGACGGGTGGCGTCACCGATGATTACGATAGTAATATTAATAGTCTTGAAAAAGGGGGGTTTTTAAACGCTGATAAAAATAATAAACTTTACAACAGTTGGTAATGATAATAATAATAATAGATATTGCGTTCGGACGACGGCTTTTCCGTTTGCCTTAATAAAAAAAGAAAAAAACTTTCCTTTTAATTTTTATTAATAATGATAATAATAAAATGGCAATCGCGTGCGTGTCGTAACTACGATGCAAAAGTAAAAAAAAATGGCGGAAACTTTGTGTGTGTGTGTGTCGGTCAAATGTGGATTTTTTGAGGGTTTTTACTTTGTCTTCACACACGCACACGTGTGGTGTGGTGCATGTGTGCGTGTGCGTGTTGTTTTTCTAACACGAGCCTGTTATTATAATGAATTCACTCAATTAGTTAGTCACATCCGCCATGTTTTTTTTTTTTTTTATTTTTAAATCGAAAGATCTTTTTTTCTTTTTTTTTTCAAAGGAAAAACTATAAAAAATTATCGTTTTTTTTTTTGTTTCCTTTTTATTAGAAAAATAAAAAAAGTAAAAGGTTAATTTTTATAAAAAATTATTTTTCATTTAAAAAAAAAAATAATATAAAAATTTCCTTTGGTTTTTCAAAGGAAAACAAAAAAAAGGAAATTTTTCTTTCCTTTTAAAATTTTATATAAAATAAAAAATAAAAATAAATTGAAAAATAAAATATATAAAAAAAGAAAATTAAGTGAAGACAGTGGGAACGAAAAAAAAAGGAAAAGGAGGAAAGAAAAAGGAAAGAAAAAGGAAAAAGATCAATCCCGGAAATGAGAGACCTGAAACCGTATAATATCAATAAAATAACGAAAAGATCAAGTCTGGAAGAAGCACTTAGGAAATTAACTTTCGCCCCATCAAAACTGATAAGAAATGGTTGATTTTTTTTTCTTTTTCTCTCTTTCTTTCTTTTGCTTTAGTCTCTCTTCCTCCCCTTCCCTTACCGTCCCCCATCCATCCCTCCCTTCTCCTTCCCTCCCCGCATTTTCGGACCTCTATGCCATTTCGTTCTTTTTTTTTCCGTTTCGAAATGTACAATCGTTTATCCATTTGCCTACTATTTTAACTACCTATCATTATTATTATTATTTTGTTTTCGTCATCGGTTGCCTGGAATTTATCATTCGTTTCAAAAAGGAATGCATAATCATGGAGCCCCGAGTCCTTTTATTTTTTTCCTTTGAAAAATTGTTTTTTACATATATATATAAACTTTCGACCCTATTTTTTTTTTGTACGCAGGTTGTCCTGACGTTTAAATATTATTATTATTAATTATCAATTTTATTTTATTCCCTGGATAAAAAAAAAACTGGAAAAAAATAGTGAAATCATTTTTATATAAAAAAAAAAAGTTAACTGGAAAAAAAAAATTCTATGAGAAATTTCCAGTAGAGAATTATTGTGAATTTAACATTTTAATAATAAATATCATAACATTTTTTATTCCGTAAGAAATAACGAATTATTATTATTATTATTATTATTATTATTATTATTATTATTATTATTATTATCATTTCAAATAATTTTTTTATTTTTGGAATGAATTTAAATTTTTGGAGAATGTTCGAGAATAGTCACGGAATGAAATATTTAAAGAAAAAAAAATTTTTTTTGAAATCGGCCAACGTTTGTCTTTTTTTTTCTTTTTTTTTTACGTCAGAGTAAATTTTATTAGAGATGTTTAATTTTAGACCGGAAGTGACGTAATTGACGCAAGTGAGCGCGACAGGTACGTCGACGATCGACGAAAGGATTTTACGGTTTATTTCCTTTTTTTTTGCGTCAAATCCTATTTTTTTTTTTTTTTAAATGATTCATGGTCGACATAAATAAAACAATCGATTTTTTTTTTTAACATAATTTATTATTATTATTATTATCGGTGTCTGCGGCCACGATTGAAATCATCGTTTTTTTTTCTTCTTCGAAATTTTTTTTTTCTTTCTTTTATCTAAATGAGTTTGTTGACCTTTGAGTAGGGGATAAATAATGTTTCATTTGAAGGGAAAATGACGTCACTCAGATTAAAAAAAAAATCACGAAAATTATAATAATAATAATAAAAATTTATAGTTTAACGAATGTTGTAAAAGGGAGGGGGGAAGTCGCGACCGCGTAACGGCGGCCCCCCTTCCCATTTTTTCATTTTTATTTTGATTTGTGGTAATAAATTTACAAAGGGCAAAGAAGAAAAAAATAAAAAAATAAAAATGGAAGACAAAATTTTAACGATTTTTTTTTTTTTTATTGTTAAAAAAATAAAATATTGATTCCAATTTTTCCCTCTCTCTCCCCTCTACTTCCCTCCCTCCTCCCAAAAAACAAATTCAAGACGATGGTGCATAAGAATAATAATAATAATAATTTTTTTTATGATATTCGCGTCTCCGTCCCGATGAAAATGAGGGATGATTTTAATCGACAATACAAGGGATAAAGAAAAAAAAAAACTCATCGGGATCGGAAAGGGGAAAGAAAGCGGGAAGAAAGGGGGTAGAAAACCGGGAAGGGAGGGGAAAGGAGGAGAGTCGAAGGAACGTTAAGTTTTTTTTTTTTTTATTTTATATTTACAAATCACAAATTTTCTTATTTACGATTGTTTTTTTTTAAACAAAAAAAATTCTAGGGGTTGTTTTTTTTTTTTAAGGTTTTACGGGTGGTTGAACTTAAGTCAGTCGTACCAACATAATCTAATAAAAAAAAAAAATCTTAAACCGGATTCGTTTAATAAAAAAAAAAAAACTTTTTAACAAATACTGGTAAACTTTTCTTTTTTTTATTAAAATTATTTTTATTACATTTTTTTGTTATTTAAAATTTTATCTCGTATAAAAAATTTGAAAAGGGATGCTGCGATTGGCGCTTTTATCATAATAATAATAATGATAATAATAATAATAATTTTTTAAGGGGTGTTAATACGTGTAGGGCCCACAAAAAAAATTTTCCTTTTTTTTTTGAAATTTCAAAATGACGATAATCAAAATTTGTATCGGTTTTCATTTTTCTTTTCTTCTTTCCTTTTTCATGTGTTTATTCATACTCCAGTAAAAATAATAATAATAATAATAATGATGATGATTATAATAAAACATGGATTTGTTTATAAAATGGAATAGAAAAAAAAATTTAAATTTTGGCGACACAAAAAATAAATTTATTTTTTTATTTTTTCCTCAATAACCCTCAATTAACTAACATCACAATCTCCATTTTCTTTTCTTTTTTTTCTCCAGACGTTTTTCATTCCATAAACCAAAAAAAATTTTTTTACTGGAAAAACAAAAAAAAAAAAATAAGAATCGTATTGTGACATAAAATTACGTGGCAAACCGTTTTCCAATTGTTTTCGTCCCGTCAATCTATTTTTTCATCTATCTATCTATCTTTTCTTCGTCATCAATTTTCAATCTTTTTTCCAGTGATTCAACAAAAAAAAAAAAAATCTTTTTCCAGTATTCCTTACTCCACTCTACCTCCCCCATCTCTATCTCTCTCTTTCCCCCGTTAAACGTCACCGTTTATTTTTATTAAAATTTTCGTCTACAAATTTTTTTTTTTTTTTTCGTTTATAGTCTATAAATTTATAGCGTTCCTCTTTTTCAAAAAAAAAAAAAATACTTCAAATAAATAATAATGATGATGATAATAATAATAATAATAATAAACGATTTGGACGATTCGCATGGAAAAACTTGAAAACGACATTAAAAAATTAAATTAAAAAAAAATTTTTTTTTCGAACCCTTTCTTGCTAATATTATTATTATTTTAAAAATTTGCATCTCACTTACTCTCTTTCTCTCTCTCTCTCTCTTTTTTGTTTAGCACTTGCTTTATTGTTATTTTATTAACATTTTTATTATTATCATTATTTATAACAAACGAAGAGGGATGAAAGAAAATTGAATGGAAAAAAAAAAAAAAATTCACGTCATTCTTTAACAAAATAATCATTCATAATTCCTCAAAGACTTTTTCACTCTTTTTCTCTCTCTCTCACTCACTCTTTCTTCTCTCTAACTCTCACTGTCTCTCTCTCTCTCATTTTCTCACTCTCATTAATTCTTTTAACAACCCCTCATAATCATCAACACAATTTTTTTTTTAAAATTTCCATTTCGAAATTATTTGTCGAATATCTTTTCTCTCTCTCCTTCTCTCCCCTTCTCTGTCTGTTTCTCCTCCTCCTCTTCCTCCTCCTTCTCCTTCTCTTTCTTTTTCTTTTTTATATTTTTTAATCCTAATCTAATTTTCCAGTCACGAACAATGAAAGATGGCATTTTTAGTGTTTTAATGAATCAAAAATTAACGAACAATTAATTAATGCACTTCATTATTATTATTACTTTTATTATTATTATTATTAAGTGCGCGTACGCGCGTGTGTACTAAAAACCATATTATTATTATTATCATTATTAATATTTTTATAAAAAATAAATAAATTATTTCTTACGAAAGAAAATTTTTGACAAGAAAAAACGCGTACGTCGTATTTTTATTTAAAAGAATCTCCTCCCCCCGTTGGAAATTTTTTCAAGAGGATCCCCTCCCAACTGTTTTTTCAAAATCTTCCATTAAATTATTTTAAATAGAAAATTGATTTTATTAATAATAATAATAATAATAATAATAATAATAATAATAATAAATAAATAAAATAATTTGTATTCCGAATTCATATTATTATTATTATTAATTTTTTTTCCTTCCTTTCTCTCTCTCTCTCTCTTTCTTTTTTTTCCGTTTTCAATTTTTCATTTTCTTCCATTATTATTATTATTATTATTAAAATTTTACTAACTAAAGAATGCGGCAAAAATATTTTGACGTCATTATCGCCATTTTGTCATTCGACGTCGTCGTCTTCGTCTCCATCGTTTTATTTTTTTTTTTTTATTTATTAAATAAATAAAAAAAATTTTCCGAATGCTGAGAGAAAAATAATAATAATAAAATAATATTTTTCAACCTGATGACGTTGAATTCAGGAGTTATGGCCCCCCAAAAAAATCTATAATAAAGACATGCCTCTTCTTCACCTCTTTTCACCGTAAAAAAAAAAAAAAAAAGGAAATTTAACCTCGTCGAAAAAAATACGACCGGCCGCCATTTTGTTTTTTTTTTTTTTTTTAATTCTTCAATTAAGGCAAAAAATATTTTGTGTTTACATTTAATTAATTTTTTTTTTTTCGGTACAAAGTTAATAAAATTTTATTAACTTAAAATTAATAATAATTTAATTTTTTCGGTCAATATTACTATTAACTCGGAGTAATTTTTTTTTTTTTTTTAAACGAGAGAGAGAGAAAGAGAGAGAAAAAGAGAAAGATAGAGAGAGAGAAAGGGAAAGAGAAAGAGAGAAAATAAATTTTTACGATATAAATAATTAAAAATTTTTTAAATGTTATTATTATTATTATATTTTTTTTTATTACTTAATAAAAAGTATTAAATATTTAACGACCGATTAATACTGTAAATGGGGGAAAGTGGTGGGGGGGCACGAGTCGATATATCCAACGGAAAATTTTTTTTATGGAAAAAAACCTAACTTAACAAAACGGAAATGAAATATATGTAAATACGTAACAAATTTTCGGGCACCGTTTTCAAAATTTTCTAAAAAATAAAAAAATTTTCTTTGGGCTCCCCAAAAAAATACAATAAAGTGTGGGGGAGGAGGGATTCGATCGCACGTTAAAGAAAAAAAAAACTTTTTTTTTTTGCTTTCAAGGATTATGAAGATTCAGGTACTCTCATGTTTTTCCGGACAAAAAAAATTCCCACGCGCTATACCATGTTTGCAACACGATGATGATGATAATAATAATAATAATAACAATGATAACAATGAACGTATTGGGTAATATAACGACACAAGGTAAATCACATAATCACGCACTCGCACTCACGCACTCACGCACATTGTTTTTCTCTCCAGCTTTTTTTTTTTTTTTTTTTTTTTTTTAATAAAATTTACTGGAACGAGAGAGACAAGTTTTTCCCCCCTCTCCCCTCCTCCATTTTAAAATTAATCGAATCTTTTAAAAAATTTAAGGTTTTTATTGCTAATAATAATAATAATAATAATAAATGAATACCTTGAATCGATCAATAAATTATAAATTTGAATGATAATAAATTTAAATATAAAAAAATATCAAAAAAAATTTTTTTTTTTTTTTAGGGCTTTAATTTTTAAATACCTTGACGTTTGCACCTTTTTAGGTCAGTTATAAAAAAATTCCTCCTTCTTTTCTTTGAATTATTATTATTATTATTAGTTAACGACTGGATTTTTTTTTTACTCCAACACCATCACCTCCTCCTCTTTCTCCCCCTCCACCTCCTCCTTCGCTTTTTATTTTATTTTTACGACTGTTTACCATAAAATCACCCGTGCCTCGCCTTAGCCTAAAATTAATAAAACGTTGGTGACGTCATTAAATGTCCATCATATCCGTTATGGTAAATAAATGACATCATTTAACTTGTTTTTCTCCTCCTACTCCTGACGTCGGTCAGGTGTTTTTGTTTTTTTTTTTTTACAATTTTTTCCGGTTCGATTTTTTTTTATTTAATAAAATATAAATTTTTCAGATTATTTAAAATAAATGATAATAATAATAATAATGAAAATTATGAAACTTGAAACGAGGGGTGTTTTTAGAATTCTGGAAAATTTTTAAAAATTTCAAAAAGTTTTCTGCTAATTAACAAATGAATTAAATAATAATAATAATAATAAATTTACACATGTGATAAGTTTAGTCGTCGTGTCGTGTCGTCGCGTTGTTTGTCGTTGTTGTTGTTGTTGTTATTCGTGTTCTCGTTCAAAAAAAAATAAAATAAAATTTAATGGTAAGATGATTCAAAAAAATTTATTAAAATTTTATTTATTAACTTAATTAAATTATTTCATCGTTTTATTTATTGAACGACGACGACGACGACGATGATGATGATGATGATGATAAATAAGGAAAGGAATAAGAGAATGCGTGATGAGTGAGTGAGTTGAACGACGCGTTGTACTCGCTAGAAGGGAAAAATTCCAAAAGTTGTTCATTCATTAATAAATCTTTATTTTTTGAGTAATTACAACGTGCGAAATTAAATGGAAATGCCTCGCCTTTTCCCTCGGGATAATTCCTTTTTTTTTTTGAAAATACCTCTTTTCATTTTGCAAGCAAAAAAAAAAAACTGGAAAATTATTTTTATCCAGTCGTCGTAGAAAAAAATCGTCTAATTGTCCAGTAATTATTTTTTTTTTCTAATCAATTGTAAATGATTCGTTTGATTTGACTGAAACGAAAAGATAATTCCAGAAAAAAGGAGGAGTGTGGAGGAAGAGGGGGAAGAGGAGAGGAGCGGGAAAGGGGAAAACTGGAAAAATTTAAAGGCCCCCCCCCCAAAAAAAAACGAACGCGTTCGATTAAAATATTAATTTTTCTTTTGTTAAATTTTTAATCGAAAAAATATTTTTTTTTTTTCTTCGTGCGTATGATTTTTATTTATGACGTCATCATTTTAGAAAAGCGGATGGATCAAAAAGTTACGTCGGTTGATTAAAAAAAAAAATGGCGTCGTAATTATTTTTTTTTTTAACTTGAGAGGTTAGTTAGGTAAAAGGGAATCGTGCGTAGATATAGTCCCCCTTCGCCCCCTCCCTTCCCTTTCCCTCTCCTCCCCGTAAATTCTCAACAATAAGGATTCCACTTTATCATAGGAATATTTACGCACTCGTGTGGCATTTTTCCCGACGACAAGAGCCTCTCCGTGGATCTTCTCGTGGAAATTATCGCTTAATTTACGTTTGACCTTTAACCTTTTTTCAATTTTTTTTTTGTTTTCAAACGACGGGTAGTATGCGGGTGTGTGATAATTTTTTTTTAAATTGCTTTCATTTCTATTTTTATAACCGCCACGTTTACGTTTTTTTTTTCCATGCCACGCCTAATGGTCACCTTTTCAATTATTATTATTATCATTATTATTATGACGTTTCAAGTTTTCCTGGTTTTATTTTTTAAGACTATCGTAATTTAATCTCGCGTCGTCCATTAAAGAAAAAAAAAAAATTTTTTAAATAAAAACCCGCGTTTCGTTTGTTTGTTGTTTATGACGTGACATTGTATTGTACATTTTCATGTAAAAGTTGGCGCCTTTTTTGACAACCGGTTTTAATTAATAGTTTTACAATTATTTTTAACATTTCATCTTTGCCATAAACAAGGTTATTGAGTGGTGGTGGGGGTGGTGGTACGGGTAGTAAAATAATAAAAACAAAAAACAACCAATAAAATTACGTTTTTTTAAAAAAAAAAAAAATTCTTTTAAAATTAATTTCGATGACGTAATAATATAAATATATATCGACGTAAATTTTTTTTTTTGCCATTTTAAACACTTTAAGTAAATAATAATAATATTAATAATGATAATGATAATAATAATAATTTCGAATGGATTTTAATTAGTTGATTGATCGTTTCGTCTTTTTATTATTAATATTTTCCATTAACTTAAAATTAATAAATTTGACTTTTTTTTTTTTCAATTCAGTCCTCCGTGTTTTTATCATTATCATTATTATTATCATCGACGCCATATTTTTAATAATAATAATAATAATAAATAAAAAAGTAGCAATATAATTTAAAGGATTTATTTTTAAAATTATTACGCGTACGTGAAAAATAATGGAAGGGCGTTTTCATACTCAACAGGTATACAAAATGTTTGTTTATTTTTTTTTCTCACCTTGAAAATACCTTTTTTATAATAGTAATAATAATGATAATAATGATGATAATAATAGAAAAAAGGCGTATTGAAATTTTTAGGAAAACAAAAAAAGGATGGATTGAGCGTAATTAAAAATTTTTTATTAATGTAAATAATATTATTATTATTTCAAATAAATGCATTTTATTATTATTAATTATTATTATTATTAAAAATATTGAGTAGTTTATTATTTGATAACAATATCACGTGGGTGCGTGCGGGTGTGACATAAAAAACAAAAAAAATTTTTTGTGTTTGTTTGTTACCTCAAAACTATTTTCGAGTGAAAGTAGATTTTTTTATTTTTAAATCAAGCAGAAGGTTTTTTTTTTTTTTATTAATAAATCAATAATTTATCGATTTGATATTTTATGTATTTATTAATAAAAAATTATTATTATTATTTTTATTTTTATTTATTTATTTCAAAGGATTTGTGGAATTTTTAGGCTTAAAGCAATTTATAAAAAAAAAAGAAAAAATTTTTCACGTAAATGTTGTTAATAATAATAATAATAATAATAATTACGTAATTATTATTAATGTTAAAATACACTATTATTATTATTATCATTATGATAAATTTAAAGGAAATGAGTAGGGGGAGGGGGAGGAAATGTATATATAAAACGTATTTAAATTTATAAATTTTTTTTTTTTTTCCATGAGATTTCGTTTCGTATGAGGCATTTAAATTCTATTAAAATTCAAATCCGTTAGAGCGAACGCCCCCCCCCCGTGCCCCCTCGTCTTCGAGCATTCAAAAAACGCACGTCCGCTTCCCCTAATCCCTCTCTCCGTTTTCCTCCCCCAAAAAAAAAAAAAAAACGTCTGACAAAAAAGTTTTCTTTTTAAATATAAACTCAATTTTGACGATTGGATTATTGGAAAAGGCGTTCGGTTTTTTTTTTTTTTTTGGAAAATCTGGAGAAGAAGAAAAAGGGAAATTTTTTTTTTCTCCATAAATTTATTATTGAACACATAAAATTTAATGTTTGGAATTTTAATTTTTTACGTCGTTCGTTAAAACGAACGTGAGAACGAACGAACGAGTGAACGCATTCATTTTATAATTAAAAAATAAAAAAAAAATTTTTTTTCCGGTACGAACGGTTTTTTTTTTCTCCAAAAAAAAAATTTATATAACTGGAATTTTTTTTTTTTTAAGTACACTTGTTTGTTTGTTTATTTGTTTGTTGTTTCCTACAAACCGAACGGTTTTTTTTTTATTCGGTTACGAAAAAAAAAAATTTGAAATCGATTTAAAAGGATTTTTTAAAGGTTAAACTATTTAAATATGGCGGAGGAAGAACAATAAATACAAAATGTCAAATCGTGTGTGTTAAACAAACAACTGACCTTAGCCAGTTTGCGCCTTATAATACCTGACTATAGCCTAATACAAACAGAAAAAGAAAGAAAGAGAGAGAGATAGAGAGAGAGAGATTCATTGATCGTATTTGTTATTTAATAAACTTTTTATTTACATTTTCACACATAATGTGAATCCGCCTCGTTTTTTATTTTTTCTTTATTTCCTTTTTTTTTTTCCAGGTTTTACGTTTCCAGATAAATCGCCATATTGAAATTTTACCATTATTCAAGTTCGGTAAGTTTTTTTTTTTTTTTGTCGTAACTTCCGTTTCCTTTTATTCATCAAAATAATCTTTGATAAAAAAAAAATAATTAATTAAATTTAAAAAAATAAAACGACTTTGTTTTTTTAATTGAAACAAATACAAACAAATATAACAAACGAAAAGGATGCAAATTGTTTTCATGCATTTTATTAATCACGTGACGATGACGTAATAATTAATCAAATAATTAACCTGTATCGTTGTGTGTGTGTATGTATATGCTCCCACATCAACACCTGATATTTCCAAACTTATTACGATTTTCTCTCTCTTTTCTTTCCCTTTCACTCTTTCTCTCTCCCTCACACATTCTCTCCCCCCTCTCCCTCTCTTTTTGTGTTGGTAAAAAGTAAAAAAAAATCACGAAACTATCCGAAAACAGAAAAAAAAAAAACGTGGGATTCCTTACGGTAATTTAATTACAAGTTGTAAATAATCGCCCCTGGATTTAATGAAATTATTATTATTATTATTATCATTTGATGTTGAGAAATGTTGTTGCAATCTTTCTCTCTCTCTCTGTAGATTGGAGCAAGGTTTCTCCAGGACGACCGTGCCTTTTTTTTTTTTTTTTTTTAAAAAATTTATTTCGATAATGGAACCAAATAATCACTTTCAAAAATTTTCAATTAATCATATAATAAACTTGTTTTTTTTTGTTTCGTTTTCTTTTTCTTTTACTAAAAAGTGAATAATTTATTTTATTTATGTACATTATCAGATAAAACATTTATGGACGTGCCAAAAATTTTGTTTTAATCCTGAAGGAACCGATAAATTTTTTTAGTTGTAACCGGGAAAAATTAAACGAGTAGTATAAAAAAAAAAAAAATATTTAATGACTCCGACTGGGTTATAATTTTTTATTATTTAATTTTTCTCCGTCTGAGCCTTCGTTTATGTTCCTCGTAAAAATTATTATCATTATCATCATCATCATTATTATTTCGTTTACAATGTGTGACGTTAATTTAAAACGATTATTATTATTATTATTATTATTATTATTATTATTATTATAA
>NW_002987879.1:895048-902469 GCF_000006295.1 Pediculus humanus corporis | reverse complement strand
TAATCAAAAAGGTTACTTTCACAAATCGTGCGTGTGTGGCTACTTTAAAATTCTTTTCTCGAAATTTCCACTGTGACGGAGACGACGACGATGACGTCGATGACGATCGTAAAATGATTACGTAATAACATTAAAAAACTTTGATCGTTCATACGGGTAAAAAAAAAAGGATATTATATTTATAACGTAATTAATAATAAAAGGTGTCAGAAAGTTTGAACTCAGGTGTAAAGAGTTTCACCGAAATATGTGATTATTGCGGGGAGGTTTTTTTTTTTTTTTAAAGGCTGGGAGGAGGAGGAGTCCGAAGGAAGGGGATCCGGAAGAAGAGGAAAAAATCGTTCGCATGAAAAAGCCCATTAGAGTTTTTTAAATATTCATAAGACTTCTTGCATTCTTTGAGTGTTTTTCACTCTTAAAACAATAATGAAATCGGTTTTCCCATCGAGCAACTTTTATTTTCTGCGGTCAACTCTCAAAGAATTTCTCCTCAAATAACTTTTTCACTCATAAAAATTTCAGTTATGTAGGAAGAGAGGGGGGAGGGGGAGGGAGAGAAAGAGATGATTTCAATTTGTGTGGATTTTGATCCTTATTCTATGACTTTTACCAACGAGGACAACAAAAGAAAGAAACGCCCACCAAATCAATAATAAATCGAATTTTTTTTTTTTTTTATTTACCAAAAAAATTAATAATAATAATAATAATAATAATAATAATGATGATAATAATAATAAATGATTTAGCAACTCGTTACGTGTGGTACAGGGAGAACAACTTTAAACCCGCTATCTACGGGTATATACAACGAACGGGTATAAAATCCTCCCTCTCTACCCACCAAAAAAAACAGGTTTAAGGTGAACAATCGACCTTACCTGTTTAAATACCTGTTTACGAAAAAAAAATAAAATAAAATTTTCGTTGGCGGAGATCCGAATTTCGTGTGGGCGAAATATTAATAATAATAATAAAACTCACGTGTGTGATTTTACGTTAGAAAATTTTCAAAAGACCCGTTTTCTTTTTTTTTTTTTTTTTTCGTACGAACGGTTTTAATCGAACGCTACGTATTTGACCGATATAAGAACGATATGTGTGTGACCCTTGACCTTTTGTTGTTTTTTTTTTGTTAAAAATTGTTTATAAATGATACGAAATTTTTAAATTTAGAGAAAAGGGGAGGAACGAGTTTGAATCCACGAAAACAATTTTTTTTTTTTTTAAATTAATCGAAATTTTGTCGTTTGTTTGTTTGTTTTTGTTTTGTTAGGAGAAGAAGGGGGGGGGGGAAATTAACAAAAGCAATTTATTTTTATATATTTTTTTACCATCGATGAATTATCTCTCATTGACAGTAGGAATCTTGGTAAAAGTATTAGAATTTTTTCTTTTTTTTTTTTCTTTCTTCTTCTTCTGCCACGAACGTTTTTCCCCCAAAAGGGGAAAAACCCCTTCCTTCTCGTTCTTAAGGAGGGGAAGGGGGAGTTTTAAATTATGCATTTAAAATTTTTTTTTTTTCGTTATCCTATTAATTTTATGGTTTCGACTTTTACTTAGTTTTTTTTTTTATTAAAAAAAAAAAAACTTATTTAAATTTTTTCTAGAAAATTCTGCGTTTTAAAATTTTTTCTTTTTTTAAAAAAAAAAAGAAAAAGAAAGAAAAGCTGTCGGCAGAAAATAGAAATTTTATGTCTTTTCCCTTTTTTTTAAAAAAAAAAATGAAAGAAAAAATAAAATTAAAAAGAAGGAAAAGAAGAAAAAGCAGAAGAAAAAGGTGAAAAAAAATTTTTTTCTTTTTTTTTCCTTCCTTATTACTCTTTCTTAAATCAAGAACGTAATTTTCTAGAAAAATTTTTTGGCGTTCGTTTAGTAAATAAACAACAAACTCGTTATGTCGTTGTTGTTGTTGTCGTTGTGAATTTTTTTTTTATTTTATTTTATTTTTCTTTACTTCCTCCTTTTTCCCTTTTTCCTCTCTTCTCTCCCACCTCCAATCCCACTCTTCTATCCTTCTCTTCTCTTATTTTCTATATAACCTTAATTAACCTTCTTGTTCTTGATTAACTCAATCCAGATGGGAACTAAAAAGAAGAAAACTGGGTGGAGAGAGGGAAGGAAGGGGAGAGGGAGGAAGAGGGGCAGGGGAAGAAGTAAGGTAGGGAAAAACGTGTAATTTCATATTTTTTCGTATTTTATTTTCATCGTAAAATTTCTAACGTACAAATTTAGAAAAAAAAAACGAACGCGAACGGGGTTCGTTTGAGGTTTTTAAACCCTCGTCAGTTTTTCCTTTTTGTTTTTTTTGGAAAATTTGGGTTTACTCATATGACTTTTATTATCATTATCATTATTATTATCATTATTATTATCATTATTATTTTGAAAAAAAAAAGGTGCGAATAAATAATAATTTTTAAAATAAATAATCTTCAGGTGTATATTTCGAACGGTTTGACAGGTTACACACAAAATTAAACACGTAAATCAGGTTCGGGTTTTATTTAATCCTCTTGTTCTCTCTCGGTTTTGTCTACACACACACACGCGCGCACACACATAATAATGATGATGATAATGATAATAATAATTTAAAATTTTTCTAATGTGCGTGACTCACACACGCGGTTGTTTCATTTATTTAATTAAATAATTTTCAAAAATCGACGAAGGAATCGAAAATACTTTACTTATAAATTATAAGGGGGGAAGGGGGAGGTGGAGGGGAACACCTACAAACAACATGTCCGTTAGTTTAGCACCCTCATTTGTTTATTTCCAAAAAAAATAAAAATAAAAAATAAAAAGGGCGAATCACACAAATCAAAAAAATTTTTTTTTCGATTAACGCCCTACCTAATAATAATAAATTGAAAAAAATTATTGTGGGAATTAATTACTGGGTTCTTTTTTTTTTTTTTTTAATTTTTCTATCATTGACCTCATAATAAATAATAATGATAATAATAAAAATTTACATAACAAAAAATTCAACGGGAAAAAAAAAAAAAAAAAATTTTTCCGCCATATTTTTTGGTTGGGCAAATCATTGACCGATTAATTTTTAAATATTAAAAATTTTAATGAAACGCCCTCTAAGTTCAATTAGTGGCAGCACAACGTGCTTTACAACGCCTCCTCCCCTCTCACTCCCCCTCCGGCCCCCGGAGATAAAAAAAAATAAAAAAAGACAACAACAAAAAAAAAATTTTTTTTCAAATCAAAACCAAACGAATTTTAATACTTAATATTAATAATAAAATTCAAATAATTGAAAAAAAGGCGGGAAAATTTTTTTTTTTAAAAAAGAAAATTCAAAATGGCGCCATTTCGAAAACGTTTGTTAGGATTAGATTTATCGTATTATTTATTTTTATTACGAATAAAAAATCGTAATGTGGACAACAAATAACAAACGTTTCGTACGACGACGACAACAACAACAACAATGACGACGACGACAAGAAGTATCCATTAAGTGAAAAAAAAAAAAAACAATAGATTGATTGATTGATTGATTGATTTATTAAAAGGGGGGTATGATTAATGAATTAATGAGTTTAAATGATTGATTTGATAAATGAATTATATTTACTTAGTGTTGTTGTAAGTTGATCTTTTTTTTTTTTTTTTTTTAACGTTTCGATGCATGATTTTAAATTAGTAGTACGAAAACAATGTTTGTTGATAAAATATGTTAATTAGTTTGTTTGTTACCAAAAGGAAAATTTTCTTTTCGCTATGAAAATTCCGGGAAAAATTTTCATTTTTTTTTGGCACACAAAATATAAAAAAAAAAAAAAAAACGTATATAAATAAAAGGAGAATAAATAACATTTATTAGAAAATGTTACACGCGAATGGCAATGGTAAAAAAAAAAAAAGATGGAGGAAATGGGGGGACGGGGGGGGGGTAAGGGGAAGGAAAAACGGCTGGCTCGAATCCATTTAAAGATTTGCAATAAGAAATAGATAAAGGTAGTTAGTAGTAAATTTAGTTTTTTTATTTTTTCAAGAGGCGGGCTGGGAGAAGGGAAGGATGTGAAGAATTTTCTAGAAGAAATTTTTTTTACATCTTTATTAATCCTTACTTCGTCACTGTTATTAATGAGTCGTAAAAAAAGAAAAAAAGGTTTCATTAAAAAAAAAATAATCAAAATCGCATGCTCGACAGGTATAAAAAAAGAAAATCGTTCGGCGCCGTTCAGACGTTCTTTGGACGCCAAAACGTCCGCAATTTTTTTATTTATTTTTTATTTGTCACACCAGCAATTCGTCAATAATCTCAACAACAGAATTTTTTACTTTTTTTCCGGGGAGAAAAAAAAAACTGGCGAAACCTTTTGACCTTTTGTAATCGACACACATTTTTTTCTCTTTCAACCTTAAGCCCCCCCCCCCCGGCCTCCCCTAATTTATTTCAAACGCGTTTTGTTCATCAATTCATCATCATCATCAGGCATGTTTAAAATGTTTTGTGACGTCACACGCAACGCAAATTTTTCTTTTTTTTGAATGAAAATTTCCCTCCCCAAAATATTTTAATTACGTAATTAAACGTTGCCATTTAATTTAATAAATAATAATAATAATAATTAACGACATAATTCCGAGTAATAATAAGTTTTCAATACAAAACCTGATGAAGAAAATTACTCTACCGGAATAATATAAAAAAAAAAAACATAACATAACCTGTCTTTAATTAACAATGTTCTTATAATAATAATAATGATGATGATAATGATGATGATAGCGTCGGAAAACAAAAAAAATTTTTTTTAATAATTTAAAACCCACGCGAAACAATGACGACGACGACGCGACTGTAACGTCATCAATAATTTTTTTTATAATTTTTTTTTTATTAATACTTAAATTTATTATTACTCAAATATAAAAGAGAGGGAGAGAGAATTGTTTAAATTAATTATTACTATAATTATTTTTATTACCCGTAATAATTTGGGGAGAAAGGGATTTAATCACCGAAAATATTTAAATTCATTTTTTTTAATGCTTAACTTACGTAAATTTTTTTTATTAATTAATAAAAAAAATTTTTTCTTCCTCCCTCCCTCCCTCTCTTTCTCTATTTTTTTTTTCGGGAAAAAATTTGTTTTTTAAAACTCACTCATCGTTCCTTTTTTTTTTTTTTCTTAATTAAAAAATAATAATAATGATAATGATATTACGTCACGTTTTTCCACGTGTAGAATTTTCATTTTATCACAACAACAACATGTTGTTGTGACAAAATGAAAATTTGAAATTGTTGAAGGGAATGTGAAAAAAAAAAAAATGGAGGAAGAAGAAGGATTTAATCCAGATAATTTAAAACGTCACAATTTTGTGGAAAATATATATATAATAAAATAGTCAAATCGTAGAATCCGGGATAAAATTTAATTAAATTATGGACTCCCGAAAAACGGGAGATTTTTTTTTTTTTTTTTTTTATAGTCCAGGACGGGTAAAAAATTTACGCGTTTTATACTAATTTTTATGTTTAGCTTACGAATTTTTTATGATTTAATGTAAAAAGGAAGAAGTTGCATCGATTTAATTTTTTTGCTGTTGTCATTATTATTATTATTATTATCATTATCATCACTCAGGAAAATAATGAAAAGTTTATAGTTTAAAATTTTTTTGTTTTTTTTCTTTCGAAATTTTACGCTGACGTTTTTTTTTTTTTCGAATTGATAAAATTTTTATTTCGTAACTAAACAAGGAAACGCAAGAGTATTTTATTATTATTATTATTTTTCAAAACCGGAAATGCAAAATTTTTAAAAGCGGCAAGCAAATAAATTTTATTTTTAAATAATATTTCGTTTAATTTTTTTTTTTTTTTGGCCGATAATTTTCTTTTTTTTTTTCTTTTCACAAGATTGGATGTTGGCCAGCCTTGTAAAAATTTAATATATATAATTTTTTTTTGTTTTGTTGGCAAATTGTTTAAAATCGCAAAAAAAAAAAAAATTTGTAATCGGAGTTGTCAAGGACGTTGGTATCCCTTTTTCGGGGTTTTTTATCCCCATCGCACGATTTTCAATTAATTACGTAATAATCCATTCATTATTCGTAACGTCCTGCTTGGTTTCATTATTATTATTATTTTTTGTTTTCCTTCTGTCGGTTAATATCCATTAAAATCTGTTTAATAATAATAATAATAATAATAATAATAATGAGAAAGTCTCCACACACACATGCATAAACATGCGAAGGAAAGTTTTGTAATCATCAAAGAGAGAGATTTCTGCAACATTTATTCCTGTGGGATAAAATTTAAATCTGTAATATATATTTGATAAAATATTACACATATATTGTTGTTTATTTAAAGATTTTATAACGACGACAAAAATCGATCGTATTAAAATAATAATAATAATAATAATAAGTAAAAGAAAAAAACGACGGAAAATTTATTTTAATTAAAAAAAAATAATAAGAAAAAACTTTTCCTTTTAATTTTTGGCTCATCCGTGTATCAAGTAAAAAAAAAATAAAAAAAAAAACGTTAAAATATATATCCATGAATAAGTGTTGCCAATATAAATTTACAAAAAAAAAAAAAATTTTTTTGGCAATATAAAAATTATTTTTAAATAAAATAATACTAAAACAACGAATGCGCTTTTTTTTTCTTCTACTTATTTTTATTGTAAAAAGGAAATGATGATGTTAACTTCCGTTTTAATTTATTATCATTATTATCATCATCATTATCATTATTATTATCATTATTAATTTATGCGTTTTTACGATTGAGATTGTTTTTTTTTTTTTTTTTTTTAATATCAAAATCATAGTCGTAAAATTTTTATTTTTACTTTTTTTTTTTTTTTTTTTTTTTTTATTAAAACAAAATAATAATAATAATAATAATAATAATAATGATAATGATGATAATAATTAAATTATGATTTTTAATTATGACGTAATATCATGAGTAAAGGGTGAAGTGACTTTTAAGGGTAGTTTTCATTTTTTTAAAAAATAATTTCATAAAAATCAAACAAAAGACAAACGTGGACGAATCCGGTAAATATAATAATGATAATAATAAAGTTTTTTAAATCGAGGTCAAGGTCATTGTTTAAAAAAAAAAAAACAAACAAACTCCACGTGTTTCATGTATTAAAATTCGCATTACCTGCGATAGTGATGATAATGATAATAATAAAACTTAAATCAATTTATTATCATCGTCGTCGTCGTCGTATTTTATTTATTCGTTAATAAATTTTTATGTACACCCTGTCTTATAAAAATGGCGTCGGTGCGGTTACACACCCACACACACACCGGGGGTGTGGTGGAGTGGAGTGAGGGTGTGTTGAGATTACGGTAAAAAAAAAAAATAATAATAAAAAATTTATAAGATGAAAGGATAAAGCGGTTAAACC
>NW_002987879.1:891498-894782 GCF_000006295.1 Pediculus humanus corporis | reverse complement strand
AAACCTAAAAAAAAAAAAAAAAATTATTTATAAATAATAATAATAATGATGATGATAATTTTTCATGTTTTTATTTAAATTTCGCGCGTGCGCGTGTGCGTGTGTATGCAGAAAAGTTTTCCCACCATCTCTCTCTCTGACTCCCACTCTCTCTCTTTTTACGTCGGAATTTAATTTTAAAATAGTTTTTAATAATTAAATAAATTTTTTTTAACAATTTTTATTAATCGTACGTAATAAATTGTTTAAATTTATATTTATTATTATTATCGTTTAAAGGTTTTTTCTTTTTTATTTTACGACAACAAACAACAACTACAAACAATTTTCCCCCAAAAAAAAAATAAATTTAACTTTTTTTTTTTATTACAACTCTTTACTTTATTATTTAAATTTTAAAAACAACAACAAATTTTAATTATTTTAATAAAAATTATTTTTTCAATTTGATGCCCACCTTTGAAAAAAAAAAAAAAAAAAACTTTTCTGGGGACCCGAAATTAACGGATTCGTTGGGGAAAAAATAAAATAATAATAATAATAATACTTAAAATAAAAAAACGATCGATTTGATTTTAATTTTTTTTTTTTTTTCGTACGTAACCGGAGAATTTTAAATTTTGGAGAAAAAAAAAAAACATTTTTTTTTAACGTTTTACTTCCGTTTCCACCCTTTTTTTCTTTTTTATATATAAAATTACTTCGTTAATGTTTTTAATTTGACCTTTTTTTATTCTCTCGTCTGCTTTTTTTTTTTTTTATGACCTTTTATTATTATTATTATTATTTTATATATTTTTACAATTTGCGCACATTAAATATTACGACTTATTCAATTTTTTTTTTTTTTTTAAATTGTTTCGTGTTGTAAAAAAAAAAAAAAATGAATTAATTATTATTATTATTATTATTTTACTACATTGTAGTTTTATTATTATTATTATTATTATTATTATTATTATTATTAATAATAAAAAAAATCGTTTTGCATTCGAAAAGCGAAATAAAATACTTCTTTCCATCATTTTTTATTTTTTTATTTTTTTTATTGTTTTATAACCTTTAATTTTCCTTGGTTGTTTGTTTGTTCGTTTGTTTGTTTAAAATCGTTTGTACGTTTGTACATAAATAAAAAAAACTACCGGAGAGATTTTAAACGTTAAAATAAATTTCGTTTCTTCCCTATAAAAATTTTATTTAAAGTTTTTCACGAAAAAAAAACGTTTTTGGAAAATTGAGAGAAAAGGTTTGCGAAAAACGAGTGAGGGTTATGGAGGGAAGGGGGAAGGTGAGTGGGGGTGAAGGTAGAAAAAACTTTTCCGGAGAATTTAGTTAGACAAAAAAAAAAAAAATTTATTTTATTCAAATTTTAAAACGTTAATTAATAAAATTAATTAAATAAATAATTAAGTTATTTTTTTTTAAGTCGCACACACTTGAAAAATTTTTTTATTTCCAGCGTTTGTGCTTTTTTTTTTTTAATACGTAATTTAATTAATAATAATAATAATAAAAACGCTAATAATGATAATGATAATAATAATAAATTGTCGATTATTCGGAATTTTCCTTTTTAACGTGAACATACTCGTTTGATTTGATTTGAAAGAAAAAAAAAGTTTTTATTATTATTATTATCATTATTATTTTCCCGATTCGACACGTCATTGAAAAAAAAAAAAGAAAATATGAAGAAGAAACTGGAGAAAGAGAAAAAGTTTATGCTGGAAAAAAAAAATCATTATTATAAATTGTTTTAAAAAGAGTTTTGACAATTTAAAAGAAGAAAGATTTAAAGTTTCTTTCACGTAAATTTAACTTTAGAGAGGAACCATTATAAACGTAATAAATTAAACGTGGAAAATTTTTTTTTTTAGAAAAACTTGGGGTGGTTTGGGGGGTGGGAAAAATCAATAACGGAATAAAATCGATGAAAAGTTGTGAACTTCGTATAATAAAAATTACAAACGGGGAAAAATAATTATAATGATGATAAAAATTAATGTGTGGTTCTTGATGCGTCAAATACCCGAGCGTTTGTTGTTTGTTGTCATTTCGATAAAGGTTCGTTTTTGTTTTAAGGTTCGTGAAGAGTAAATAAAAACGATTTTTATATTTTGAGAAGAAAAACTTTTCCGCACGAGACTCACCCTCGCATTGATAAATTTTATTTTGTAATTGTAAGAAAGAATTGAGCGAAGGGTTTTCCCTGGAGGCTTTCGTTCCAGTAACGGCAACAAAACCCCCACCCAATAGCCACGTAGACAAACGAAGCACACCCCCCCCCAACACATTGGGGGGTTTTTTTCTCTTTTTTCCTTTTTTTTCCTCCCCCATTTTCCTTTTTGATAAAAACCTCATTTTTCAAATTTTTAAAAAAAAAAAAAAAAATGGGAATTGAATTTTTTGTGATTTGCATAACTTCCATGATGATGAAATGAAATGAAAAAAAAAAAAATTTGATTTAAATTTTAACCGAATCCTCCATTTACAACCTTGAATTCAAATAAGTTAATGTTTAAAAACAAATTGAAAAATATTAAACAACCGACAAATAAACTAACAATCACCGTGATGATAATAATAATAATGATTATATATATATAAAACGAAATTTAAAAAATGTTTTTTGATTATATATAAAAAAAAAAAAAATCCCTTAAGGGCTCCTAAAATGATAAATAAAAAAAAAATTGTAATTTAAAAAATTATATTTTTAGGTAGTATATAACGTGAACTCGTTAAATTCGAAACAACAACAACAACAACAAACAACAAACAAATAACTAACGAAATTAATTTTGTTTTTTTTTTAATTATCGAGGTTGATGAAACGGTTTTTTTTTTGTTTTGTCATGTCGTGAAATTAAAATTAAATAATTTGTAATGGGTGAAAAACTTCGCGGATTCTTTCATTCGATTCCAGTTTTTCCAGCCTTTCCTCACCCTCTTCCTCTTCCCTTCCCTTCCCTCTACCCGCGAAGTAAAAATTTTTTTGTTTAAAAAGTGAAAAATTCTTTTAACGGAATTACTACAACGTTTTTTTTTTTTTTTTTAAATGAATTTTAACGTAAGTTAAATGCAAACCGAACGTTAAAACGTTCCAGTTTTTATTTTATTTTATTTTTTTTTACTGGAGAAAAATAAATAAATAAATAAATTGAATTTAACCGTCAAAACTCATGAAGAAAAAAAAATAAAGAAAAATAAAATAAATGAAACAATAAAGTAAAAAAAAAAAGAAAAAGAAAAAAAAGTTTTTCTTTTCTTCTTCTTCATCTTTT
>NW_002987879.1:793366-891373 GCF_000006295.1 Pediculus humanus corporis | reverse complement strand
TATATAAATCAACGTAATCCAGTTTTTTTTTATGTGTTTTCAAATTAAAAAAAAAATTCGTGTTCACATTCGTCACACATGACGACGTTTTGATTACGTAATCAACATAAGTTTTTTTTTAAATTAAGATAATAATAATAATAATAATAATGTTTTTTATAAACCTCTATAAATATACTATATATAATAAAGCGCTAAATATATATAATTTGAATGTTGTTAATAATAAATAAATAAATAAATAAGTTTTTTTTAAAAAAAAGTTTGACATGTTTTTTTAATAGGAATTTTATTATTATCATTATTATTATTTATTTATTTTTTTTTTTTTTCAAATCGTTTTGCGTTACGCAATGTTGCGAAAATTGTTTTGATGTTAATTAACAACAACGTGTGTTCGTCATTTTTATTATTACAATTAATGAGTCAACAAAAAATATTAAAAAAAAAAAAAAAAAAATGTTTCTATCGATTCAACATCGTTAAATGTTTAAATAAAATAAAATTGGTAGTTTACGTTAATAATTTATTTATTTACTTATTTACTACAAAGTGATAATAATGATAATAATAATACGAAAAAAAAATAAAATAAAGATGAAGGGGAAAAAAAAAAAATTTTTTTTTTTTTTAACAATTAAAATTTCTAATTAGAAAATTTTGAAAATTTGGTTTGGGCAATAATCCAATATGATATTCAAAATGAATTTTAATTTCTAATAATAATAATAATAATAATAATAATAATAATAATATGCATATAATTTGTAGTCAAAGGACGGCGTTTTTCTCTCAAGTCGGAAAAATTAGTTTGTTTGAAATGATAAGAAAAAATTCATATCAGGCTCGTTGTGATAACATTCAATTTTTTTTTTAAAAAAAAAAAAAAACCTTTTTTTTGTTGTAATTACTTGTGTGTAACAAACAACAAACAAACAACAAACAACAACAATGGTTTTTTCTTTTTTTTTTTTTTTAAAGTCTCACCGTCATTTGTTTTTATTTAAAAAAAAAAAAAGAAAAATTTTTCGTTTAAATGTTACGTAAGCATTTATTCACTTTTAAAAAAAAAAACAAAAGGAATTGATTGATTGATTATCGACGCGACAATGAGAATAAATAATTAAAAAATTATTAACGAAAAAAAAATAAAAATAAAAAATTTTGAATTAATTTTACCCCGTTTATTATATATATAAATATGGGAAAATTAAAGCTCGGGGAAAAAAAAAAAAAAAAAAATCCGATACTTTTTGAACGCCCCTCGTAGTTATATTACATTACGTTATTTTCTTTCTCTTTCTTATAAACGTGATTACGCATATGCTCGTTTCACTTTCTCTACGTCAATTCTCGATAGAATCCGAATGTTGCCGAGGATTCTTATTTGCGATTCCGAATAAAACCGAACAGTCGTTTACTGCTTTCACAACTGGCTGGTTGGAATTATATTACGTTCTGTAAAGTTTTGTATATATATAAATTACATACATATACATATATATATATATATATGTATTGTTAAAATTTAAATAAAAATATTATTAATAATAATAATAAAAAAGTAATTTTAAATAAGTTTTATTAACGTATTAAGTAATTATTTATATAATTATTAACATATTTTCTATTAATTTTATGTAAAAAAAAAAAAAATTTTTTGTCTCGTTTCATTTTTTCTAGAAAGACATTATATATATATATATATTTTTAATCCGTGTAATAAAATATTTTTCCGTTTATTTAATTTTCTTCGATCGTGAATACCAGTGTTTAAGAATTTTTTTTAACAAAAAAAAAAAAAAAAGGAAAAACGCCAACGTTGTGTTGCCAACATTACTTAGTGTTTTTTTTTTTTTTCAAAAAAAAGTAATCGAGTTATTGGAATAACAGGTTAGTCGTGTGAATTATTATTATTTATTTATTTATTTTATATTGTTTGAATTTGTTAATGTAATTTTGAAAAATGAAAACGAAAAAAGAAAAACGACAAACGACAAACGAAAAACGGTTAAAAAATTCATTACATGTATTCAATGTGAGTGAATGTGTGTGAATGTGTGTATATGTATTTATGGGACTTTGTTGATCACAATCCACCGGTCGGTGGCCTCGAGTCGTCCGACGCCATGTTGCCAAGTTTACGCGCCCGTTTTCATTGTAGTAATTTTTTTTTTTTAATTATTTATTTATTTATTTATTATATATATATTGTTTTAAGTAATGAAAACGAAAGGAATGGGGGGGGGGAATTAATAATAATGATAATAAATTTGATATAAATTGATATAAATTTCGAATTTCGCGTATGTATTACGTACGTAATAAAAAATCGTGTGACGTAATCGTACGTGTGTGTGTGTGTCGTGCGTGTGCGTAAATCGGTGATAAAAAAACGAACCGTTGAAAAAAGGGATTTTTTTTTTTTTTTTTTTTTACGTCCGTTGGAAATTGTACGAACATGAAAAATTTAATTAATAATAATAATAATAATTAATTAGTATTTATTAATGACGTCAAAAAAATTCTCCACCCCCCTCATTCCCTCGGTAAACATAATAATATTAATAATAATTGTGTGTGTATTGTAGACTTATTATTATTATTATTTTGCCCATTGTTTTCTTTCTTATCTTTCTTTTATGTTTGCGTGAACACGCACGCACACACACACACATGAGAATAGTTTTTTTTATTTTAAATGTAATTTTTAATTGATAAAAGATATGAAAACTTTTTGTGTGTTTGTGTTTGTTTTGTGTGTCGTTGTTGATATCGATTGTTGTTGTTGTTGTTGTTGTTGTGTGTGCGTTTATCATGATTTCTTAAAGATATATATTTATATGAAAACGCGCACGAAAACGTATACGTATCGAGTTTGAATAAATTTTAATAATAATAATAATAATAATTATCCGGACACACATTGGAAAGGAAATGGTTTTAATATTAATTCCTTTTGCGGTTAATGACTAATCTCCGGCCATATTTAAACAAAGAATCACGGTTTTAAATGTGTGTGCATGTGCGTGCGTGTGCGTGTTTTTGTTATCGAACGTTTCCTCCTTCTCCCTCCCCCCCCCCGAAAGTTGTGTATGTGTATGTATAAGTGAACAAACGAATGAAATTGTTACGAATTTCCTGGCTGTCGTTTGAAAGCTTTCTTTTATTATACAAAACAACAACAACAACAGCAATTGTTATTATTATTATTACGTAATGTGAATGAATGCTGTTTGCGTTGATAACAAATAAATGATTACGATTTTTTTTTTTGCAACCGAAATAAATTTAAAATAATAATAATAATAATGATGATGACGAATTTGTAGCATTTTTATTACGAATTATAAAGGAAAAAAGGAAAAAAGGAAAAAAAAATGAAAGAAAGAAAAGGATGTTGTTTTTAATTGGTCGCCATTTTTGTTAAAAACATTTTGTTGTTGTTGTTGTTGTTGTCGTTATTCAAAACACGATGACACTGACTTGTCGGAAATTTAAGAAAATCAAACAAAGGAAATTTATAAATTACGTAATTTATTATTATTATTATTTTTTTTTTCTCCAACGTTAAAAATTAGAAAAAGGAGAAAAAAAATCACGCGGAATTTACCTTTTCCCTCCGATGCGTTTGTTTCCGTTTTGAGTTTTTATAAAAAAAAAAATGATAATAATAATTGCACGTGACAGGTTTCGTTTTGTTCGAGGGGGGGGGGGCGGTTAGGTCGAACACGATTGAAAAGTGAAAGTTTTCAGAGCAGAATGACAGAAAAAAAAAAAAAAATTTTTAATTTAAAATCAATACGAGATTATTATACACATTGTGTAAAGATAGTCGACGGTTAGTGATGATGATAATAATAATAATAATAATGGTACAATCAAATTTTTTTTTTTTTTATTTCGCTTGGGGGGATTTGCAAAAACGATTCGTATTATTACATTTCCAAATATCAACTTTATAAAAAAATGTGGGGAAAAATAAAAAACATCGTGAAAAAAAAGTTTCGCCAGACATCTTGAAATTAATAATTACATACTACTTTGTTTCTAACTATTTTAAATTTTAGACAGATTTATTTATTAAATAAAAGCGGCCCACGTTTATTATTATTATTATTATTATTATTTATAAAAAAAATTTTTTTCTTTATTGTAAAAAAACGTGTGTGTGTAATTATTGTGGCAAAAGTTGACAAATATATCAAAAAAAAAAAAAATTGAAATATTTATTGGGGGGCGCTTTAAGCAAAATTCGCATTCCACGAATCGATATAAGGAGAAATAAAAAAAAATTTGAAATTTGAAATTTAAAATTTGCCGGGTAAGGCGTGTTTAAAAAAAAAAAAAAATTATTGCAAAATATCGAAGTTTATTATTATTATTATTAATATTTATTCGTTTCTTTTTTAAGAAAGTTTTTTTTTTTTTTTTTTGTATTCCGGTCAGATTGCATCACGATCATCTTTTTTTCTTTTTTTTCTTTTTTTTTTGCTCACGATTTTTTTTTTTTTACCCGGATTTCAAATTTATTATTGGAAACAAACAAAACGCCATGTTTGAAAAAAAAAAAAAAAAATCCGCCATTTTTTGTCGAAATGAATTTTGGATTGTGTTATAAATCGATGATATTTAACTCTTTGTTGTGTGTGCGTGTGTTTGTGCGCGTTTGTTTGTTATAATGTATCAGTCAACATGTTTTTAAAAGAAAACTATAAGATTTCATTTTTAAGAAAAAAAAAATTGATTAATGACTCTTTTGAATGAACGTTCGAAAACCGTTAAAATTTAAAAAAAAAAGTAAGAAAGAAAGAAAAACATTAGAGATTATTGACGTCATTAAAATTTTCCTAAATATACGGAAATACGTACGTATGTATGTGCACACGCAGGCACGCACACACGCACTCGTCCGGGGAAAAAATTATACGTGATTTTTAGTCAAAGGATAAACTCATAATGATGATGATGATGATAAATTTGAATTTTTTTTTTTTCTCGTACGTCGAGGGTTTCATTTTTTTTTTTTTTTTTTTTTTTTTTTTTTTTTTAATTTACCGATTCTAATTTGATTAGATGACGGAGTATGGAAAATTTTTCAATTTAAGAGGAGAAAGTAACGAAACATGTTGGGAAAAACGTGTTTTATTTAAATTAGGTCGATTGTTTGTTTGTTTGTTTGTTAGTTAAAACCGGAGATACAGAGAGAAAAGCACACCCGAACGTATTCGTTCGTAACGCATGACTTGTTGTTTCCTTGTTTCAAGTGCGTTAACGTACGTTTTAAAATTCGTAATTCGTTATTCGTACCTACCCCCCCTCCCCCGCACAAGGGCACGCACTCACGCACGTGTTAAATGAAGAAAAATGGGGAAAACAAATTTCTAGACATTTTAGAATACATTTTTGTACCGTTTTGAAATCTAATCCAATATAATATTAGAGTATTAAATGTTTTTTTTTGTGAATGAATCCCAAAAAAAATTTTTTTTTTTTTGGTACGAAGAAGTCGAGTAAAAAAAAAAGGAGAGGGGAGGAGAGAAGAGAAGAGATGAGATGAAAAGAGCACCTGTCTCTTTCTATATCAGTGTGTGTGTGAATTGAGAGTTCATTCACTTAAAGAAAATTATACACTGTTTTGTTGTTGTTGTTGTTGTTGATGCGAGAGTTTATTGTCAACAACATTTGAAAGAGTTTTTTTTTGTATTAGTAAGGGTATTATCGAGTTTAGGGTGTGATAAAATAAAATCATTTGTAATAAATAAGGGTGGTGGCGGTGGTAGGAGAAACACAAAAGAGGCAGACAAACTCGTAGGGAGGGTTGGCTCACAATGAAAGGTGATTTTTTAATGACGTGTAACGAGAGGAGGAGAGAATTGTCTCGCAAAATTATTATTATTATTATTGTATTGTCGCGTTTCGAAAAAAAAAATAGGAACTTTGATTATTGATTAGAACAACAGAATTTCTTTTTTTAGAAGCAAAAAAAAAAAACACGCACACACCCACACGCACGCACGCACGCACGCACGATGAAAAGAAAACCATTATATGTCTCTCAACAAAGTGTTACGGAGATTTAAAAGTCACGTTTTATCTTCTCATTTACCTGGGCTAGACTCGTTGAATTCTTTTCGAAAATGACTAGATTGTTTTTTTGTTTTTTCATTTCACGTTTGTTAAACTGTTTGTTGTTTGTTGATTTGGCAGTGCAAGTTTTATTGCCTCGCTAAGAGCCGAGCGGTCTCAATGCGAGAAATTATAACGGTCGAACCGAAAAAAAAATAATTTTGTGATGTTTTGCGTGTGCGAGTGTGCGTAAGCATTAGAATTTTCGTTTTTTTTTTTTTTTGCTTGATCGATACACGAGAACGTGCTTTTAGAAAATGGACATTTTTTGAATGTCCAGAAGAAAGAAAAGAATAATAATAATAATAATAATAATAATAATAATAATAATAACGTGGACGTAATTTCTTAAATCTTTCTCAACCCTCATAATAAAATTTTTTTTTTTTTTTCATACCCGTCGGTATCTTTTATTTAATCAATATTAATTTGTGTGAATATCCTGAAGGGAATTCAATTTAAATCTCTCTCTCTTTCTCTCTTTCTTTCTCTTATATTTTTCATCCTGTGTACCGTTCCGAGAGTTAGTCAAAAAAAAAGAAAAAAATTTTTTTTGAGCATTAGAAAAAATTAAATGACACGGGCCGATGAGTGAATTAAATACATCACGTTTTGATATTATTATTATTATTGAGTGATGGCGACGTGATGGTGATGGTGGTTGTGGGGGAGTATTTTTTACCCTACGGGTGGTAGTTGTAAATTCATTATTCGTATGACTTGATGATTTCGTTTTAAAATTCTTTTGCTGATTATGTTTTGTGTTTGTTTATTGTTTTTTTTTTTTTTGGAAAAAGAGGCACGCCCTCGTCGTCGTCGTCGTCGTCATTGTTTATTTTAAAATTTAGTAAATTTTTTAAGTTATCGAAGAATAAAATAAATAAATAAATAAATTGGAATAGATTTTGAAATAGACTACTAATAACGACTACGACTACGTGTAGTAAATTTATAAATAAGTTTTTGTCATGTCTTTAAATAAAATTTTCCTGCTGATAAAGAAAAAGAAGGAGGAGGGGGAGGGGAAAAAAGAAGCAGCCATGTTTATTTTGTGGGATTTCCGGTTAACAAAAAATAACCGTTGTCGCAAACGAACGATTATTATCGCAATATGGAAAATTTTTTATGCCATTGTCATCGTCGCGAAGTACGTAATTTTTTTTTGCTCGTTTTTTTTTTTTTTTTTGTTTGTGCATATTTTTAATTTTTTTTTTTTTTTTTGTTAAATTCCGCGAAAAGTCACTTTGAAGGTTCGTTCATTTTCTGGAATTTAACACGCACGCACACACACGCACACACGCCCACGAAAAAAAAATGACAGAATGAATTAAATCAAGGACGTAAAATGTCGAATTTACTCATCTGCATCGATAGATTTTACAAAATAAACACGCAGATACCTTACCTTACCTTAATCTTTATTATCATTATTATTATCATTATCATTCGTATAATGTATGAGAAAGAAAAAAAGTACGTATTTGTGTCGGTGAAACTGGAAATGGAATTTAAATCGGAAAACTAACTAACAGGTTGAAAACTGGTTTTTCATATTTACCTTCCGCAAATTTCGTTTCGTATGTTTATTATTATTATTATTATTATTATTATTATCCTTCATTTCCACGGATAGATTTCAAACATGTTTTGTAAATTAAATTTGTCTTGTTTCGATATAATCAAACATTTTTTTTTTTGATACGTTATCATCCTTTTATTGACGTATTTAAAAAAAAAAAAAAGGATTTGGGGGAGTGTTGCACGTAGAGTAAAATAATTGTTTGATTTAATAAAAAAAAAAAAAACCACCACGCATATATACGAATACGGAGTATCATCATCATCATCATTATTATTATCATCCTCTTCGTCCACATAATACGCCCACAAATTTTTTTTTTTTTTTTTTTAATTTAACTTGTAGGAGTCGGACATCTATGACGGACGACCTTTCGACAATGAAAATAATTTAAAATAATTTATTTAAATGACGCACACAATTACGCGGTGTGGAAATATTATAATTTTCCCATTTTTTTTTTCTGTTCCCATCATCCCTCGAAGATGAGAGAAAGAAAGAGGAGGATGATGAGGAGAAAGAGAGGGAAAAGGAGGGACTTTGAAAAGAAAGAAAGAAAGAAAAAAAAAGCGGGAAAATTTTTAATTTTAATTTTTACATTTTTTCTGTTTTTTAACAAAGTTAATCCTTATATTTTCCGCACGTTCTTAATCAAGGGCTTTTTTTAATAACAAGATTTTCGAGATTTTGAACCGGAATACGCGGATTAGATGTTGCTGATTAGTCGCTTTTCATTGTAAATTTTCTTCTCTCCCACTCCCACTTCCTCCTCCTTTTTCTTTTGCTGTTTTTTTTTTTTTTGCAAACTTCCCTTCCTATACTTCCCCATCCGCCCATTTCGATTTCCACGTAATAATTTATTTATAAGAAAAAAAAAAGAAGAAAAAAGTCAGATTTAAAAGGCATTTTGTAAATTCTTATTTTCATTATCGTCAAATTTTCTTCCTCCATCTTTTTTTTTTAACACGTGCATGCACGTAAACATTTCTTTTTTTTTTTTTTTTTCACGCCGTTAGGAATCGTAAAAAATTATTTAATGAGATTTTTAATTGAAAATTCTATTCTAACACGTAATCGGGGGGAGGGGGAAATTTAATAAACGTGCACATGCACACACACACACACACACACATAAGAAAAAGTCAGTGCAGCGTAACTATCAGCGGTCGTAAAAAAAAAATATTACTTACAAGGTTTTTTTTTTTTTTTATACGATGATGTGATGATGATGATAGGCCCTTAGGGTCAAGGGTTATATTGACAATTTTTTTTTTTTTTTTTTGCTACTACACGAAAGCAATACGGAAAATAATATCAAAGTAAATAAATAAATAGTAAGCAGTTAATATGGAAAAGTCGGAAAATTTTTTTTTTTTCTCTTCTCCCCATTTTTCTCTCTCTCTCTCACCGTATGTTTGTTTATAAGGTTTTATTTAAAATATGTTTTTAGTTTAGTTTAAGTAGTCGTAGTAGTGATCCATAAAATTTGTTTTTTTTTTTTTTTTTTTTTTTTTTTTTAGCGCGGAAACGTTAATTTTCTTTCCCCTTGAAAAAGCATAAAATTCATACGGGGTTAATTGAGTTAAAGTCGTTTTTTTTTCTTTTAGTTTTTTACCCGAATGAAAAATAATTAACGCCTTAGTTTTTTTTTTTTTTTTCATTTTTCTTTTTCGTTAATTTAATAAAAGGAAACAAAAAAAAAAAGAAAAAAATGGAAAGAAAAAGAAAGAAGAAGGAGGAAAAGAAAAGGATAAAAAAAAACATTTTTTTTTTATGCACGACCGTAAAACTACGCAAATTGCTGCATCTAATGCATTTAAATTTGAATTTGAATTTTTTTTCTAAATTAAATTTATTTTAAAAACAACAACAACAACAACGTTAGTTAGGAAATGGCTTATTATTATTATTTTTATTGTTATTATTTTTAATACGGTTTCGATTAGAATTTTATTCGGTTTTGAATATAAAAAAAAAATACATTTAAATTTCGAAAACTTTTTTTTCTTTTCTTTTTTTTTCCTACCATTTCTCTCTCTCTCTCTTTCTTTTTGCCCCCCACACACACCTCCCTTCTTCATTTTTCGAATCACAATTCTTTCGCCATCAAGGCCGTGGTTGAAATGAACCAAAAAAAATAAAAATGACTCGACCGAAATCAAGAGAGTAATAATAATTACACTCGGCAAATCGTAATTAATTATAATTACGAGACGTTTTGATGACCGTAATAATAATAATAATAATTAATAATAATGTAATAATAATTACGGGTAGTAGAGTGTATTGAAAACTTGACGTAAAAATATTTTTGACGATGGTGACGATGGTGACGGTGACGACGATGACGACGACGGATTTTTCCTTTCGCGAAATATTATTATGATTATTGTAGTGCGTGTCTGAATATGTGAACTTGTAGAAATCGATAAAATTTAAATCGATTTTTTATTTTTTTTTTCCACAATCTAATAATAAAATTCACTCAGCAGAATGAGAGAGATAGAGAAAGAAAGAGAGAGAGAGGGAAAGGGAAAACGGAAAATCAGGTCGGGTTTCTTATCATTATAAAAAAAAAACAGAAAAAAAAAATTTCGCACTGATAATTTATTACGTTTCGTTCTTCGACTTTTTGAATTGTTTTTTTTTTTTTTTGTGCAAATGTTGTTTTGTATCTCTGCAACATTCGTTCGTTTGTTCGTTTGTTTGTTTTTTTGGGGGGGGAAGGGGGGGAAAAAAAAACAAAAATGATTTACCCTTTTTTTTTTTTTTTTTCGTTTCCCACGTGTATACATATATATATTGTATGTTTGATAAAGGTGATCGGTTAAATGCATTCCCCGGAAAAAAAAAAAAAAAGGAAAAAAAAGGGAATGAAATAAAAATTTATTGAAGGGAAAGCTATAAAACTTTAAAATGTTCGAAGTGTAAACGTCTGGATGAAATTAAAAAATAGATTTATATCTGAGAAGAAGAAGAAGAAGCAGAAGAAAAAGAATAAGAATAAAAAAAAAAAAAGAGAAAAAAGTAAAAGAAAATGAAAAAAAAAAAATATTGAAAAACTAAAAGATTAAAAAAAGGAAAATTTTTTTTCTCTCTCTCTCTTTCTTTTTTTTTTTTTTTCCTAAAAGAAGGAGAAATGCCGTATCGTGTGGGAAAAGTAAATCAAAATGAAAGAAAGAGAGAGACAGAGAGAGAGGGAAAAAGAGAGAAAGAGTACAAAATCGAGGTTTTTTTGTTTTGCCTTTGTAAACCCTTTTTTTTTTTTTTTAATTTCTCTCTCTCTCTCTATTTTTAGAAATGGGGGGGGAGGGAGAAAAAGAGAAAATTAAAGTGAGGTCGTGCATGGACGCGTTCCTATGTGTGCGTGTATGAGTGCGTGCGGTCGGGTCGTTGGATAGGTGTGTGTACGAAAAAAAAAAAAAATTGAGATTTAAAGTAACATTTTTTTTTTTTGAATTAAATTGTGGAAAGGTTTGTTGCGTTTTGCCGCCTCGTGTGTGTGTGTATGCGTGCGTGCGCGTGCCCTGTTTTATTTTCCTATTCGGCAATAAATTAAAGAAAAAGGTTAATTAATCCAAGGGTGAAATCCTTTCTTCCTTCCTTCCTTCCTTCCTTTCTTCTTACCCTCCCTATATTTTTTCAATCTAAGGTAAATTTACTGTGTTGTGTGATTAATAATTGCGACGTGATGGAGTGTGAGCCTTTTTGTTTTTTTTTTTTTTGAGTGCGTGTGTGTGTGTGTGTGTGTGTGTGCGTGAAAAGTGTGCGCTTGTGTGTTGTACGTCATAGTATGCGTGTTTATTTGCATACGTGCAGCAGTTGTTTTTTTTCTTTTTTTTTCCTCTCTCTCTCCCTCTTTCTTCTACCAAATTAAATATTGATTTTATTTTATTACGTCTTAAAAAGGATGCTTTGACGTGAACGAATTTTAAAAAATCAAAGAAAAAAGGTTACCATGCTCAACCTTTTCGAAAAAAAAAGAAAAATTGAATATAATGAATCGATGTATCGTTTCCGATCGCTTTTTTTTTTTTTTAATTTTTTTTTTTTGTTTTAATCGAAACAAACGACGACAAAAACAATTGTAGTCGGGGGAGGAGGAGGGGAGGGGGAAAAGGTGTAGTTCGACAACCGCAAAAACAAGAGTTACATACAACGATGAAAACGATGTTGTTGTTGTTGTTGTTGTTGTTCCTGTTATTATTATCATCGTTCGTTTGTGCAAATTTTTGAAGTCGCAGAAGTGCAATTAATTCGGTTTTTTTTTGTTCTGTTTTATTTTTATATGATTCATTTTGATTTTGTTATTATTATCATTATCATTATCATTATTATTATTATTTCGTATAGATAATTCTAGAAATAAAAAAAAAAAAAATTACGAAATCTGAAAATTAATAAAAATTTTTTTTATCAGTGAAGTTTTTTTTTTTTTTTTTTTGTTTTTATTTACTTTCGATGAGGGATTTTATCAATTTTTTCATAATCATCATCATCATCATCATCATCATTCTTTCTTTTTTTTTTTCGTGAATCTTATGCGTATAATAAATTTTTTACGTTCTTACTGATAAGTTATCAGAGTTGACTTTATTATTATTATTATAAATATTTATTTATTTATGTAAACTTTGAGTTGAGTTTTTTCCCCCCTTTTTTCTTTTTCCTCTATGATTTTTGCAGTGCTCCGCTCGGGAAATTGTATCTGGAACTCTAAAACTCTTTTGAATTCGTTAATCTTTTGATACCTGCGTAGGTACCTGTTCTGCACACTTGCTCTCACTCATTATGCGTTGTGCAATTATAAGAGTTCATCGTTTGGTTGTTATCGTTAAAAAAATGTAAAAGGTGAAATGTGTAAAGTAAATATCACGCGCACAGGTTGGAAATTATCATTATCATTATTATTATTATTATTATTATTATTATTATTATTATTATTGCGCAAAGAGTTTTAATTACGTGTGTGAGTGCCTGCGTGCGTGCGTAACTCAGAAGAAATTTTTACGCGTTTTTAAATGATGGAAAAAAAAAGAAAATTGCGTAATCAAATAAAAATTAAGTTTATTGATTTTTACATAATAACGAAAGTTTTCCCTTTGTAGATAAAAAAGAGAAGACGGCAACATTTTGTTTGTTTGTTTGTATGGTTGTCTTGTCTGAATAATAATAACAATAATAGTTAAAAAGAAAAAAATAGGATGACACGGGGAGGGGAGAAAAAACAAGAAAAACGAAGGATGATCTTAAAATTTTTTTTTTCTCTCGAATATTTCTCGCTCGAGGGTAACGATCGATCGATGATGATAACGATTATGATAACGATAATGGCGATGATGTAAGCAAACCCAACAACATTTTTGTCTTCTTTTTTTTTTTTTTTTCCATGTTTGACAGTCAATATTCTGCTAATTTATTGCTCTTCGTTTTTATAAAAACCGAGGCGACATCGGTTCTGTTAATTACACGGTTGTCCTTTCCCCTTTCCTTTCCCCTCTCCGTTTTCCTCTCTTTCTCACCTCCCCCCTTTTCCCCCCATCAATTCGTAACGATTACTGTAATAAAAATATTATTACCATCATAATCATAATCGTCATCGTCATCGTTATTATTTTAATTTGTTTAAATAATAAAAATATTACGTAATGATTTAAATTATTTTGATATCGATTCGTCGATCGATCGATCGATCAATCGATAAATTCGAAAGCAGGGACGGCGATGTGGGTAGTAGTAGTAGTAGTGGGAATAAGCAAGGAAAAAAAGCGAAGGCAGGTGGTTTTTTTTTTTTTTTTTTTTTTTTTTTATTCAAGAGGTTTGTTTCATTCACCCGTGAAATTCGAGTCGTTAAAAATTTATTTATTTATTTATTTTTAAAGGTTATTAAAACGTTTTTTTTTAAATTCAAGTGTAGTTAATTAACTAATTAATTAATTAATTAATTAATTACTTAATTGACCGATTTTCTTTCCTAGGAAAATTTTTTAACCTTTTTTTATTTATTTATTTATTTATTTTTATTTAAATGTCGAAAAATCATCATCATCACCATCGTAGTTTTCTAGCATTCACGATAATAAATAAAAACCCGTTCGAAGGTCCATCCATTTTAATTTTTCGACCGTGTTTTGCAAACCTTGAGCGGGAAATGTTGTTTAATCACGTGACATTTAAAAATTTAAAATTTTTTTTTTTTTTTTAATTCTTGGGCGAAAAAACCGCTGACCGACCAATTTTTCACCTCGTATCCGATCGTTTTTTCCCTTTTTTTTTTCGTTCGTTTTTTCGTCAATGAGTGCGTAAAAGGTATTGAAAATGATGATGATGATGATAATAATAATAATAATAATAATAATTACAAAAGAGAGAACAACTTTGAAACGAAACGACTTTCGGACTCGAGAATTAAGAGTCGAGATTTAATTATTTAATTGAATTTTTTTAATGTTTTAAATTAGATGTAAGAAAAAAAAAATGATTATCATCATCATCATTATCATCATCATCATCATCGTCTTATTTTGCGAACGAGTAATTACGTTAAAGTTTAAACTTTTAATTTTTTTGCGTACTTATTAATAGAATGAGAAAAAAAAAAATTTGTTTTACCCCTTCCGCTTCCGCTCTTTCGAAAAATATAACAGAGACATTATTATTAGTATTATTATCATCATCATTTTCCTTACCGTCTGTCTGTTGGATTTTTTTTTATTAAATTTAAATTCATACGGAAATTTAACGCCGACATTTTTTTTTTTTTTTTTTTTTTAAGTGAAAAATTTAAGTTCAAACGTGTTCGATTCAATCAATTTATTTTTCCAAGGTATATATATATGTTTATACAAGGCGGTGGTTCGTGTGAGGGGTTATGGTTTCGTTTCATTTGCCGTTCTTAAACACGCAAGGAAAACAAAACGCGCACGCACGCACGCACGCACTCACACACGCACGAAATTTAATTTTTGATACGTTTTTATTGATTTTCTTTCGGTTTTTTTTTCTTTTTTTTTTTTTCGCCGTCGATTTAAGTGAATTTTTGTGTATTTTTTTTTTCTTTCTGTTTTCCCCGAGAACCATTTAAAATCATTTTTACTCTAAAATACATTTACGATTTTCATCATTAGTCGTCGTCGCTGTAGCAGCAGACGAATCAAATAAAAAAAAAAAAAAAAAAATTTCAAGAGGATTTTCCGGACGCCCTTCCATACACAACGAACGAACAAACGCCTCGTTTTTCGAACGTTTTTTCATACAAAATCAGTACAAATTGAAAGAGAGAAGAGAAAAAAAAAAGTAAACGGAAAATAGAAAACCAGGAAAACGTGTTTGAAATCGAAAACCGAAACGAAAAATAAAAAAGAAGAAAAATATATATGTATATATATATATAGATAATTGAAGGAAGAGAATCGGGATGATTTGGAAGGGTGGGGGCGGGGAGGAGAAGGAATTTTTTTGAAAATCCTTTTCTTAAATTTAATTGAAAATTTCGTTTCGGGAAAAAAAAACGAAGACGACCGACGTGTTGCGATTTGTTAATTTTGCGATTGTGGACGTGAAGAAAAAAAAGTGGGGGGGATTAGATGGGGGTGGGGTGAAAGTTTCACTTTGCTCTTATCACCGTTGATAATAAAGTCAAAGTTAAAAATAATAAAAATTACAAAGTGATATTATTATTATTATGGTGGTGATGATAATAATAGGGGAATACTATACAAACGAGTTTATGAACTTTTTTTTTTTTTTTTTTTTTTTGAAATTTAGGAAATTTAAATTTTGTAAATTGCGAGGAGAGGAGAGGAGAGGGGGGAAAGTTGGTAAGGTGAGGGAGAGAAAAAGCAACGAATTAAAAATGATGACGATAATGATTTTGTTGTGACGAAATTTACTTATTTTCATCGAAAGCGATTTGCGAACGACTTTTTCCCGTAATTTTCTTTTTCGAATTATGTTAAGGTAGAATTTTTTTTTATTTTGTGCTTCGTCGGAAAATTTTCGTTTCTCGAACTTTCTTTATTCTTTGCTCCTGCTTCGGATCCCCCCCCCATCTTTCTATTCATCTTATCCCGGTTTTGACTTTTCCCTCTTAAAATTACAAGCATTGTAATTTTCATTTTATTTTAATGTAATTTTTTTTTTTTTCTGCTTTCCTCTTCGTTTTTTTCTTTTTTTTTTCAGGTATTTTTCTCTGTCACTAGTTTCTCCTTCCCTCTCTCTCTTCTTTCTCCCTTTTTTTTCTCAACCACTCCTGGAATTAATGTTTTCCAGCTTATAAAACTTATTACGGCGGCTCTTTTCTTTTTCTTTTTTTCTCTTTTTTTTTTTCTTTTTTTTCTCCCTCGGTCAATTTTTTAATTTTCCACCGTGATGTTTAATTTTTTTTTTCCCTACCTTTTCTTTCCTTTCTTTCTTTCGGCGAAGGTTTAGATGTTGGAAAAAAAAGGTTAGGGACGCGTTTTTTTTTTTTTTTTTTCATTTACTATGCGAACCGATAAAAAAAAAAAAATTACGCAGCGAAGAGGAAAAAAAATTAAAAAAAAAGAAGGAAACGCTCGAAGGTTCAAAAATTTAAATATTGGCGTTTTTTTTTTTTTGTTTCGTTTCGGTGCCTGAAATTCCAGAAAATAAGGTTTTCTTTCTTTCTTTTTTTATTAACGTATTTTATAAATTTCTTATCATTATTATTATTAATAATATTATTGGTTATTAAATGTCCAGTTTTTTTTTTTTTAATAAAAATCCATTAGTTTTAGTTGCTGACAGAGACATATCGTTCGATTCTTTTTTTAGTCTACGAATTTTCCTCTTTCTCTCTCTCTCTCTCTCTCTCTCGTCTGATATTCATCTGAGAGTGAAAACGGTAATTTTTTTTTTTTTTTGTTAAAGTGGAAAAAAAGCGTAAAATTACATCATAAATTTCATCCGACATCTCTCGAACAACCGTAATATGGTTTTTCATAGAACGAAAGATTAACAACAAAATTCTAAAGCTTTTTTAAAACCCTCATTTAGGTTCGAAACGAGTTATATATATATTATAAAAATGATATTGCAGAAATAAATATGGGGAAAAAATGAAAATGGGGTGAGGTAGGAAGAGAGTTAGGGGGGGGGAAAGCGAAGCGTGAAAAACGTCACGTTAAACGCCCTTTTTCCTCTTCTCCCTCTCCCCTCCTAAAAACAAAACGAAATTGATTTTTTTTTTAAAACTCGATATTCGATTATTTAGTCGATCGAATCGATAAATTTAATTCGATTCGCACGATTTTACAAAAAGAATAAATATTATTATTATTATTATCATTTGTTTTTTTGCCGACCGGTCGAACCGGGTAGTAAAACTACTACCAATACCTACTACCTACTACTACTACTACTAATACGTTAATTACAAAGCAAGGTTCTTACAAATGTAAATGTTTTTAATAACAACCGCGACGGTTGTTTCGACTAATTAAAACTATTATTATTATTATTATTATTATTATTATTATTACTGTGAACAAATCGATTGATTGATTTGAAAAATATTCATTTTCGAAATGGTAACTATGTGGAAAATATATTTTGAAAAAAAAAAAAAAAAAATTTTTTTTCACGGAAGATTAAAAAAAATTTTCTCGCAACTTCCCCCCCCCCCTCGTCCCATTCGTTGGTTGATGATGTTTTCGATATGGAAAAAGAGAGAGAGTGAAGCAGAAAATGGAACTTTTAAACAAATGAACCGAAACTGGTCGACAACCTTTTTGTTAACAAAAAAAAAAAAAAAAAAAAAAAAAAAAAAAAAAAAAAAAACGTAATTTTTTTCCTTTTCGAAAATGATGACGTTGTGGAGTTTCTCTTTCTCTCTCTCTCTTCCCTATCGTTAGGGAGAAGAATCGAAACGGTGAAAATCTGTGAAAGGGTAAAAATTACGGACACGAACGAACGGTCGGTCGGTCGAACGGGGGAAATAGAAGGTTGAGGGGGTAATAATAATTCACAGATTCAAGATAATTACAAAGATGGGATAAAAAAAAAAAAAAGGATAAAAGGGGTTACGCGACAAAAAAAAAAAATGACCGGAAAATTTTTTTTATCCCTACACGTACGCACGTACACGTTCGCGAAATATCCACGATAAAATAGTATTATTATTATTATTATTAAAATTCCCTTTTTAAATTTTTGTGTGTGTGTTTTAACCTTTTTTTTATGTAATGTACACTTTTTTTTTTAATTAACGAGACGTCGGCGGCGGCGGTGACACTTTTTTGCACTTTTTGATCTTAACAACTTTATTAACTCTTTAATTATAAATTCATTTGATTTTTATTTATTATTATTATCATTATCATTATTATCATCGTCGTCATTTGTGCAAGTTAATTTTATATGTCTACGTATGTACATATATGTATGTATTGCGAAAGGAATTTTTTTTAGTTTCAAATCGCGTTTCATTAGTCGTTTTTAATTAATTATTATTATTATTATTATTATCATTATTATTATTAATTAAAAACTTGTTAAATTTTCTCACGCATGAAACAAACGCACGAACGTTCTCCTACACTCACGCACGTACGCACGCGAGAGGGAAAATTTTTATTAGTATTATTATTATTATATTTCGCAAAGCTCGACGAGCTCCTTTGATGTCGGTAAACCTTTTTTTTAAACCTTTCGGTTAAATTTTTTTCCTTTGCTCATTTCGAATTGACCGATTTCGGTGGGGACGGTGGTGGTGGGGGGTTTAAACGTTTTGCGTTCGCCTAATTAAAATTATTTTTATAATTAATTACAGGCATGTTTTTTTTATAATTAATTAATTTTATCTCTTTGTCTTTGTCTCTCTCTCTCTCTATTTAAAATTATTTGGATTATAAACGTGATTTTGGGGGATAGAGAAAGAGAGAGAGAGAAAATATTAAACCGTGCTTTCCATTTGTGTTTTTTTCTTAAGAACTTTGTCGTCTCTTCGTCTTTTGTGTTGTTATGAAAAAAAAAAAAAAATTTTCATCAACGGATTTCGTCACGTTTCGTGTTCGTGTTCTTGGTGAGTGTTGTTTTCGTACAACCGGATTTTTTGTTTTTATATATAAATGAAAATTAATAAAAACGAAACGTGGAAATTAACACGTCGAAATGATGAATTATTGAAAATGATAATAATAATAATAATGATAATGATAATGATAATGATAAAAGATAAATAAAAAGAGATCTTTTACACGCGACGACGAGAAAATTTTAATTTAGCGAACGAAAACTCTGTAACACACTCAAACACTCAGTTCATCTCCTATATCATCTTTTCTTTTACCATCTTTCTTTCTTTCTTTTCTCTCTCTCTCTCTTTAAGAGAGAAAAAACAAAACCTTTTTTTAAAATAATGTTTTGTATAAATTTAAAGGGGAACAGAAACAAAAAAAAAAAAAAAGAGCTTCTTTTTGGATCGAACAAAACATTAATTTGAAAATGATTTTTTTTTTTCGTAAAAAAAAAAAATTAAAAAAAAGAAAATTGTGATAAAATAATAATGATAATAATAACAATAATAATAATAATCAAAATAATAATAATAATGATGATGATGATGATGTGTGAATGAGAGTTTCTGTGGGTTGTTGTGGAACGTCGGGTGACAATTTTTTAAAATCGTGACGTATATTAATAAATATCGACGTGCAAAAAAATCGCCAAAAAAAAATCATCATCATCATCGTTATTATTATTATTATTATGTTGTCTGTTTGTTTGTTTGTTTCTATTTTTTTTTTTTTTTTTTTTTTTTTTTTTGTTAAATTTCGTATCGAATATTTTTAACCTCGAGACAAATTTATGTGATGAAGTTTTTTTATTTTTTATTTTTTTTAAAACGATTTCGATATTTGTGTTTTTCCCCCCGTCGTGTCCCCTGCTCCCCGTTACCGCTCCCCCGCCGCCGGAGGTGAAATATCGGTTTATATAAAATATATATTGATTTTGTGATGGTTTTATTGCTTCAAGTCGGAAAATTTTCAAAAAAAAAACATACATCGTGTGTTTTTTTTTTTTTTTTATAAACGCGTATGTTTTCCTACTCCAAAACCGCGTTCGTTTGATCGTTTATTATTATTATTATTATTATTATTATTATTTTGCGTTTGAAAATATTTATTTATTTACGAGTGTAAATATGGGTTTAAATAAAAAAAAAAAAAACGGATTTTTTAATAAATTTATTTAGTTGAAACGTTGTGAAAATAAATGACAAAAAAAGAAAATTTTTTGTTTTTCCTTCGGGGGGAAAGGGAGGAGAGTTATTTTCACAACAAATGAGCGAATTCTTTTAAGGTTTTAATAACCGAATTGACGTCGTTTCTTTGTGTGATTTGTTTATGACCTTTTCGATTTCAAATAAATAAATAAATAATAATAATAATAATCCGGTCGTATAAATTTTCGAGTGCGTAATTATTAAGTACGACGAGTTCTTATGCTAAAAAAGGTCCTTATTCCCTTTTTTTTTTTTTTGGTTGTTGTTGTTGTTATTATTATTAATTTGGGAAAATTGTACGTTTCGTTAAAAAAATGACTTATGATGTGACAATGATTTACAAATAAAAAAAAAAAAAATGGTGGCATTTTGTTCACGCGGGTATGTTACCATAAAATTTTTTTTTTTTTTAAGTTGTCAAAATGTGTGGCATGGCTGGCGGTTTGTGCTTTATATGGTTTTCCAGGTTGAAATAAATTAACGTCGTTAATTTTATTCCGAGCGGACATATTAAGAAAAAAAATTTAAACTTTCTAAAAAAAAAAAAAAAAAAATGTGAAATTATAATTTTATGTCTCGTATATCATTTTTTTTTTTTTTCGTTTTCATTTTATTATATAAAATTGTTGAGGGTAAATATTTTCCGTAAAGGAAATGAAAACAAGAAAAAAAAAATTAAACGTTGGGGGAGTGGGGAGAAAGGATGTCACGATCGAGGAAAAAAAAAAGGAAAAAAATTGAATGGAATTTAATTAGTGTTGGTGTCGCGATTGACACCAACATCGTCACCATCACCAATACGGTTTTGTGTCTGTGAATAAAATTTAAAATTATAAAAAAAAAAAAGGATTCGATCGAAGAATAATTTTCTATAAAAGAGAGGAAAAGGTGGAATGATTTCCCGGATTTTTTCCCGGAAAAGTTTCGTAGCCAACCAAACAAAAAAAAAAAAGCAAAAAAATTTGTTATTTAAAGGGACAAAAGTAAAATTAAATTTAAATATAAGCCGTTGATTGATTTAAATAAAACGAAAACTTTGAGCGTTTTGTGTGCGTGCGTGCGTGCGTGCGAACGTGCGTTCGTGAGAAAAAGAGAGAGAAAGAAAGAGAGAGATTCGGTTTCGTTTTGTTTTTATTTAATCCTACCAAAAATTTTCCTTTTCTTTTCCTTCTTCTTGTTCTTTATCTTTCTTTTTTATAATTCTCTCTCACTCTTTCTCTTTCTCTCTGTGATAAAAGTTAGTTATTTAGTTAGTTTTTGTTCGCATTCAATTTCCATCTCGGAAAATAAATTAAGCTCATTCGACTTAGGCGAATTTTCAACCGCACACACGTTGAGAAAGAAAGAAAAAGAGAGAGATAGGGAGAGAAAGAGAGAGAGAGAGAGGGAGAGAAGGTTTAATTTAGTGTTACCGTAAACTTACGTAAATTCGTCCCGCAACTTTTTGAATCGTAATATTTTATCACCTTTCTTACAATTTGAAAATTCGGTTTTTTGGAAAATTCGACGGTGAGCAGTAGGAACAACAATAACAATAACAACAACAACAACCGCGGTAACAAAAGCGGTAACTTTGTTAGAAAGATTTTCCATGCGAAACAATTTAAAAAAAAAAAGAAATAAACAAGTTTAAGAAATTTTAATTTTGCGGCACTTCTTCTTCTTCTTCTTCTTCCTATTTTCCTTTCTTTGTCTTTTATATGTATATATTTTAAAATTAAAGGTTTTTCCCTACCGGGTAAATTTCGGGATTCTGGAGAGTTTACTCTATCTCTCTCTCTCTCTTTTTTTTTTTTTTTTTTCGAATGAAATTTTTATGATGAGAAATTTACCGGATTTGAATTGTGGCTTTATAAATTTTTTTTTTTCTCTCTCTCTCTCGCCTTTCATTATTATTCCCCCCTTTTCCGCCATTTTTATTTTTTATTTTTCATACGTTTATTATTATTATTATTATTATTTTGTAGTAAAAATATTTTTTCATCGTTTTATCCAATTGAAAATTATTAATAATGATGATGATTAGAACGTTTTTCTTTTTTTTCTTTTAAAATAAATTTAAATGAATGTAAACGAGTTTATTGTTTCCTTACCCCCCTTTCTTCCTTTCTCCTCCTTCCCCCCATTTTTTTATTATTGTTATTGTTATTGTTTGTAAGTTTTTTAAAAAAAAAAAAAAATAAACATCAATAATATTAATGATTATGATAATAATGTTTTTTTTTGTTATTTTCAGGTGAGTTTTCAATGCTTTTCAAGAAGCAATTCGAAGAAAAGCTACGTATTATTATTATTATTATTAAGGTTTTATTCGGTTCGTACGTGCGGGAGGCACGCGCACGCACACACGTAAAAGGTAATTTTTTTTTGTATTTGTGAATTTTTTGTTATTGAAGTTGGGAGAAAAAAAAATGAGGGATGTGTGGATGTGTAGTTTAGGAAATTGTTAATAAATTTTAACGACTTGACGTCATTGTTAATAATAATCATCATCATTATCATCATCATTATAAGCATGAATGACATTTTACGTTTTATTTTGTATTTTTTTTTTTTTCCGAACGTTACGAAAGAAAAGGGTTTTTATGGGATTTTTGGCAAAGTCATAGAGTAATAAATTAATAATTAATTACTTAAATTTTAAATGTTTTGCATTTTAAAAAAAGAAAACGAAACAAAAACATGGGATTTATTTATTATTATTATTATTATTACTGAAATTACGTTTTTTTTTTCCCTACGTTTGTTACGTACGGTATAATTTATCATAACCGGAAGTTTACGTCCTCTTCCACTACACTTCCTTCGGTTTTTGTTCGGTTATAATGATGAGAGTAATTAGTGAACTGTGATTTAAAAAAGTAATTATTTTTTACTTAAATATCAATTTTTTTTTTTTTTCTGTTTTTGTTTTGGGTACTTTGACCTACTTTTTTTTTTAATGATAAAAAAAAATTGATAAGAATAATAAAATAAGTTATGTGATTTAATTTACGTCGATCCTTTTTTTTTTTTTTTATTAAAAATCCTAATGAAGTGTTTTTCTTTCTTCTTTTTCTCTCTCTCTGTGTCTTTTTCCTTTGAGCAATAAGGTTGTTGTTGTTTCGAAACGTGATTATTTTACTCGTATCGGAATTTGAGACTTATCAAATGGATAAACCTTAAAAAAAAAAAAAAAACTGAAGGGATTGATAACAACAAAAACAACAAATAGAAAAAGAGCAGAAAAAAAGACAGAAAGAAAAAAATCAAGTTTAAAATATTTTACGACGGTTTTGACATTTCGTTTGACCTTTTCGAAAACTTTTTTTTTTTTTTTTCGGAATAAAAAGAGTAAAAATTTATTTATTTTTTTTCGTAATAATAATAATAATGATGATGATGATGATGATGATAATGTCAGGGAGAGAGAGAATCGACATTAAATCTCGTCCTTCCCTTTCTTTATTCGCTCTCCTCTTCCCGATTTGTTTGTTTTTTTGTTTTCTCTGTTGTTGATTTGGACGTTGAACAAAACGAAATAAAGAAAAATTCGCGCGCTTTTTTAAAAAAAATAAGAAATTTAAATTTTCGTCGTTATCGTTATCAAAAAATTTTTCATCTTATCACATAAATCGTCTCGTTCATTTATGTGTAAAAATATTAAAATTTTTGTTTGGTTTTTGTTTGTTTCTTCTCGTGTGTATTAACACAATTTTGTAAAATTACGTTAATATTATATAATAAAAGAAATCGTTTATCATTCATTCATTCATTCATTGAATGAATTCATTCATGTCGAATTTACAAGTGGAAAAAAATAATATTTGTTTATATATATTCATTCGTGAGAAAGACATTTTTTTTTTTTTTTTGGTTGTTTTACTGGAAATAATTTTCTTTTTTATCTTTTCTTTTTTATTTTATTTTATTTTATTTTATTACGTATGCCGTGAATGAAAAAAAAAATGTCATTCCCAAAAAAGAAAGAAAAAAAAAAAAAAGAAAAAAAAACCACGAATTGTGTTATTCGTGCCGTGAGAATGAGAAAAAGGAAGAAAAAAGAAAGAAAGAAAAAAAAAAAAAACGTAAGCTCGTTAAATTTTTTCCTTCTCTCTCTCTCTCTCTCTCGCTCTGTCTCTCTCTCTTTTTTTTTCTTCTGCTTTAAAAATGTAAAAAATGTTAAATGTTGCACAACGATCGTTTCTTTTTTAGTTTTTTAAATTTCGGTAAGAAAGAGAGAGAGAGAAAAAGGTAAAAAAAAATTAATTTGTATTTTCATTTTTTAAATCCGGAAAATTTCAAAAAAAAAAAAAAAAAAAAAAAAAATGGCGCGAACCGCGAAAGATTCAAAAAGATTTTTTAAATTAATAACGGTTTTTTTTTACTCTCTTCCTTCCTCTCCACCCTCTCCCCCTTGTTCTAGAAAAAAAATAGAGAGAGAGAAAAAAAAAATTAAAGATTTTAATGCTTGAAATTGCCACATAGTGGATTAAAAAAAAAAAAATTTTTTTCTCTCTCTCTCTCTTTTAACGAGTCACTAATGAACGCCCCATTAATAATTTTTTTTTTTTACTTTTTTATTTTATTTTATTTTTGTATCGAAAAAATAATAATAATAATAATAATAATAATAATAATAATAATAATAATAATAATAATAATAATAATAAGCCAACGGCCATAGCGTGCTGGTCACACCGGTTCCCGTACGATCACCGAAGTTAAGCAGCATCGGGCGTGGTGCAAACTTGGATGGGTGACCGTTTGAGAACGCCACGTGCTGTTGGCTTAAAAAAAAAAAAAAAGAGCAAAAAAATGAGAACAAGACAAAGTAAGAACCAAAAAACAAATCTTGTTCTACTGTCGACCTGAGGCAGCTCGACGAGAACGTGAATTTCACTGCTTCTGACCCTGGCCACTCCAAAGATGTTAGTCACCGGAGCCCAGTTCAGGAGACAAATCGTTCCCATCGAATAAGACGGACTCAGGAAGACCTTCAAGAATTGATGTGGTGCTATCTTATAATAAGTGGCACCACCGAAATTCGAGTATTTGTCCCTAAGGAATCGGGTAGAAACCTCGGATAAATACTTAAAAAACTCCGACAAGTAGCCTTGTCGTGTTTAATGGTGGATAATAATAATAATAAAAACTTTTTCTCGTCGCGCGAGGCCATTTTAATTAATTTTGATTACGTAAAAATTTTCTTTGATTGAACGGGGGCGGTGGAGGGAAGAGAAGTGGAAGGTGAGAGAGAGAAAGGTGGGATCGTTACCGTTACATCATTTGCACCTGACTTTTTTTCCCCGTTTGTTTGTTTGTTTGTTTCGGACACGCAAAAGTCTGAGGAAGAAGAAAAAGAAGGAAAAAAAAGAAACAATGTTAATAATGATAATAATAATAATAATGATAATAATAATAATGATAATAATAATAATGATAATAATAATAATAATGAAATGTACGAAACGTTAAAGAGGAAATTTTATTCAGGTAATTTTTGCACGTTCGTGGAAAAAGAAAAGAAAAGAAAAGAAAAGAAAAAATTGTGTGTGACCGGACAAACGAAATGTTTCCCTCCTCCCTCTATCCCACCTCCACCCCCTATTTCAATCTTCTTTTTTTCTTTTAAAAAGTTTCGTGCAAGCAGAAGGAAAAAATTGTTGCGTGTATAATTTATTTTGTGTAAAAGTAAAAAAAAAAAAAAAAAAAAAAAAAGGCCGTTTGAACGTTTTCGAAATTGTCTTCTAAACTCGAAAATAACAATAAAAGAAAGGAAAAAGGAAAAAAAAAACCGGATCAATAAACTAAATAATTCTTCCGGCTTTTTTTTTGGGGGGGGGGGTGAAAGAGGGGCAACACACGAAAAGCAAACTCTTTTAATTTTTTTTTTTTTTTCGGAAAGATGGGGAGAATAACCGATGTATTGCTCGGTCATTTTTTTTTAATACATAAGATAAAATCATTAAATTTTTATAATTGAAATTATTTCTCCTCCTTCCCCTCCCCCCATTTTCCGCCCTCCTCCGCAAATAAATAATTTTTTTTTTTATTATTATTATTCGGTGCTTTTGAAAATTTTATAAATTTTATTGTGTTTGTGTGAGAGGGGTTTTTTTATTTGTTTAATTTATTTATAAGTTGTTTGTTTGTTTGTTTGTTTGCTCGTGATCCATTCCATTCTTTTTTTTTTTTTTTAGAGGATTTTTTATATACAAACGCACGCGTTTGTTTGACGCATGCGTTTTTTGTTTTATATGTATTTACTTTTTCCGGAATTTGTTTTTTTTTTTCGGGTTTTTCTTCTGCCACTCCCTTGCCTGCCCCAAAGCAATTTGTTTCCCCCCTCAATTCTTACTTTTTTTTTTTTATTTCTCGTGTACGACGCGTTCAATTTTACTTTTTTTTTTTTTTTTTTTTTTTCATTCACGCGCCGCCCTTCGACCGTATTATATTATTACTCACAAGTGACCTTTAAAAAATAATTAATTTCTTTTGTATTGCTTTCCGTTCCCTCGAAATTTTTTTTTTTTTTCGTAAAATCGAAGTTTACGTCGTACGAGAGAGAGAGAGAGAGAGAGAGAGAGAGAGAGAGAGAGAGAGAGAGAAAGGATACTTTCTTTCTCTTTCTCTTTCTTTTTTTACTTCCACTCGTTTCTCTTAAGCAATTTTATAAAATTAAAAAAAAAAAGAAAGAAAAAAAAAGAAGGAAAACTAATTTATTTTTTTATTTTTTTATATTTTATATTTTTCATTTTCATCTTCTTTTTTTCTTCCTCTTTCTTTTTGTCTTCTGCTTCTTCTTGTACTTTTTACATTTACAAATTTAATCGTAGCCCCCGGAAAATTTTTTTTTTTTTTTTTAATCACAATTTTACACAACCGACTTGTGTTGTTGTAACATTTAGGGAAAAAAAAAAAAAATGTTTCCGTGACATTTAAACTCTTTTTCCTATTATTATTATTATTATTATCATTATTATTTTTTTTTGTAAATGAAAAAAATATAAATTCGATGAGAGAAAGAACGAGAAAGTAACATAATAATAATAATAATAATAATAATAAATTTAAATAGGAAAACGAACGAAAAAAATTATTTAAAAAAAGAAAAACATTCGATGATTACGTCACATTAATATTTTAAATGATAACAATGATAACATTACGAAAGTATCAGAGTAATAAACTTTCCCCTCCTTCCCCTCCTTCTCTTCCTTTCTTTTTTTTCTCTTTTTTTTCTTTTCCTGGCACTTTGTATTCGTTTTCCCAGAGTTTCAAACGGATTCCTTTTTTTTTTTTTGATTAATTTAGTATTATCATTATTAGTATTATTATTATTATTTTTTTTTATAATTTAACATTTTTAAAAATTGAACATTGGAAACAAAAAAAAAATTTTTTTTTTATTTTTTCTTCTGCTTGAAAATAAAAAAAAAAAAAAAACAAAAAAAAAGAAAAAGAAAAAAAAAGTTAATGAAAAAAATATATTGCGTATAACAGCTTGAATTGACGATTTTTGTACTCTACGAAATCATTTTATGGTTGGAAAAAAAGAAAAAAAAAATTTTTTTTTGTTTCTTGTTTAGCTTATGGAGTTTAGCATAAATGAAAAATGATAATAATAATGATGATGATAATAATTTTTTTTTTTTTTAGAAAACTCGGAAAAGTTTTCTTTTTTTTTTTTTTTTTTTTTTTAATTAAAAAAAAAAAAAAGAAAATATTTTAAATTTATGAAAAAATCTTTTTCTCTCTCTTTCTTTCTCTCTCTCTCTCCCTTTTTTCTCTGTTTATTATTATTATTATTTTGATAATCGCGAGCTTTAAATAAATTATATAAAAAAGTGTGACTAATTATTTAGAAAAATGTTTTTTTCTTTTTTTTATTTATTTATTTTGTATCTGTTTATTTTCTCGGTTTTTTCCTTTTCTAGTTTTTCCATTCATAATTTATATTTTAATTTGAACTCTCGTATTATTTATTTAAGAAAATAGAGAGAAAAAGAGAAAAAGAAAGAGAGAGAGATGGGTTTTGGCAAAAGAGAGAAAAATATATGTTTTTTCTGCTACACGATCAAATCGTTCCGGAAACGAAATTGATAATAAAATTGAAAAAAAAAAAAAGGAGAGAGTTTTCCTTGCAAAAGTGCATTTTCGTGATGTTAACGTAACAATAAACATTATTATTATTAATATTATTATTATTATTGCGTAATTTTTTTTTCTTTTCTGCTTCGAATTCGAATGAGGTTTTTATGTGAAAAAAAAAATTCACACACGACTTGTAGTCGCCGTCGTCTGCTGTTGCGATGTTAAAAAAAAAAAAAAGGAAGTTTTAAATTATTTTGCAAATGTGCGATGATGATAAAATATAATAATAATAATAATAATAAACATGTTCGCCATGTGCGTTTCGTCTGCTCTTTTCCATTTTTTTTAACGGGTTTTAATTAGGCCATCTTTGCAAAAAAAAAAATTTTTTTTTTTTATTAATGGGACACTTTTAATGTTTAACTTAAGGGGGGGGGCCAAAAAGAGGAAATGATTTAGCTCGTCATGTTGTTGTTGTTGTTGTTGTTAATGTTGTTTGTTACTGTTTTGTGTGTGTGTGTGTCTTTCACGCCCCCCTCGTTTCTACGTCATTTGTTAATTTTTTTGTTGTTGTTGTTGTTGTCCTTTTATTATTTATTAATTTATCGTTTGTCGTTTTCGTTTGTCATCGAACGTGAAATGATAAACATGATGATGAGAAATTTTATAATTCCACGATCGATTTGTAAATTTATTTATTTATTTGTTATTGAATCGTGTGTTGGGGTTGGTTGGGTGGGGGCAGGTAGGGGGGCCACTTTTGAAGGATCGAATGTAAAATCTAATGAAGGAGAAGGGAAAAAGGAAATTAAAAATAATAAGATTTAAATAAAACAAAATTAGAAATCCCAGGCGGAATTAAATTAATTGTGATGAAAGGAAAAATCATTGAGTTAAGAGAGAGAGAGAAAGAAAAAAAAAAGATTTCAAATCAATCGTTTGATTTGTGTGAATAATTTTTAATGTTTAAAAAAAAAAAAAAATGAATTCTTCTTCTTCCACTTTTTTTTTTTTTTTAACTCTTTTCTACTTCTTCTTCTTAGTCTTCTACTTCCACGTTTTTTTTTTTTTTTTTTTTTTTTAAATTTTTAACTTTTCCAGCTGTTTTTTTTTTTTTTTTTTTTTAAAACCATTTTCATCGATCGGAATATTTTTTTTTCATAATCCAAAAAATTCCCCTACCTTCGGGAAAAAAGCTTTTCTCTCTCTCTCCCTTTTCCCTTTTCCCAAAAACAATCTCGGCATAATAAAAGGCTCTCTCTTTTTTTTTTTTTTGGAGAAAAAAAATCTCTTTTAAACTTCTTTTTTTTTTTTTTTTTTTTTTTTTTTTTTTTTTTTTTTTTTTTTTTTTTTTTTTTACTTCCCTGTTCGGATTCTCTCTCAAAAAGTTTTTTTTTTCATCCCGTTTGATTTCCCTTTAGACGAAGAGTAAACTTTTTGTAAAAAAAAAAAAAAAGTTAAATTATCAACATGGATGGATGATGATGATGATGATGATGGAAGGTCTGAATGAATATTTGCTAGTTGGAAATTTTGCGGTAGTTTCGTCAACAATTTGCGGTTAACGAAAGAATTTTATTTTACATGGTTTTTTTTAACTTTCCCCCCTCTCTTGTGAATCTTATTTTTGATTCGATTCAAAGCCGCCCCCCGTTCTCCGTTCTCCTCTTCCTTCTGAAAAAAACAGGATATCTGGACAAGGGATTTACGACGATGTAAATGTTTCCCCCTCTCTCTGTCTCCACGTAATTAATTTTTATTACTTTTTACACTTTGAATCGTCGTTGACTCGTACGAATTTTATTATTATTATTATTATTATTATTATTATTATTATTATTATTATTATTATTTTATTATGTAGAATTCAAATTCCAAAAATTTCCCCCTCCCCTTTTCTTTTCTTCCCGCTCTTTTAAAAATTTTTAATTTCCCGCCATTTTTTTTTTTTATTCAAAACGATAAAAGTAAAATTTTTTTATTTTTATTTTTTATTTTTATTATACTTACATGACATCATTTCCATTTATTCATGTCATAATCATTATTATTTTCGTCGTTGTCATCATCATCATCATCATCGTTATTATTATTACTATTTATTTATTTATTTATTCATTTTAGTTATCGAAACATCGAGAACAAATAAAAAAAGGGGAAAATCATTTGACTCCGAGCTATTTTCAATAACGTGGAATTTGTTTTCCCGCAAAAATATTTGGAAAATTCTCTTTCCCGCACTTTTCCTCCGCCTCAACCCCCACAAAAAAAAAGAAACATTAAATAAAATTTGTATTAGCAATAATGATGATGATGATGATGATGATGATGATTACCCGTTTAATTTTTCGTTAAGATAAAAAGTTTCAAATAAATTTTATCCGGAAGAAGAAAGAGTTTGTTTTACAAATTAAATCCTTTTTTTTTTAATAATTTACATAATGAATTTTAAGTAAAATAAAAAAAGAAAAAGAATGAAAAAGAAATTGTTATTATTATTATTATTGAGTTATTATCATCATTATCATTATCGTCAGAAAAGTAAATAATAAGAAAAGCGTAAAGTTAAAATTACAATTAAAATTAAAATTGCTTTAAAAAAAAAAAAAGGATCAACTTCATTGAATAATAATAATAATCATCATCATCATTATCATCATCATCATCATCATCATCATCGTCTTCTTCCACTTTCGACGTTTAAATTTTTATTATTATCATTATTATTTTTTTTTTGTTAACGGTCTGCTGTCGGTGGTTGGTGTTTTTTCTCAGGGATTCATTCATTCATTCATTGAAATTTAATTTTTTTTGTAAATCTCCCTTTTCCCCGTCTCCCCGTCCTACCATCCATCACTTCATTTAATTCATTCTTCTTTTTGTTCCTACTCCTCCCCGTTTTTTTCCTCCTTCCCTCCCCATTCCACGGAATGTTCGATTGTAATAATAATAATAAAAAGATGGAACGGTGGTTTGTGAGTGAGTCCCTTTCGGGGTTTCCAGGAAGGGAGGAGGGGAGAGAAAAACCGTTATACGTAATTAAAAAAGCGTTAAAAGGAAATTAATGATAAGGTGCGTGTGTGCGTGCGTCCGCGTGTTTGTTACGCGTATGTGAATGAAAAATTCTCTCATATCTCAGGTGTGAATAATTTTTTTTTAATCTTTCTTTCCGTTTGGTTAGTTAGTCACTCAATCAGTCAGTCATTCAGTCAATTTTTTTTTTCCGATTTCATTCGTTTGTTTGTTGTTGCGACAAACGATGAATTGAAAAAAATCTCTCTTTCTCTCTCTTGCGAAAACTTTAAGGAGATGTTACGTAGTTAAAAATAATTAAAATTTACATTTATTGCTGTTGTTATTGTTGTTGTTTTTTTTTTTTTTTTTTTGCAACGATGTAAACGCTCGAAACCATTAAAAACGATGATTTCGTTTGTTAGTTTGTTTGTTTGTTGTAAGTTTTGTTTTGTTTTGTTTTTTTATTTCGTCTCGTGTGCGTGCAATCTATTACAACCTGAGATTTTTTTTTTTTGTTTTTGTTTGTTTTAATTACCGTCTATATATTTATTTATTTTTAATGAGAAATTTTCGAATACGACGTTGTCAAATCGTCAAAAAAAATAACGACGAGTATATTAAGTTTTAATCAACATAGTTCAAAGAGACAAACAACAACAACATCAACAGCAACAATAATAATAATAATAATATTCGAGTGAAATTCGTCGTTCGTCATTTGAATTTTTCCAAAAACTACGCCCTCCTCTCTTCCCTCTTCTTCTCCCTCTCGGTTCCCATTTTAAGCTCCATTCGTTTTTTTTTTGCCCACGTAAAAATTTTAAAGTTGTGGCGTTTGTTTCTTTTTTTTTTTTTCTTTTTTTTTTATTTAAGGTCATTGCGTTTTAAGAAATTGCCCTGGGGGGGCGCGAAGCGAGGGGTTTAGCATGAACTTCTTCGAGTTCTCTTTTTATTTTTTTTTTTGGTTCATTGTCCAGGTAGACCTTGAAAATCGTTTTTTTTTTTTTTTTAAACGGGATTAAACCATTTTATGTTATTCAAGTTCAAGGATTTTCTTCTCGTTTTTGGCGGAATTATTTATTTATTTATTTATTTTTGTTTTTAAGTTTGATTTACGTTGGTGGTTGGTGTCTGTTGGTGTTGTTTGTTTAACTACTCGTCTGATAAGTTTTTTTCGTTACGTGTTTACTAATCGTTTTTTATACGTTACTTCTTTTTTTTTTATTTTTAGTTTTTTTTTCGGTCGTTTTATTATTATTATCATTATCATTATTATTGTTATTTATTACACGCGATTTAAGTTGTGATAGCATTCGGTTTGTGTGTGTGCTAAAAAAAAAAATAAAAATAAAAATTAGAGTCGTTTTTTTTTTTTTTTTTGTTTCTCATGGGTGTTGTAGAGTCATTAAAATGTTTGTTTTAAATTGCGAAAACCTTTTTATCGATTTTTTTTTTTTTTGGGGTTTTTCGTTCATTAAAACAAAAAAATAAATAAATAAATAAATTTTTAATCTGTGTGAGTGCGTGTGTGCATGCGTGCACGACCCGTGTACTCCATAGGTATCGATTTTCTTTTTTTTTTTTTTCGAATGGATTTCGGTTTGAGTACAAAAAAAAAAGGAAAATTGGTTAATTGCATTTCACATTTTGCGAATAGGAAATTACCATTATTATTATTATCATTATCATTATTGTTATTATTATCATTGTTATTATTAAAACAAAAATATAAGGTTTTTTTAAAACTATTTTTCCTTTTGTTTTTCGAGAGTTTTCATTATAAATTTATTCATTTATTGATAGTTGTTTGTTTGATTTTGTATTGTTCTCGTTTAAATTATTGTTTAAATTTAATTTTCCTTTTGATTTTGGTTGAATTGTTTTCCGAATATCATCAAAAACTTTGTTCAATTGACTAAAGTTAAGAAAAGACGTTTTTTCTTTTCTTTTCCTCCTCCTCGTCCATCCCATCTTTTTCTTTTCTTATTCTTATTTTGATGGTATTAAGAAAACCAAAACAATATTTGGGTTATATATAATGACGGAATCGGGTTTCTTTTTATTTGGAAAAGAATCGGATATCGAAAGGGATCTCTCTTTTTTTTTTTTTTTTTTTTTTTTTTTTAATAATATCGTAAATACTTTTTGATTGTGTCTCGTGTCAATAACGCGGTCATTTTTTTTTTTTCGTACTCTGATTGTTTGCGATTATCGATGGTTTGATCGATGAATCGATGAATCAATCGATCGATCGACCGACTTACCTGTTATTCAAGCGGGAAAATGAAATTTCATACGGTTACGGTTCGGTCGATCATCCGAAAAATGGAAAAAAAAAAAAAAAAAAAAAAAAAACATTGATAAATTCCAAATGGTTTTTTTTACATTTTTTTTTATTTCTTTGACCTTCCCCCCCACCTTCCAAGCCCTCCCCCCCATTTTTTTTTCTCATAAGTTTTCCAATTGTAAATTTTGTTTTTTTTAAAATTTGAAATGAGCTTTTACGAATAAACGAGTTTTTATTATCGAATTCGATCGATTAATCTCGAATTTAATGAACGTTAGCTGCTCGTTTTTTTTTCCCCGTAATGCAAATGTCCAGGTTATTATTTTTCCCTTTCTCCCCCCTCATTCCCTTCTGCCTCCCCGTAATAATGATTTATTAATAAAAAAAAAAAGGAAAAAAAAAAAATTTTTTTCCAAAAGGGATTTTCCTTTACTCTCTCGTTGTCTTTCTCTATCTCTCTGTGTGTGTGTCTCTCTGTCTCTCTTTCTCCTTCTCCTTCTCTTTCTCTTTCTTCTTCTTAATAAATGATTATTTATTTATTTATTTTTTTACATCAAAAAAAAAAAAAATAAAAGGAAAAACCGTCATCCGAAAAAGATGATTATTTTTACGAGACGTATATAATCCGCGCAAAGAAATAATAATAATAATAATAATGATAAAACAAAGAAAATGTTAAATCATGAGTTTCTGTCTGTCTATCACGCTCGAAAAATTTTCCCTTATATTATCATAATAATAATAATCATCATCTTCATCATCATCATTATTATTATTATTTATTTATTTTTTTTTTCTTTCGGATTATTTGCTTGGAAAAATTTCGAAAATATTCTTTTCCGTAGCCTTTTTACAATTTTCTTTTTCCTTTTTTTTTTTTTTTTATTTATTTTGAAGTAAAAGCTTTTAAATTTTTCGTCTTTATGAATGTGATATAAAAATAATCTGGATGAAGGCCAGGAGAGCAAATCGGATCCGCCTACGTTCGATATATAAAAAATCCTCCTTCCTCCCCCTTTATCCCTCTCTTCTCGCCACTCCCCCCCTTAACACTCATTTAAATTCTTTTCGCTAACAAACAAACAAACAAACGAAAAAAAAAAAAAAACTTTTAGGTTTTAATTAATTGTTGCAAATTTTTAAATGACTTTAAAAAGGAAAAAAAAAAAAAAAACGTTTTTGTCTTTTTTCATGCATGGAAATAAACAACAACAACAACAAAAAAATTAATAGTTTACGTTTATTATTATTGTTATTATTATTAATTATTAATTATTATCATTATTATTATTAGCCATTGTCACAGACGATAAAATAATAATTACGATCGTGAATCGTAATCCGATAATTAAATAATAGTCGGTGGGAATCGTCGTCATCATCGTCGTCATCATCATCATCATCATCATTATCATCATCATTATTAGTTAGTCAGTTTCTTGGATGTGTCACGTGTGATTTTTTGCAAAAATCAGTTGTTGCCGTCTTTAATAATAATTTTCTAGAATATTCTTCGATTAAAACATTATTTTTAATATTTAAAAAAATCTCTCTCTTTTTCTAGTTATTTTGATATTTAAAAATTACGTCATTTCCTTTCTTTTTGCGAGTTTGTTTACGTTCAATCACGTTTATTTGATCGTTTGTTGTTGTTGTTGTTGTTGTTCTTGTTTTTTTTTTTTTTTTTTTTTTTTTTTTTAAATTTTTTCTTTTATTACAGAGTAATTCACGTAATAATTTATACGCGTCGTAAGAGAGTTAAAGAAAAAAAAATAATAAAACGAGTCTAATTATTATTATTATCATCATCATCATTGTTTAATAGCATAAAATAAATAAATAAATAAATTTTAAATTATAATTAAGTAATTTTTATTACGTAAAAAAGTCTTTTTTTTTTTAATTCAATAATAAAGCTCACATTTTATTTATTTATTTACACCCTTTTTTTGTTTTCGTTCGGGGTGAGTAAATTAGGGGGAGGGGGGAAAAAAAATTACGACGGCGTCGGAAAAATTTCTGCCGCCCCCATTCTTCTCTAAAAAAAAATTTATTCACTCTTTCCGCCCCCTCCCCTTTTTTTTTATTTATAAATGTACGGTTTTAATTTTGTATTTTCGTAAAATAAAATCGAAACGTCTTTATTATCATTATTATCATTATTATTTCTTGTTCGGGATTTTGAATGTTAGTGCCAGGTGCGACGACCGAGCGACTTTACGTAGAGAATAAGGGGGGTACACTGGGGGGACGGGGGTTAAAAAGTTTTACAGTCGTCCAGGTGATTTTTTTTTTTTTTTTGGAGTTCGATTGCTTCGAATGTATTCGAACGCGCGTATTAATCTTTCGCGTGTGTTAAATTTTTATTTATTTATTAATAATAATAATAAGGTTTATGCGTGCGTGTGCGTGCGTGCGTGTTTTTTATTTATACTCGTTTGAAATACGTGCGGTTTTTTTTTTATTCGTATGAATAAATAAGTGGATTACATAAGTCTTGTTATAATTGCGTCTTTGTTTTTGTTGTTGATGTTCGAAGAAGCTTATAATAGCATTGCGTTTAAAACGGTTGCTAAGTAAAGTGACGTGACGTCATTCAGTCAGTCAGTCACTCAGTCACTCAGTTAGTCAGTCACTCAACTTTATTTTATTGATTTTGTATGCGGATAGTTATTTATTTACTTTCTTTTCATTTCTTTTCATTTCTCTTTTTTCTCCTCCGCCTCTCTTCTGTTTAAGAGAAGTCAGGGGGGAAGGAAAAGAAAGAATGGGGGGAGAAAAAAGAGGGAGGGGGGCGAGAAACCGAGGAAGCTTCTTACCCATAACAATGCCGAGAAAAGGTTTTTTTTTTTTTTTTTAATTTTTTTTTTTTACTTTTTCTTTTTCTTGTTTTTTGTTCTTCTAAACTATAAACCAGTTAAAAGCTTTAAATTAACTCTTAATTTTATCATTTTTTTTTCCCTTTTTCCTTTTTCTTTCTTTTTTCCAATTCTCCAGTCAACCGTTTTTTTTTTGTAGGTAGGTAAATAGATAAAAGTTAGTTTTAAGTCGGGTTTAGAAAGTTTTTTTTTTCTTTTCTACCTCCTCCCCGCGTCCTCCTCCCCCTTCCCGTTTGTTTTAATTTTTTAATTAAGTTTAAGTTTTGTTTCTCTCACTCACTTTCTCTCTCTATCTATCATTCGTTAAAGTTTTTATTTTTATTTATTTTTTTTAATCCGAGGAAGGGGGAGGAGGAAGTGCGCGAAATGGATTTACCTCATCATCATCATCATCATTATTATTTCGTTGAATTTTTTTTTTTTTTAGCATCTTTTCTATTTCCTGTTTCTTTCTCTCCCTCCTGTTGTGACGATTTTTGCGGTTTAAAATTATTAATAATTAATGAATAACGATTGTCGTAATAACAGGTGGTCACATAAAACAAACGGATGAGAAGAGGTTGGGAGGGAGGAGGGGAGGAGGAAAGGAGGGAGGAGTAATAAAATAATAATAATATTAATTTGGAAATTTCCTGGAGTTTTTATAACAAACACACACAAAAAAAACCGGTCGCATTAATTTTCTGAGTTTTTGTTGTTGTTGTTGTTTTCGTTTGTAATCGTTTGTCGTCGTTATACAATAAGAACAAAAAAATTTGTTTCGTAAATTTTGAAAAATTGGCAAATAATAACAATAAAAATAATAATAATAATAATTACAAGTTAATAAATAAAATTTTTTATTTTTACATTTTCCCGTCGCTTACGTTATTTTATTTTTTATTTTATTTAGATACGATAAATCCGCCATTTTTATTTTAATAATAATAATAATAATAATAATAATAATAATAATTCCTTTGGGTTATACCAAAGGGTTGGAATTTTCTTTTTTCTTTTCTCCCTTTAAATTTATTAAAAACTTTGGTTGTATATATATTTTTTTTTTTTCACGAGGAAAAAGGATTTCACATCAATCGACCGTAAGTGAAATCAAATTCCATTTTTAAGAAGAATTTCCGCTTCGTCAAATTTTTCCACTCGGTATACCGGATCTTGTTTTTTTTCCCCTTTCCTTTCCTTTTCTTTCCTTTGTCTTTTTTCTCTTTCTCTCCATCAAAAAATTTTCTTTTCTTTTTACAGATATACGCTGATATATCTATATATATATTTTTTTCGAATTGAAAAATGTTTGAAGCAGAAAAAAAAGAAAAGAAAAGAAAAAGGAAAAGGAAAAAAAATGTCTTTCTTTTTTTTTTTTTTATGTGAAAATCAAGAAAATATCGCGGTTCTTCAACATTTCAAACTTGTAGTTGTATTATTATTATTATTATTTTATTTTTTTCTAAAGAATTCTATTGAATTTTCCATCCCCCTATTTCCCTTTCCCTTCTCCTCCCCACTCCCCCCGTTGAAAGAAAAACGAATGATTTTTATAATGGGAGTAAAAAAAATAAAAAAAAAATTTTATGGAAGCCGCCATACGTTTAAAATTGATTTTTTTTAATTTTATATTATTATTATTATTTTGTTTTTTTCCAAGGTCGATTGATTTGTTAATCTAAATACGTGCATGTATTATTATTATCATCATCATCATCATCACCATTATCGACTTTATTTATTTATATGTTTGCGTGTACGAAACAATGCGGTAAAAAAAGAAAGAAAGAAAATAATAATAATAACGATTCTATTAGTCTTATCGGCGCCAAAAAAAAAAAACGTCGGCGGGGGGCGGTTAAGCGGGGATGGTGGTGGTGGTTAAGCACGAGAAAAAAAAAATGAAATTACAAGCGGGGAGGAAAAGTCGAAAAGTTTGGAAGAGAGTAAAAAAAGGAAAACAACCTAAAACCATTTAACGCGAAACTATTATTATTTTCGGTTCGAGATTTATTGCTTTTGATAAAAACAACAACAACAACAACAAACGATGACGTTTGTCGGAAATAATCGACATACTCTTTAATGTAAAATCCTTGAACAACCGAAACAAAATTATTATTATTTAAATAATTCGTTGCGTTTGTCATGTTTCGAATATTTTATCCCCCTCCCCCCCCGATGATCGATATCACTTATTACGCACGCCGCGTATTTTCAGACGAATTCTCACATAATGATAATAATAATGATGATAAATCAATTTGAATGTGATTAAATATGGTCGCGATAACGCCGCGTTATTTATTATATTCAAAATTTTTCCGACGGTTAAATTACAAATAAGAAAATTTTTTTTTTTTTTTTTTTTGCGAAGAAGTGCGAGAGAGAGAAAGAGTGAGTGCGTGTGCGTTTTTACCTTTGAAACTTTAGTTTAATTTAAAATGCGTATTAATATTATTATTATAGATTGCATTGTTTATTATTATTACGCATACGATTGATTTACAACTTCCTCTTTTTTATCTTTTGTCTGTGAATAGTTTTTGCTATTTAGTAGGTGTGTGCGTGTGTGTGTGTGTGTATTGTTTGTCAAGGACATCCGTTGACCAGAAATCCGCATTTAAAAATATATATAAAAAAAAATTTCCAGAAACTAGAAAATTTGCGTTTTTTGCGTTTTGTACGCGCGCGCACGCACACATAACTAAGTTTCCAGTGTGTGTAAAATTTAAAAAGAAAAAAAAAAAAAAAAAGAAAAACTTTTATTTCGTTGAGAAAAAATAAAATAAAATAAAAATAAAAATAAAATAAAATGGTTTCTTTTTTTTTTTTTTTTTGGCAAATGGAAGCAATAAACCTAATTTGATTCTGTTTCCCTGTCTCCTCTTCTTCCTCCCTCTCTTTTCCCGTTTCCCCTTCCCTCTCTCCCCCCATCGCAAATGTTTTTCGATGGTTATAAATATTAATGTAACCCGGGAAAGAAAGAAAGAAAATAAAAAAGAAAAAAATAAATGAGAAAAAATTCATGGAAACGTTAAAGTCTTTTAAGTTTTTAAGACATTAATAAAAAACAATTTTCTTTTTTTTTTTTTATTTTTTGTTTTTTGTTGTTTGTTACCCCGAGTTTTTCTGAAGAATGTTGTGATGAGGAGAGGGGGAAAGAAGGGGTCCGCGATTTTATTAAAAAAAAATTCCTGTAGGTTTGTTGCAAAAAAAAAGGAAAAGGAAATTATATCAATGGTTGTTTCTTTTTTTTCCCTAATTTCTCTCTCTCTCTCGCTCTTTCTCTTTTGATATAAATTTAAATTGTTTTGTTTGTTCGGTCGGATTGTTTAGCGCCGCATTTGCCGCCGCCACCACCGCCATCACATAATTCAACCCCTTAATGTTTCTTTTTCTTAATTTAATGTGCGAACAAACGAAAGGTTAATTTCGAGAATTTCGCCACATTCCATTTCCTTTACTTCCTAAGTATATTTTGTCTTTTGTAAATTTCACATGTCCCCCCTCCCCCCACGTATGTACGTATTTCATGAATGGGAAAAAAGTTTAAAAAAAAAAAAAAAAAACGCTTAATTAGAGGGGGTGCATTGAACTCGACGGAAATGCCAAAAAAAAAAAAAAAAAATGGAAAAATAATTTTTTTCCCCCCAACCGCAGCTTCTCTTTCTCTCTCTCTCTATCTTCTTCCTCCTGCTTCTCCTCCTCATGCCTTTTTTTTTTTTTTTTGCAACATTTAAATGCGTTTAAAAAAAAAAAAACTGCGAAAGAGCTTAACGATTAATAAGCGGATTTAATGAAGTTGTTAGATTAACAGTCGTCGTCAAATCCGCGAGTGAAAAAAATTACACACGCGCGCGAAGGCGGCGGCGGCAGGAAGTGGAAGTGAAAAGAGTGAAGGGGGGGGGGTGGAGAGAAAAAAAAGGTTTTAAACCTTTTTACCTGTCTGGTGAAAAATCCTTTACGAAATCTTTTCTCATGTGATTCTCTCTTTTTTTTTTTTTTTTTTCCTTCTCAACCTTTTATCTAAACCAATAAAAATGAATCAAACTTTTGTTTCGTTCGTTTTGATAATGGTCGTGGCGGCAGCGACGGCAGCGGACGCGGCGACAGCGGATTACGTCGGCGACAAAATTGTCGAATCGATTTATTTATTTATATTTTAATCGTATTATTCGATCGTATGTCCTACTTTGACACTTTATCATCATCATCATCATCATCATCATCATTATCATCCTTCTGGTTCCACGTCATTCATCTTTTGGTGTTTTATTCATAAACCAATCGTAGGTAATAAATAATCAGTGAGAAAAAAAAAAAAAAGAAAAAAATTGTCGGAAGTTGTTGTTGTTGTTTTTATTTTTATTTTATAGAAAGCGTTACGTGCGTGTGTACGCACGCACGTATACGCACGCGCGTACACGCAAATACTCGCAGCCTTAATTAATTCAAAAAAAAAAAAAAAAAAAAAATTTTTTTTTGTTGTATTTTAGTTTTTGTTATTGTTGTTGTTGTTGTAACTTTTCTGGCTGTTTGTTATTGTTATCATCATCATCGCAATCATCATCATCATTATTTCATTGTGTAAATCACGTTGATAATAATCATCGTTAACGTTTCTACGAATGGGAAAATGAAATTAAAAAAAAAAAAAACTTTTTTTTGTTTTTTTTTTTTTCTTAACGTCGGTGCGAAAATTTTCTGGTGATGACGTAATTTTTTTTTCCCGTCGAGATACTCGCGTACACAAAAAATTTGCCAAAAATTATACAAATTATGTAAAAAAAAAAAAAAAAAGAAAAAAAAAATGTTTAAATTCGGAACCGAAAAATTCACAAACAATCTTTTAAATACACGACGTTTTTTTTTTTTTTGGTTTTTGTCTCCTCCCCCTCCCGCCCCTTGCCACTTTCCCCAATATAAAAAAACTTAATAACCGTTCGCGTTCGGCTCCGTTTAAAGCGGGGGGCTAACGTTTCGAATTGGCGCAATTTGTAAATAACAACAATTTTGCGCAATGATAAAAAACATTATTATTATTATTATATATTATTATTATTATATATTATTATTATTATTATATATTATTATTATTATTATATATTATTATTATTATTATATATTATTATTATTATTATATATTATTATTATTATTAATATTATTATTATCATCTTCATCATCGTCATCATTATTATTATTATTTATGGCTCGGTGTTTTTTTTTTTTTTTTGACTTTTTTTTTAATTTTAATAAAGATGTTTACGAAGATTCGGATGTTAGTGGTCAAAGATGGATGGTAATCGGTGGGGGGGTGGCAGTGGTGGCAGGAGGTAATTTAGTAGCATTTCAGTTGAAACTGGTTTTTATTTTATTTATTAATTAATAATGATAATAAATTATAAATATGCATTAACGTCTTTATGAAAACTAGTTAGTTAGTTAGTTAGGGATGACTTTGGAAACCTACCTACCAAGCAAATCCGGTACTCATTTATTTTTTTATAATTGTTACGCAAGAGAAACAATTTTTTTTTTATCTCTCCCTCTTCTTCTCCTTGTTTTTCATCTTCATCTTCTTCTTCTTCTTCTTCTTCGCCTTCTGCTTCTACTTCTTACAACCGATTAAAAAAAAAAAAAAAAAATTTTTTTTAATCTTGGTTAATTATTTGTTGTTTTTTTTTTTTTAACTGGGAAGAAACAGGAAAAGAAACAATAAAAAGAAAAATTGACACGTTTGTTTGTTTTCGTTTGAATTCTTGAAAAAAAATTTTTTTTAAAAATTGCTTTATTCAAACTCGGCTCGTTAGAAAAAGAAAATTATTTACCACGCCATCTTTAAAACGCAGCATCCTGCTGTTTTTCTCTCCCCTTCTTCTTCCTCCTCCTCTTCTGGTTTTTGTGTGCACGTGCGCGTGTGACTATTATTATTATTATTATTTTTTGTCATTTTTTGAATAAGATTTTCATTAGGTTTAAAGTATAAAATTTATTTAAATTTTTTTGTTTTTTTTTGTTTTTTTCGAGGGGGGATAATATTTGGTTCTCTTATTGATGGTCAGGAAAATGATGTCGACAAAATGTTATAATATTTTTTAATAATAATGATATTAGTTATTTATTTATTTAAATATTTAAAAATAATAATGATGAGTAATACACACATATATATTTTGTTCTTGTCTTCTACATCGAGTAAAAAAAAATAAAAACTTATTCGCGTCAATAAATTTTTTTATCGCCATTATTAACAAACGCAACACGCATTATTATTATTATTATTATTACGTCATCATCTATTTTTAAAAAAATTAAAAATTTTAAAATTTTTGCTAAAAATAAATTTCGCGGGTTGTCGCGGTAAAATGTAATAAATAAATAATTTAAAAAAAAAAAAAAATTAACATATTTAAAGTAATGTGTTTAGTAATTTTTTTTTTTTGGCCCTTTGAATACGTCGCGTACGACACGACACGACATCCACAACGCAAAACAAACAAACAAACAAACGCCGCGTCTGGCCGTGAATATTTAACAGCAAAAAAAAAAAAAAGAAAGAAAAAATTAAATTTCTTTCGAGCGCCGGCAAAGTAAAAAAAAAAAAAATTTACATTTCGTTTATGTATTTCGGTCATACCTTTTTTTTTTTTTCCCTTTGTTTTCCTCTCTTTCTTTTCTTTCTGCTATTCCCCCCTACCCCGCCTCTTCATCCGCCATCTTTATTTGAATGCTGCTTAGCAAAAAATTTTTGGATATTGATTTTTTTTTGTTACACAATTCGATTCGAAGTTTGAAATCGTGACTTGGATTATTATTATTATCATTATTATCATCATCATCATTTTTTTTAAAATATGTATATATATTTTAATATTATGTGAGATCATTGAGTGTAAAAATAAATGGATTACATCATTTTTGTTTGTCGTTGTCGTTGGTATTCGATTCCGGTATCGCGTTTGTGTGTTTGTTTTTTTTTTTTTAAACTTTATTAAAAATTCTAAAACGAAACTTTTTTTTTTTTTGTGTAAATTTTTTTTACTTCGTTTTTAAAATATTTAATTAAAATTATTATTATTATCATCATTATTATTATCATTATTATTATATAAAATTAATAAATCGAATCGGAATATTAAAGCGAAAATCAAATATGATGATGATTATGGAAATGCTTTTTTTTTTTTTTTTTTTGTTAAATATTTGAAATAAGCCGATATTTTGTTTGTTAATAACAAATGTTGAACAAATCGCTCTCTCTCACTCTCTCTCTCTTTCTCTTTCTCTCTCTCTCTCTCTCTCTCTCTCTCTCTCTCTCTTTCTCTTTCTCTCTCTCTCTCTCTCTCTCTCTCTCTCTCTCTCTCTCTCTCTCTCTCTCTCTCTCTCTCTCTCTCTCTCTCTCTCTCTCTCTCTCTCTCTTTTTCTGCGTAAGATTAATTAATAAAAAAAATTGTGAAGGAATGCAAAATGCGCATATTTTTCATTCGTTTAATATTAAAGATTTTAATAAGCGAGTAATTTATAAAGATTTAAAAGTGAGCGAGACGTGACGTCATATAGAGTGATTGCGTCATCATCATCGCGTTTTTTTTTTTTTTTTGAATAAAAATAAGTCATCGAAAATCTAGTGTTAAAACTAGTAGTAACTTGGTTGTGTTGTAGGAGCGAAATGTTGATTTATCGATAATAACCGACTGATCGGAGTGTGTTTCTTAAGTAATTCACCTGTCAACGATGACGACAAACAACAAACAACAACAACAAACACCAAACAACACCTTTTGATATATTGTTTTGACAGATTCAGTGACTAGAAAATGTGTCGCAGTGGGAAGTCTGACTAAATCAAACTAGTTGCTACCTTTTTTTTTTTTTCTCTCTCTCTCAACACTTGGAACCGATTTTTTTTTTCGTTTGTTTGTTTGTTGTTATTATATTGTTTGTTACCGAATGTAATTTATTATTATTAATATTTTTCTTTTTATTTTTTCAGGTAAGAGAATTTATTTGAATACCTACCTACAAATTTCAAATCGGTAATTATACTCATATTATTATTCGTTTGTTGTTTGTTTGTTCTGGTTGTTGTTGTTAAACGAAGATTTTAGTTTTTTAAAAAAAAAAAAATGGGAAAAAATTTATTTAGGTCGAGAATGTTTTTTTTTTTTTTTTTTTTTAGAAAAAAGTGAAACTCTCACTCGGAGTTGTGAGAGGAGGAAGTCACTTAGATTCTTTTTTTTTTTTTCTGTGTCTTCTCGGAGGAGGTTAATGGGCGGCCTATTATTCTTTTTTTTCTTTCCTTTTTTTCCTTTTTTTTTCCCGAGGATCTTTTCTCTGTCAGCACAAAAGAAAAGTTTAGTATATAATTCGCGGGAGAAAAAATGAAACAAAAAAAGAGAGAGAGAGAAACAAGACGAATAAGTAGAAGAAGAAGAGAAAAACCGTTTAGAAAAGAGCACGGTTGAGTTTTTTTTTCTTTTTTTTGTTCCTTTTTTTTTTTTTTTTTTCATTAATTGAAGTTTTTATTCAGGTGTAAAAACGTAGACGTTTTTTTTCTTTTTTTTCCATTTTTCCTTTCCATTTTTAAAATTTTCCCGATGATTTTTTTCCTTTTTTTCTTTATCCATTTCCGTAAAAAAAAATTTTTTTTTATTGGATTTGAATCGGTCGTGAGTTTTTGGGTGTTGGAAAGGTCAGGCAAAGGTTGTATTTGGGTGTGCCTTTTTTTTTTTTTTTTCTTTTGCTTTCCACCTTTAAGTTCCCGATCGGGGGGGGGAAGGAGGTGAGGAGGGAGAAAAAGAAAAAGAAAGGAAAAGTTGGGAATAAAATTTTAAAAAATTTAGAAAAAGAAATTTTAAAAATTTTAAATTTAAGAAGAAAATTTCGAAACGCGTGAAATGCATAAAATGAAAGCCGGATGAGGGAGGGGGCAGGGGCGGGAGGGTAGGCAAAGAGGCTTCATGTAGAAGGGGGTTAGTGGGGGGAGAGGAGGGGAGTCGTCACAAAAAAAAGAAAAATAATTAATCGTAATAAATTTGATTAAATTAAATTAAATAATTTTAATTATAACGAATGAGTAGTTAATTAATTATAATAATAATAATAATAAAATTTTTCTTTTGTAATTTATAGAAATTATGTTTAGTGCGCGTTTTATCATTATTATTATTATCATTAATATTTATTACTCGAAGGCGGTGGTTTTTTTCTCTATCTCTCTCTTTTATTCGAGCTCTTACGAACGCATTTATTACGAATCCACGCAATGTGTGAGGAGTCAATTGACATTTTACATTAACCCTTGTTAGACTAATGAGTAAATTTTCCCCCCCTCTCTCTCTCTCTCTTTTGTTCTTCTTCATATTTTACTCTTTCGTTTTTTTTTTTTTTTTTTTTTTTTTTTTTAATCGACACCTTTTTTTTCCTTCTCCTCCTCTCTCTCTCTTTCTATCTCTCTCCCTTTTATAATTTAATTTTGTTGCGGCGGCGCCCACGCATTTTTTTTTTTACTTCTTAATTGTAATTTTTATGACTGAAATTTTTTTTAAAAAAGTTATTTATTGTTGGCTGTAGTTAAGCTGTAGGCCTACTACAACGCACTACAACGCAGCCCTTTTTTCCCCTTTTTATTTTGTTAAAAAAAAAAAAAAAAGGAAAAAAAAGAGGAAAAAAAAAGGAAAAAACTTAGACCTACGGAGAGTGTCGTGTGATTCGACCGTAACATATTTTTGCTTTTAAATTTTTTTTTTTTTTTTTTGAATTACGAAAAAAAAGCGCGGGAAACAATTTATTATGGCGTCGTGCGGAGAAAACAAAACGAAAACAAAAAAAAAAAAAGAAAAGAAAAAGACGAAAAAATAAAAAGGAAAATTTGTCAAGACAAAGAAGTTGAATTTTTCCTTTTTTCTTTTTTCTTTTACTTTGCAATAAAAGTTTTTTTTCGTTTTTTTTTACCCCCTCCCCTCACTCTCTCTCTCTTTTTTGTTTTTCTCCCAAAGGCTGAATAATGTTTCATTAAAGGGGACACATAAGCCAGGACTGGGCGTTACGAAGGAAAAGCTTTTTTCTGACTTTTCCTGGGCGACGAAAATAAAAAAAAAAAATTTTTTTTTTTTTTTTTTTTTTTCATTCTCCGTCAGAAAAAGTTAAATATGACATCAATTTCAATTTTTTTTCCTTTTTTCCCCTCCTTTTTCCTCTTCATTTTCCTCCTTTTTCCTTCTTTTTCCTTTTTCGTTTTCGTTTTCGTTTCGTTTTTTTTACTTTCCTCCTCTTTGTGACATTTTTTTCTTTAAATTCAAAAGTTTAAAATTTTTTTTTTTTTCCTTTTTTTAAATTCCTTTTTAAAAGTTTTTTTTTTTTTCTTTCTTGACATTGTTGCCACTCGTATAAATTTTATGACTTAAGAAAAAAAAGGAAAAAAGGAAAAAAAGTTTTTATTGTGTTTTTTTTTTTATTTTTCTCTCTTCTTATTTTCTATCTTTCTTCATCTTTTTATTTTTTTCTTTCTTTTTTTTTCTATTTGAATAAATTATTATTATTATTTCAATATTATTCCTAGCAAAAAAAGGAAAAGAAGGGAAATTTTTTTTTATTATTATTATTAAAAGACGGTAAATCAGTTTTTAATAATAATAATAATAATAATAAAGAAAAATTAAGAGATGGAAAAGTGGGAACTTAAAAAAAAAAAAAAAATTTGCTGCGGTTAATAATTTTGCGTGGTCGTATTAACCGTAGCAATTTTTAAGTTTTCTTCAACGTGACAATAGGTTTCCTTTTTTGTCTCTCTCTCTTTGTCCGGCACGGAGAGTGTCCAGGATCTTTTACTATCCCCTCCCTCTCTCTTTCTCTTTCTCTCCTTTCATTTTAAATTTTTTCACGTGTGCTAATTTTCCAAATGAAAAAGTTTAAAATTAAAATTAACGAAAGGTGGTGAAGATGGTGGCGGTGGTGGTGGTGGTGGTAAAGGGTAATTATAGGAAAAACGGAAATGAAAGAGAGAGAGAGATAGAGACAGGCAACAGTTTTAAAATTAATTAAATAAATTCCAAAGAATAAAAAAAAAAAGAAAAAAAATTATTTTTGTTACCGTTCTTATTATTGTTCTTTCTTTTTGTCCCCCAACCCCTTTCCCGCCGCCCTCCCCAAATTAATTAGACGCATGATAATAATAATAATATTAGCAATAACGATGATAAGGTTAATAGTAAAGTGGTGATAAAATAAACCATTCATTCATTTCCTCACTCATTCTTATTTATTTTAAAAAGAATTTATTGATGTTATTAATTTACGTCTTTTCGTTAATTATTAATTATTATTATTTTTTATTTAATTATCAATTAAAAAAAATATTAATGAGCAAATAAATAAGTTAATTATTAAATGATAATGATAATAAAAATGGTGTAACGGTGATGGTGTGGTGATGAAACGAAAACGGTGGAGGAGAAAGAAACGATCAAAGCGAAAAAGCGAGGTATCAAAATACGAAAATGATTTGGGGTCATCGCGGGTCAAACTCCCGGTATCGAGGGGGAGGGGGGAACCAACGTGTTAAAAGGTCCCCTTTTTTTAAAAAACATTTTTCGAGAAAATTTTTTGACGGAGTGTAAACGAAAGGAACGAAAAAAAAATCGGTGAAAGGGTTCGCTTTTCGAAAAAGAATTGGAGGCGGGGAGAAGGAGGAGAAGGAAGGACCTGGAATGGAAAAATTTCGAAAAGTGTGCATATCGCACACAGACGCATACAAACGAGCACGCCCACGCACGCACGCACGCACACGGCACAGCGAAAATATTAATAATAATGATAATATTGATCAAAATAAAGTAAATACTGAATATTTATATTCAATTTCCTTTCATTTTCCTGTCAGGTGTATGTAAATAGTAATAGTAGTAATAATAATAATAATGATGATGATGATGATGATGGTGATGATAATATAAAGTGATATCATCGAGTTATATTTGTATATTTTTTTTCAATTTATAATTAAAAAAAAAAAAAAAGGTTTTTAATATGATTCGTATACTAAAACGAATTTTGTTGAATAATAATAATAATTATCATTATTATCATCATCATCATCATTATTACTATTTGTTTTTCTCTTACGCGCTTCGCTTCGTGTCCGGTGATCAACTCAAAATCCATTCTAGATTTTTTAGTCTCTAATTCAAAATTTGAAAAGTTTAAAGTTGACTTTTTAGTAGTGGAATAGTGCCGCCTTTAGGTTGTGTGTACGTGCGTGTGTGCGTGCACACGCGCGCGTCCAACTTTATCCCGGAAAATTTTAAACAAATCCCGATATCGTTTCCCGTTGAAAGGTTTTTTGCAAACGTGTCTTCTGGCTATCTTATTACTCTTTCCCTCTGGGTATTGAAACATTTACTCATTATTATTACTATTATTATTATTCTGTTCGTTTGAGGCGTTTAAGTTTCATCGCGTAATCATCATCATCATCATCATCATCATCATCATCATCATCATTATCATTATTGCGTTTCTTTAAAAAAATTTTTTTTTTCTCTCTCTCTCTCTCTCATACGCGTCACAAGTTTTTATTAAAAAAAAAAAAAAAAAAAGAAAAAAAAGAATCGATTTCTATTATTAAAAGGTTTTTTTTTTATCGGGAAGGGGGGGGGGAATTCAATAATTTATGTGAGAGGGAGGGGGGAGAAAAGGGAGGTAAAGAAAGAATCTTTAATAGATTTTAAAATCATTTCAAGAATTTTTTTTTTTTTTTTAATTTATGTGACATTTAAAATTTAAAAAAAAAAAAAAAAATCAATATCGGTGAAATTAATAATAATGATTTTTTTCTTATTATTATTATTATCATCATCATCATTATTATTATTAATCGTCGCCGTTAGGTGATTCTCCGATCGGTCCTCATTATTATTATTATTATTATCATTATCCTTCGCTGTTGTTTTTTTTTGTGTGTAAGTGAATCGTTTTTTACTATTTCAAAGTTTTAATTAATTTTTTTTTTTTTTTTTTGTAGTGTCACAAAAACATTTTTTTTTTATTTCGGTCTGTTGACACGACGACATTTTCACGACTCTTTTGTTTGTAAATTGAAATTTTTTTTTTCACTCCTCTCCTCCCCCCAAGTTCTTTCCTCTCCCGGTTATGCACACGCGAGAGTATCGAAAAAGTTTTTGCAAATTTCGATTAATCGATCGATCGTCAATCGATTTAAATCGACGTGGACGTGATTGTGGACGCAGATAAGAACGACAACGATTTATTCTCGTGTAATAAGAATGTTTTTTTTTTTTTTTTTTTTTTTTTAAACGTTAGCGCGACTTGTGACTTCTGTTCAGTCTGTTTCATTTCTCTTCTCCTCCCACGTTCATCATTTTCTTTAATGATTCCTCGACTTAAATTCTAAACGAAAATTAAACAACTTCCCCCCCTCCCCTCCCCACTTTAAGTGGTTAACTCGATGTTAAGGTCAGTCGGAGGCCGAAGGGTACGTCGTACGAAAAAGAATTTATTTCTTCGGTCACCATTAATTTGTTAATTGAATATTTTAAATTCGTTTTGAATTCTTAACCACCATCGTGTGTTTGTTTCTCTCTCTCTCTCTCCTCTCTCTCTTTGTCTCTCTCTCGACGTGTGTTTTTTGGACTTTTATTACTATTATTATTATTATTATTTTTTTTTTTTATTCACGTCGCCATTGCGGTTGGTTGTTGGTTTTTTTTTTGGCGAGGCTTCACACCTCGTCGAATCTATTATTATTATTATTATTTTTTTTTTTTTCTTATCCTTTTACGTTTTTATGACCAAATTGCGAGTTGTTCAATTCCGAGATGACGATTCAATTATATTTATCATTACTATTATTATTATTATTTTATTTTTTAAATTTTATTTGACGAACGAGGTCAAATGTCACCCGAAATTAATTTGATTTGAAAAGGCTCCGGAATACGTTATTCGTTATTGTCGTTCGTGACTAAACACATTATCATCATCATCATCATCATCATCATCATTATTATTATTTTTAATAAGGTTTTCATTTTATTGCCGATGATGAAGCAAAAAAAAAAAAAAGAAAATTTTTTTTTCGCTGCGATTTTCTAAAATTCGAACTTGAAAAAAATTTTTCGCATTCGTTTTTCTACTCGTCGTGGTTGTAGAAAACGAAAATTCGAGAATTTGTTCGTTTTTTTTTATTTTTTTACTCTCTCTCATCTGGTCTATTTCCACGATAATTTTTTGTATTTATTTATTTATTTATTTTGTTTTTGATTCGATCGCGACGCTTTTCGTTTTTTTTTCCTTCTCTTTTTTCTTTTTTTTTCCAACATTTTTCGCACTTATCTTTATTGTTCTTTTATAACGAACGTTTGTTTTATTAATTTATCAGCTTTTTCTTCTCTTATTCTTCTTCATCTTCTTTGTCTTCTTCTTTTTTTCTTTTTTTTTTCTTTTTGATAAACAAATAAACGCGTATTTAACAACGGAGTGAAATTGTTGTTTTTTTTTTAAACAAAATCTTTATTCATTGTTTGTTTATAATTTCGCAAGTCCGAGAGCGCGAATGTTTTTATTATTATCATTATTATTATTATTTTTAATTTTAAATTTTGCTTTCGTGTGAGTTCAACAACCGAGTCAACAAACAACAATTATCTCTCTTTCTCTAAAAGTGGGAATGAAGCATGACTAATCCTAATATAACACAGGGCGTTAATGCCAAAGATATGAGAGAGAAAGAAAGAGAGAGAGAGAGAAAGAGTAATTGTCTTTTAATTGGTCAGACTAGTGGAAGAAGTAATGGTGATAATAATGAGGATGATGATGGTGATAACACCAAACATCCAAAATCTTATTTTGCATATGCATTTAAAAAAAAAAAAATTTTTTCGCTTAAAATATTATTCGCACGAGTTTTTTTTTTTTTTTTTTTAGTTTTAGTTTTTTAATGTTGGTAGAGAAACATTTTTTATTTTTTTTATCATCATCATTCCAGCTGGCTTTTGCCCAAACTTCTTTTTGTAAAAAAAAAAAAAAAAAAAGAGAGAGAGAGAAAAAAAAGTCATAAACAATTGAAATAACTTTGGAAATATTTCAGAATTGTTATTTAGGTCAATCGCCCACTTATTAACCATCCATCCATCCATCCATGTATCTATCTAACATGTTATTTAATAATTTTTTTTTATGATCATCATCATCATCATCATCATCATCATCATCATCATTATTATCATCATCCTTTTTCCTTCTCTTTTCTCTTCTGCTAAAAATTTATTTCGGTCTGTGAAACATTATAACTTTTTTTTTTTTTTTTAAATGAAAAGAGTGTGTTTGTATTAATTTACATGAAAAATTTTTTTAATAATTTAATCGTGGCATTAATCTTCATCACTTAAAAATTTTTTTTTTTTTTCTACTACTACTACGGGAAAGTTTTCGTGGAAGAAGATTTTATTGGATAGAAAGAAATGAATTAAAAATATTTTAGCTGAAACTGGAAAAAAGAGAATTTCGTTCGTTTTAAGTTCGAGATTTCTTATCGAAAATAATAAATGAATAAAATTTTATTTAAACGCGAGAGGAAAAAAATAAATAAATAAATAAATGTATAACGTTCGTATTTATCATCATTATTATCATCATCATTATCATCGTCGTCAGTTTTACTTCTGCTTCTTCTGCTTTTTCTTTTCCTTTTTCTCTTTTTAAAACTTTCTAAAATGCGAATTATGAATATTTAACGTTTGAACTTTAAATTTTTATACTTATTAATAATAATATCTATCTGTCTCGATTTACTTTTAATGCAAAAAAAAGTGCGTGAGTGCGTGAGTGTGCGTGCGTTCTCGTTTGCCAGCGTAATTAATAAATAATTTCCCCCCCCCTCCCAGACTTAACCTCCTTAAAAAAAAATTAAATTGATGGTGCATACGTTCGTTATTTAAATGAAAGTGTTAAATAATTTATTTTTGGCGTGGCAGAAGAAAAACTTACGAAAACAAAAGGAAAAGAAAAAGAAAAAAGTTTTCCCTTACGATTATTATTATTATTTTTATTATTATTATCGTCATTATTTACAATTTTTCACTTAAAATAATTGGTTTTTCGTTTTTTTTTTTTTTTTTTTTTTTTTTTTTTTTTAATACACTTTACTAATTTATTTTTTGAAACGTTTAGTGATTGTTTTTCTCTTCATTTATAATAAATAGCATCATCATTCGTGGCAATAGAAAAGAGAGAGAGGAAGAAAGAATAACACAACGAGTGTGAACATTTTTAGAAAATGATTTAGGAAAAAAAAAAAAAGAACAAGGTAACGCCCATTTCCCAGTCCTCTTTCCACTTATTTTCGGGTCATTACCCATATGAAACATACTGTGTCATTTTTATTGCCCCCCCCCCTTTCGCCTCCCCCTTAATTTTTTTTTTTTTGACTTTTTTTCCCGTCTCTCGTTATTTTTACCCCCTCCCTCTTCCTTTTTTCACGATTTTACCGTCCGGCCTCCGATTTTTCCATTATCCCCATTTTTTTTTTTTACCGTTACTTTCCATCATTATTATTATATCATTGTTTACTTTTTATTTTTTTTTTTTTACGTTGCCGAAACTGTTTTTTTTTTTAAATTTCGTGCGCGTTCCCTTCCCCTTTTCTTCCTGCAATTGTAATTATTATTTCCCTTTTTTCCTGGGTTTTTTCGATCTCTGTCGCAGCAATTCTTCGCGAAAGCAAAACAAAACAAACAAAACTGAAAAGGTTAAATAATAATAATAATAATAATGATGATGATGTTGATGATGATGATGATGATGACAAATTAATAAATAAAAATCAATGATCGATTTCCCTTTGATTAATTATCAATCAATAATACGATCGGTCGCAGAAAGAGTTTTCCGGTTGTTTTAAAACGTTATCAATAAACGCTCGCGTTATCAGTCACGATGACGATTTTTTATTTACATTTCTATGCGTCATTGCGTACGAATTCGTTTTTTTTTTTTTTTTATTACTATTTAATTCATAGTCGTAAATCAATACGACATCCGTTATTATTATTATCATCATCATTATTATTATTACTATTATTATTATTTGCAAATAAATTCAATTAAATTTCTTTAAATCATTTTTTGTAAATGGATTCCGTCGTAATACAATCGTACGTAATCGTCATCATCATCATCGTCAACGTCATCGTCGTACATTTATTGAACGATTCGAATTGCAACAATCGTTTGTTTCTTTTTCTTCCTCCCCCTCTCCCAACAACAACAACAACAACAAACAATCCACCATCATTCTTTGATGTTGTTCGTTCAAATTGCAAAACAAGAAAAAAAAAATCCATTGATTTTCACCTTGAGCTTATTAAAACCGTTCTCATCCTTGAAAATTTATTGTTAACAAACGAACGAACGAACGATCGATAAATCGATTACCTTGTTTGTTGTGTTTGTTGTTGTTTGGTTTTAAGTTACGTTCACCGATTTTTATTGTGTTCATCTTTTTTTTTTTTTTTCCTTTTTGTTCTTTCAGGTTTTTATCCGTTTGTTTTCTTTTTTTTATTGTTGGATTTAATAAGAAAAACCTTGACTCGTTTTATTTATTATGAAATGTTATGAGGTTTCGGTTTAACCCACCCCCACTCCGCCTTGCTCCTCCCCAGCTCCCTTATCACGAAAAAAATTTTTATTTTGGATAACCGCGGGGGACTACTAATCACTCATTGATTGGATGTCGCGAACACAAAAAAAAAAAAAAAAAAATTTGATTAAAAAAGTTCAAAGAACTTTTGTTAAAATTTACAAAAAAAAAAAGGAGGGAAACAAACAACAACAACAAACAAACAAAAAACAATCAGAAATATTTAATTGAGGAAATAATTTTTTTTACTAACCGCAATAATAATAAGAATAATATTTTATTTATGTTATTAATGTTTTGTCGTGTCGGATTTGAATGGATCGTCGTAGGAAGAAAAATAATTTTTTTTTTTTTTTTTTGCGCGCAAAATTGTATGACACAATTGTCGTCGTCGTCGTCGTCGTCGCCGAAAATTGAATGTCGTTTCCGTTTCCTTTTCGAATCTCTTTTAATTCATTTACAAAAGAAGACATTTTTTTTTTTTTGCTTGTGTTTGTGGTCTCACTACTTGAAATTGTAAGAAAATTTTGTTTTTTTTCTGGTATCGACAAATTTCCTTTCCTCCCTCTTTCTCTCATTCGATTGAATTTATACACACATACGCACACGCACGCACGCACTCACACAAGCACACAATCGAATAACCGACTTGAAAACGGAGATTTTGACGTCAATTCGAAACCTTTTTTTTTTAAGGATTATTAGAGAAAAAAAAAACATTCGTATCGGAATTTATCGGTGATATTATTATTATCATCATCATCATCATCAACATCATTACTGTTGTTTTTTTTTGTGGGGGGAATTCCCCCCTGGATTTCGATTAAAGTTTTTCGAGAGGTTTTTTTTTTTTTATTTGTAAACAGGTTTAATCATCGAAACGTGGCTTTTACCACTCGAAAAGCTTTTTTTCCTCTCTTTCTCACTTCCTCCCTCTCCCTCCCCATTTTTCAATTTAAAAAAAATTTTTTTTTATGTGCCATTCAATTACTGGTAATCCGTTACGTAATCGTAAATGGCCGCCGAGTATAAAAATAATAATAATAATGATAATAATAATAAAAAGCTAAATAATATTTTAATGAATATTTTTTTATTTTTTTTATTTTGAAGATTAAAAAAAAAAAAAAAAAATTTTAAATGCTTTTGGAATTTGGGATTTTCCACGGGAATGAAAAGCGGGGAGGTGGAGAAAAAGGAGGGGGCGGGTTTCAAATTTTTTAAAAGGTTTGGCAGTGGTGAAAAAGGGTTAGAGGGGGAGTACCAAAAGGAAAAAAAACGATGTGAGAGCAGAATTTCTTTGTTTCTTTCTTTCGTGTTTTTTTGGGGGGTGGGCGGGGAGGAAGGGGGGTTAAAGAAACGGATTTCATATTTAATACGTTTATTTATTTTAATTTTAATTTTTTTTTTTTTTTTCGTTTGGTTGAAATGAATTCCAACGGAAGGAGAAATAAGAGAAAATGATGAAAAATGAAAAAATGTAGCAAATCGGGACAAGGAAAAAAAAAAAATACCAGTATTAACGCGTGTGAACGCGTACGTGAGTGTGTGCGTACGTGCGTGCGTGCGTGTTACGTACTCGCACGCATCATTAACTAAATAAATGAGTATAAAATTACTTATAAAATGTTTTTAAAAAAAATTGTCGTTCTGTAATTTTCTCTCTCTCTCTTTACAATGTTCGCCCGGTTGTTGTGTTTTTAAGTAGAGTTGTCGGTTGTTCTTCCATAAAAAATTTTTTTTTTTTTTTTTTTTTTTTTACAGTTAACCACCTCGCGTAATAATGAAAAAAAATGAAATTTTTGATTATGGCGGCGTATGATAAATTTGATGACCCAGTAAACGTTTCAACGGTTTCTAAAAAAAAAAAAAAAAAAAAAATTAGAAAAAACTGGGGGGCCCTCAATTATTCCTCTTAATTATTACATTCGTCACACATTTAATTTACAACATCCTACGTAATTTATAATAACGCGTGAGTGTGTATGAGTGCGTGCGTGCGTGAGTGTGTATGAGTGCGTGCGTGCGTGAGTGCGTGAGCAACCCGATGATTTCCGAGTTTAAGTACTGGCATAAAAACTTTTTTTTTTTTTTTGTTATCGATAACGGTTTTTTTTTTCCATACCGAAATTCCAAGATGAAATTAATCGTTTGAAAAAAAAAAAAAGAAAAGTAATTAAGGTAATAAAAAGAGGAAAATTTTAGTTTTGGTTCGAACATCCAAATGATTTTCCCAGTTTTTTTCCCCCCTTTGTAAAAAATATTTAATTAATTAATTAATTATCCGGATATATATAATTTGGGGAGAAAGAGGGAAGCGAGTCGTTGGAAAAGTAGTCGGATACAGGTATTACGGCGGAAGGTGACAAAAATTTTATGAAAGGGAAAATTCCACGTGCGATAAAAAAAAAAAAAAAATTTTTTAAGTTGTCAGTGACGGTTAAAAAAAATAGGTAATGATGATAATGATAATAATAATGGGTCGGAAAACCTTGAATGTGGTAGTACCTGTTATATACCGATGAGATGGGGGGATGTCAACGAGTTGGAAAATTCGTGAGACCCTCGCACATTTTTTTTTTTTTTTTTGAGAGAGTGAGGGGGATATGGTAATCATTAAATCCGTTCGTCGTCTATGCCCCCGTTCCCCACTCCCTCCTCTTGCCTACTCTCGATGGCATTCAAACAACCGACCAATGTTTTTTTTTTTTTCGGCAACCGCAATCGAGAATTCGTCGTAGCCTTTTAAAAATAAATCAATTCTTTTTTTGACACGTCATTTTTTACGCGTCGCATTTTCGCACCTTGAAAGTTTTTTTAACAAAAAAAAAAAAAAAAAAGTGTCAGGTAATGAAATTTTTTTTTTTTTTTTTGTTCGTGTGATTCGATACGATTCGATTCGATGCTGATGCCACGAAAAAGACGCGAGATTTTTATTTTTTTTTCTGTTTGTTTGTTATAAAGCGAATCGATTCGATATGAGTGATGATGCCGTAATGAATGAGAGAGAAAGAGAGAAAGAAGGAAAGAAAAAAAAATTGGAAAACGTGATCGGAATCACTTTTTTTTAAATTTATTTTATTTTGACAAATGCGTGTACGCACGTACGCACGCACGAGTATCATACGTACGCATTTTATAAAGAAAATCTCGATAAGAATTTTTGATAAGAATTATTTAAATTTGGAAAAAATTTGTGTTATTTTTGTTTTTGCTTAACAACAACAATCGATAAAAACAATTTTCAACTCTTTAATAATAATAGTATTATTATTATTATTGAAATTTATTAATATTACGTAATAAATCCTTCTCGATTTCACGTTTCGACCAAAATCCAGTCGGAAAATTTAAATTTTATTATGGAAATTTGGTCGGATTTAGTGAAGGGTGGTGGAAGATTAACGAATTTTCACTTTTTGGTTGAAAAATTCATTTCTTATGAAAAATAAAAAAATTTAAAAGAAGGGTCCCGTGCATTAAATAATTTCTTATGACGTCACGTTCTCCTTTTTCTTCCTTTCTTCCCTTTCCCTCCCGAAAGAAAAACAAAAAAAAAAAAAAAATTGAAGTCAAATAAGTTTAAGCTTTGATAAGGAGGTAGCTACACGCAAGAGGAACTATGGAATATTGATAAGATAAGAGACAGAAAGAGAGTTATATATGATGACAGAAAAACGTGTGTGCATGTGTGTGGGGGGAGGGGGGGAGCCAACCGGGTTTCTCTCCCGACCCTCATATATATATATTTAACGAAGAGGAACGGTTAGATCCCATCTTAAATCTTTTTCTTTCCTCCTTTTTGGATATTTTGACAAATTTATTATAGCAACGGATAATTTACGGAGGAATTTAGTGGGAAAAACGGGACCGAAAGTTTTTTTTCTCAAAAAAAAAAAAAATGGAGGAGGAGGAGGAGAAAGATTTGAAAATCCTCTTCTTGAATATCTTAAGGGGTTTGGGAAAAGAAAACGAGAGAGAGAGAAATAAAATGAATGAAGTAAGAGAAACTTTTTTTTTTTCTCGAAATGGAAAATTGAGCCTTCGATATGGTGCTATAAGTTGGGGCGCCATATTGATTTTTATGTATATCCTGTGTGTGTGTGCGTGCGTGCGCGTGTGGAAATTTTTTTTTTTTTGGCTTTCCTTCCCTTTTTTTTTTTTTGAAATATATTCATAGCGTCATGTCGGTTTTTGCATGTTTTTTTTTTTTTATGGTTCGAGTTTTTATTGTTTTTAATATTTTAAGTAAAACTTTTATTATTATTATTATTTTTCGTCGTTACGCGTAAATGCGAAAAATTTTTTTATTTATTTATTTATTCGGTGTATTCGCTGTGGTGAAGATGGGGGTGCAGGAGGCCGAGGGTGGATGGGAAACCGAAAATTTCACGAAATTTGGGACAAGGTTAAAAAAAACGATGAAGCGTGACTGACTTTTTATTCGTCTTTGTCGACTGCAACAACCAAAAACAACAACAACCAACAACCAACCCGTGGAAGGAGCCCTTGAACGTCGCACAAAAACGACGACGACGACGATTTTCAAAACGGAAATTCGAATTCAAAAAAAAAAAAAATTCAATGTCGAAACGTTTAATGGAAAGACAAAAAAAAAGAAACGTAATTGACGATCGGTTATTATTATTATCATTAGTTTTTCCTTAAATATGGCCGTCGAAATCGCGCGAGCGAGCGTGTTTGTGTCACAACAGAATTAAATACGTGTGTGTGTGTGTGTGTGTGTGTGTGATTCTCTGGATAATAACCATTTCCGGTTCGTAAATAAAAAATAAAAAATGTTACCTCTCGAGATAGATCTCTGATTTTTTTTTTGTGCGTAATTAAAAAAAAATTGAAATAATCTCGTTTGTTTTGTTTTTATCTTATTATCATCATTATTATCATCATGTTGCTGTTGCTATTTCTCCCTCCCCCTCTCTAGTGTTTGTATTTAAATAAAAAAAAAAAAATTGCAAACAATTGAGTTATTGTTGCGTGACAAATATATAACGCGCGCCTTAAAATCCGTCCTACTTTTTTTTTTTTTTCTTTTCCGTTATTATCCCGGTTTATTTATTTATTTATTTTTTTATCTTTTCCTTTCAGGTAAGATAAATTCGATGTACGAACCATCCAGGCAAAGAATTCACACACAGCACAGGCTGCTGTTGCTGCTGCTGCCAGGCAAGCAGCCTAGCAGCCTGACAGGCAGGCAGGCAGCCTGGCAGGAATTAGTCTCTCTCTCTCTCTTTCTCTCTCTGGTAAATTTATCAAAAAGTACGACGCGGTGAGAGGATTTTAGGATTTAAAGATATATTTACACCGATGAGAATTTTAGATTTTTTTTTTTTTATGTTAGATTCGAAAATTATTATTATCATTATTTCCCTTCCCCCACATTCTTTCGGGAAGAAGGTGAGGAGTGGGAGGGGAAGGGAGAGGAAAAGAAAAAAAAATGTTTTTAAATCGTATTATCATTATTTTTTTAACATGTCGTCTTTGTTAGAATTTTCCAGTTGCATTAATTTTTTTTTTTTTTTTTGGAATTTTGGTATCACGTGTGTGCGTGTGCGTAACCGGCCGACTGACGTCACGTGGTATTAATTCTTTTTTTTTTTAAATTACAACCGTAGAGATTTTTTTTAAAAAGAAAAATAGAAAAAAAAAAAAAAAGGAAATTATTTTCCGATATTTCGCAGTAACCGATACAAGGTTCTTTCTCTTTCTCTTTCTCTTTCTCTCTCTTTCTATCGGTGTGTGAGAGAGAGAGAGAGGAGTAAGGTCACATATATTATTACTAAGGTGAAATTATTATTACGGTAATAATAAAACAATAAATTTCATTTATTTTTTTAAAATTGAAAAATAAAAATGAAAATAAAAATCCATTCGATGAGACTCGAAACAAACGCGTCGTGATTGTTAATTGACCTTTTACAACAAGGTAATTTTTTTTTTTTTTTGTTCCGTTCTATCAAATAACAACCAACAACAACAAACAACTTTTCGCTGACTTCTTTCGTATAGGGTTGGGCAAAAATTATATTTATTGTTAAATATTTTTGCGTTGAGTTTCTCTCTTTCTCTCTTTTATGCACATGTTTTTTGATTTTTTTGATATTTCCTCTTTTTTTTTGCATTACTGATAATGTTTAACAGTTGGTAATATTAATAATAATGATAATAATGATAATGATAATTACATTCTCGCAAATGCGATTTGCAGTCAAACGTTAAAAAAAAAAAAAAAATAAAATTTAAGAATAATTTATGTGTAATTAAATAAGCAAGCAAGGAAACAGCTTTTACTTATTGTAAAAAAAAAATCGATATATCGATAAATCGATCGTAATAATAATAATAATAATAATAATAAATTTTTTCTTAATGGTTTAAAAAAGAAATTTTTTTTTTTTTTTTTACTTTTTCATAATCTTTCTACCGGATTTTTAATAAAATCTTGTAAAAAAATTTTTTATTTCGTTAATTAAAAAAAAAAAACGTGGATTGAAGGTTGTTGTTGTTGTTGTTGTTGATGTTGCTGTTGTTGCTGTTGATGTTACTGTTGTTGCTGTTTTTTTTTTAATCTTTTTTTCTTTTATAGCTTGCAATTTTGGTATGGAAAATTATATTTCTATATATAAAATTTGTTTTTATTTTATTTTTCTTTTTTTTCTTTTTTTTTGGGGGGGGGGGGGGGAGTAGAGGGGGAAAGTTTTTTAAAACGACCGCAGTTGTTGTATTTATGGTTTCTCTTTATCTTTAAAGTTTCTATTTTTGGTTTTTCCTGTTTTAAATTTATTTCGGATTTTCTTGGCAAAAACTAAAAGTTTTATGCGGCAAAAACAAAAAAAAAAAAAAAAAAAAAAAAAAAAAAAAAAACTCGCTTGCTTGTGCTTTATGTCAAATTAAATTTTATTAAAAAAAAAAATGAAAAAAAAATTAAATTTTTTTTTTACAATCCTCCTCTCTCTCTTTCTTTTTCTCTCTTTTTTCACTTTCGGGAAAAGGAAAAATTATCAACCAAATTTATGCAAAGGAAACGAATAATGAATCTCTCTCTTTTTTGTAAAAGGTAAATGAAATTTCGTTTTCAAACTCGTCTCTTTTATCTTTGGCATTGTCGACGTCGCCACCGCCACTACCGCCAGTCCCGCCGCCGCCTCCCCCCCGCCGACTCTCCCGCCTCCCATGATAAACTCGAGAAAGGTTTAAATCAGCTTAAAGACAAATTCAATCCGATCAAAAGGATAAAAGCTCTTATTAGCACCTTAAAGGCTTCTTTCTATATTTTTCCATTTCTCTCTCTCTCTCTCTCTCTCTCTCTCTCTCTCTCTCTCTCTCTCTCTCTCTTTGTTAGCTTAAAAAACCTCTTGCCTTTTTTTTTTTTTTTTTTAGATTTTTATGATTGATCGCCCCCCGCCCCCTCCCCCTCCCACTTCGATTGATTTTATTTATTTTTATATCGTACCTGAAACTTTTATTTTCAAAGGGATTTATTTTTGAGAGAGAAAAAAAGGCGGAAGAGGATACACAATTGACCTTTTCCCTCCACCTTTACCTGACCTCCCCCCCCCATTTTTTTAATGAGACGTACAATCGATTATTATTTTTGAAAAATATTTTTTCAAAATGAATTCACGCCTATTTGCGTTCGCCATTTTTATTTTTATTTATTTATTTTTTTCGTGAGAGTTTTTGTCAGCGATAAATATTGTTATTTAAAAAAAAAAAAAACCGGAAATGAGTTTAAATTTTTTTTTTTTTTTTTCAAATTGAAAAATGTTGTTTTTTCGGTCAAAAAAATCAACAACGACAACAACAACAACAACAAACAACAAACAACAGCAGGAGCAACAACAAAAACAAATTCCTGATAACAGAAAATAAATAATGGGTTTTCTGTATTTAAAAAAAAAAAAAAATATTTCACACATTTGACAATCAATAATAATAATAATAATAATAATAATAATAATAATAATAATAATAATAATAATAATAATAATAATAATAATAATAATAATAATAATAATAATAATAATAATAATAATAATAATACTATTGAATAAGTTAATCTGTCACGTTTAATTTTATTCGATTTTTATATTTTGAAATAAAAATAAATTTTGTCGTCTGCTAAATTTTTTTTTTTTTTTTTTAAACAAAAATTGGAAATCGAAATTTATTATTATTATTTTATAATTTAATTTTTTTTGTTAAAGTTTGTTTGGTTTTTTTTTACGTTCGACCTGGGGGTGGGGGGAAATTAGGAGGTGGTAAAAAACAAACCTGAAATTAAGCAGACGACGTTTTCAAACGTGTTTTAAAAAGATTTGATAGAAATTTTTTTTTAAATAGCGAATAAAAAAAATTCCGCCGATAAAATTTTGCGTGAAAAATCACTTTTTAATTCGATTCAAAGATTATAAAAAGTTCATTTCCGGTTTTTAAAACCGACCGATGGGGGAAAGTAAATTAAGGTTGAATAGGGGAAAGGGGAAAGAGAAGGGAGGGAGAAAAAGGAAAGAAAATTTTTATTTCTGTATGTTTAAAAATCTCTCTCTGGAAAGGAAAAAAAAAAAAAAACGGCTTGAAATTTTCGTTTTTTTTGTTTTTTTTTTTTTTGTTTCGAATTGCTTTAAAAAATTACGCGCGTGCGAAATCATTATGTGTTAGGTAAAAACGCGCGTTTTTTTTTTCTTTAAACAAATAAATTTTTTTTTTTTTATTACAATATTGAAACAATCGCGACGTTGTTTAGTCGTAAATCTCGTGGAAAATTTTTTTCTTTTATTTTTTTTCTCATTTGTTTGTTTTTTTTTTTTTTTTTTTTTGTTGGAAATCCTGTAAACATATTCGTAGTGACAACTTTGGAAAAAAAAAAAAAAATTAAATTTATATTTAGTTAATGAAAAAATCGTTAAAATTTTTTCTTCTTTTTTAAAATCCGTGTTCGGGTATTGTTTTTGTTGTTGTTCGATTTTCTTTTCTTTTATTAGTATTATTATTATTATTATTACGTCTTTCTTTGTTTAAAAAGGGGGGTTGTTTAGAAAAAAATTAATAACGAATTTTTATTTTTAAACTGATGATGATGAGGTTTCCATGGAAATCTGAAGGAAAAATTAAAATTTTTTTTTTACTTTTCGTTATTCAAAACGCACGCTTTTAAAAACCTACGCATTTATTATCCATCATAATCATCATCATCATCATCGTCATCATTATTATTATTGTAAGTTTTTTTTTATATGTATGTACCGCAATCGTCGCCATTTTACAAATTGAGCAAATACCATTCGTTTTAAGAAAAAAAAAAAAAAAAAAAAAAATTTAATGGTAGCCGTCATTAAGTAATATTGTGTCCGATGAGGTGACGCGCCCGCGCGTGTGTGTGTGCAATAATAATAATAATAATAATAAAAACCAGAATCAAAAAAAAACCTTGAACTTTTGATCGTTTAAGTGTGACGTCATTAAACAATATGCGTATGTGTGTGTGTGTGAGAGTGTGCGTAAGGTTTGCTTCGAGTTAAAAACAACATTTCGCTACAATGACATCATCAATTTTTTTTTCTTTTTTTTTTCTTCATCGTTTTTGTGTGCGTGTGTGCGTGAAAACGTTTTGTCACGTTTTTATCACATCCGAAGGCTATTACGGGTAGTGAAAAGTTATAAACAAAATTCTCCAGAGACAAGACAACGATGATTTCTTCTGGAGAAAAAAAAAAGAAAAAAATTTATTTGTGCAAACACTCCCATTTTTTTTTTTTTTTTTTTTTTTTTTGTAAAATTTAATAACGAGAGAACGAAAAGAATGATGATGTCACGACTAAATTTGTTAATTATTATTATTACTATTATTATTATTATTGTTAATATTATTATTATTATTTAAAGAATTTATGTATGTATATATGAAAATCAATAAAAAGTTAAATTTACGAGGAAAAAAATTTTTTAAATTTAAACATTTCGGACGGAGTTTTTTAAAAACAAACAAACAAACAAATTCATCCGCCATTTTATTTATTTATTTAAAAGTCAAAACAAAATTTTAGTTGTTGTGCAAATAATAATATAAACAAAATGGCGGATGTTGTCAACGGAAAAAAAAAAATTTTTTCCTTCATTCGAATGGTTTAAAAAAGTTTTTTGTCCGAGAGAGAGAGAGAGGTTTGCGGTTGAGATATACGTTTTTAAAAGAAGGTTTTTTTTTTTTGAAGAAGATGGCGGCGGTGGCGACGATGACGACAGAAAGAAACTGATAATGATAATGATAAAAGAGGCAGCGGTTTGCGCCGCCGATTTTTTTTTATTGCGATTCTTTCATCGTCGTCGTCGGTTTTCAATTTTTAAAAAATTTTCCATCATCAGGGTTTTCTCATAGAGAGAGAGAGAGAGATGACTGGATTAAAAAAAAATCCCTTTTCTAATTCTCTTTTCTCTGGATCTCTCTCTCTCTCTTTCTATCTCATTGTTGAAATATTTATTAGGTAATAAAAAATTATATTTAATAATTTATTCGTTGAGTAAATCGGTTTTGTTGTTTTAAATTAAAATATGGCGGCAATCAACTTTTTTTTTATTTTTATTATTATTATCATCATTTTGAAAAACAGAGAGGGAAAGAGAGAGATTAATAAAACGTCAATAAATTTTAATGAAAATTAATTGATTTTTCAACGGAAAAATGAAAAAAGTTTTTTTTTTTTTTTTTTTCTCTAAAAATATAAAATTCAAGGTATTTCGTTAACGTTCGTACCTCCTTATATTGATTTATTGATTTTTTTTTCTTATTCTTGTGAAAATGAAAAAAAAAAAAAAATTCAGGTTTTTGTTGTGTGTGTGTGAAAATATTTTAACTAGACCGAAATCAGAGTTTCAGGTTTTCTCTCTGTCTCTCTTTTCCGCGTACCTTTCTTTTCATTTTTCAAAATCCACGTTTATTAAATCGTTTTTTTTTTCTCGCTCGCTCGATTTATTTTGTTTTGCAATAATTATTATATTAAAAACGTGTAGTTTCCCCCCCCCGTTTGTCCTTCTCCCGCACTTCCCTTTCTCACCCCCTTTTCTCGTTCTTCTCCTCCCTTTCCCCTCGTCTCCTCGATATACCGATATCAATTTAACAACATCCTGAACATAGGTTTCATCTCATTAATTAATTTAATTTAATTTAATTTTTTTTTTTTTTTTTAAACATTTCCTTTAGTCCGCGTTGTCATCATCATCATCATCATCATCATCATTATCATCATTATCATTATTATTTTTTTTATTTTCGGATATGCATGCCGGAGTGTAAACAATATCGAAACGCCTCGTGGAATTTGAATTTTTTTGTTGTCGTGAGGTCCGTATGCTTTTCCATCTCCCCGGTTAAATGAAACACAGAAAGAGAGAGAGAGGGAGAGAGATAAAAAGAGGAAGTGAGAGTGAGAGAGAGGGTGAAAGTAAAAAAAAAAGAACAAAAAAATGTATCATGACTGTCGGATATTAATTTAAAAAAAAAAAAAAAATTCAACGGCCTGATTATTTTATTTTATTTTATTACACTTTTTTATTTTTTTGTCGTTCACGACGTCGTTAATAATAATAATAATAATAATAATGTTTTTTGTTTCTCTTATGCATTTTACACGAGCGAATAAATGAATGAATGAATGAATGAATGAAAGAAAATTAATTTGCTAAAAGTAAGATAATAAAAAGAAATAATATATATATAAGTTGAATAAGTTATGTGACAACGTCGTTCAACAATTTACAACTACTAGTTCCACGTTTAAAAACTTACTTAAGCTAAATTACTCGCAACAAATAATTGATGATAAATTTAAAAAAAAAAAAAAAAGGAAAAAAGGAAAGAAGAAAAGGACTAAAAGGAAAAAAAAATAAATAAATAAATTGGAAACAAATCTTTTTAATGTTAACAAAATGTGTGTGTGTGTGTATGTGTGTCGAATGACTTTACTTATTTACGTAATCGAATTAATTTATCATCATTATTATCAGTATTATTATTAATATTGCGATTGTCGTTAAATTACTCACTCCTACCTGTTACTTACCGCAACGGATTTGTCAATTTGTTTGTTTGTTTGTTTGTTGGCGGGAAGAAAAAAAAAAGGAATGTCTGGAAAGTAATTAATTAAGTTAATTCATTATATGGGTAAACCTTGAAAACCTTGACGGAGAGTTTTTTTTTTTTTTTTTAATCCCTCCTCCTGTCGTTTTTTTTTTTTTGGGGGGGTGGGGATTCTTTTCTGAAAAGGTTTAAAAACGTCTTTGATTTCCTGTTTCCGGGGTAATTTTAAAACGATTACAGAAAAAAAAAAAATAGAAAAACAACCGCGCGGGAGATCGTGATGATGAAAAGGGTTGAAATTTAATTTTTTTTTTTTTTTTTGATTTCCTTGTTAATTTCAGGTACGTGACCTGTGAAAAAATTTCCGTCCCCCCCTTTATTTCCCTCATGAATTTTCATTCAAAAAAAAAAAAATAATAATAATGAAATTGCGTTGACGGAAAAGGGGGGGGGAGGGGATTCAAAAAAAAAAAAAAAACTTTTTGAATGGCTGACTGTCAAAAAAAAAAAAAAAATTTTTTTTTTTTTTTTTTTTAATTAAGTACGCGGTTGTTTGTTGGTTTTTAATTGTTAATGCAAATTTATTTATTTATTTTCCTTTTAATTAAATAAAAAGGGAAAAAAATAAAATAAAATAACCCTTTGACGGAAACGAATGCGACCGAAAAGCAAAAATAAAAATCAAAAAAAAAAAAAATTCAAAAAGTAATTTGTTTATGACAATTTCAGGTAGTTTTAATCAAAGCAAAAGGAAAAGAACAGGAAAAAACAAAAAAAAATCAGTTTTGCCAAATTACAAAAAAAAAAAAAAAGTGGTTTGAACGTGATTTTATTATTAATGATTAAATTGCCAACAAAAAAAAAAATTTATTATTTTTTTCTTTGAAATAATAATAATAACGAACGATGTGTGACGATCGTAAAGATGATGATGATGATGATAATGATAATATCATTATTATTATTATTATTATTATTATTATTATTATTATTATTATTATTAGTATTATTATTAAATGTTGAATAAAAAGAAATAAATTAATTTTTGGCAAAAAGAAGAAGAAGATGAGAAAAAAAAATGTCGGGTTTTTATTGTCGAGTGTCAAGCGTGTTATTCTTCATTATGATGATGGAAAAAACGCGCGACAAAAATGGCGAACGGGTTTGAAAATGACAAAACGAACGTGATTCGTCTGGTTTTTCTCTCTTTCTTTGGGAAGAGTTATGACATCGGTCGAACGGTTATGGTTTCATTCATTTTTAAGGCTTTTCCGTGTGATAGCGAACGTTTACCGTTCGTCATCGCAAAAACGGTTCGAACAAAAAAAAAAAAAAATTTGAAAGTTTAAAATTATTAAAAATCACATCATTCATTCATTCATTCATTCATCGATTTGTTATCTTAATTAAATTTTAATAATTTCTTTTCCCCTCCTCTTTCTCCTCCTTCTCCTTCTCTTGCTCCTCCGCTTCCTTTTTCTTCCTGTTAACACTCGATCGCAAAAGTTAAAAAATAATCAGTTAATTAAATTATCATTTTTTTTTTAGCACGGATAAAACGATCGTGATAAGGTGATAAGAACGTTTTAAAAGAGTTAAAAAAAGAAAAAAAGGAAAGGAAAAAGGAAAATTCGGTGATAATGAAATGCGAATGAGTGAGAGAGAGAAAAAGTTTTTAAGATGGCGTAATCGTTGCAAAGTCAATTATTATTATTATTATTACATCCATGAGATGTTGAATCACTTCCTGTGGCGGGTCTTATCATTGCGAAAGCACGGCGGTTAAAAAGAAGCCCAAAAACGTCAGCAGGAAACTTTGAATGGGTTTTTTTTTTTTTCGAGGCGAAAGAAAAAAAAAAAACAAATATTAAAGTTTTTTTGGGGGGAGGGAGGGGGCGCGATAAGGAATTCAATTTCCCTTTTTTTTTTTTTTTCTTCTTTTTCTCTAAAATTGTCAAAGTTGGCCTTCGTGGTGATGCGACTAACTTTTCTTTCTTTTTCTTATAGCTCCCTTTCTCTTTCCCTCCCCACCTCCCCCAAAAAAAAAAATTGTTTTTGTTTTTGTTTGGTCAAATCAAGGAACATTATTTATTATTATTATTATTATTATTATTATTATTATTATTATTATTATTATTATTATTATTATTATTATTATTATTATTATTATTATTATTACCATCAGTTACGCGCTTCCGGGGGAAAAAAAAAAGAAAAAAAAATTTTATAATTCAAATTCGCGTCGTCAACTGTTTTTCGCACAGTTGTTTACACGTCTTGTTGATCGCTATCATATTAAATGACCTTATTTACGTGACGTGGCACTAACGTGACGTGGGACTAAGGATACGTTCCTCTCCATTTTTCCGTAGGCTCTCGTTCGATTGTCTTCACAATTTTTCCTGAAACTCTTTCCGTTAGTTTTTTGCACAACATTTCGTCAATGATGACATTATCAGATCATACGAACCGGAAATGAAACGTTTTCGATTGCGATCGGGCGGAGAGGGGAAGGGGGGGAAATTAGTGTTTTCGTCGAATGTTATTGTTGTTACATAACTTTATCTTTTTTTTTTTTAATTAATTTTTCTAATTACACCTGCCCACTTCCGCCATTTGTTTTTTTTTTTTATCATCTGCTACGATCGCGCGCGCGTTTTCTCATTCTTATTGACACGACGTTCGCAATCATCATCATTATCATCATTTTGCGAAAGAAAATTTTTTTTTTTATTTGTATTGAAAGCAAATTAAAAAAAACCGTTTTGGTATTGAATGCGAAAAAAAAGAAGAAGAGAAGAAGAAAAAAAAAGCAGACGACAAAGAAACCGGTTGAAATTTATCAATTGAATTTTTTTTCATAAAGGAAACCAATTTCCCAGTTTATTCTGTGTAAAATAAGCGACGAATTATGATGATGATGATAACGATAATAATGATGAGTTTTAGAGAAGAAGTCCATTAAAAACCATACGATTCCTTATTTTAAATATTATCATCATCATCATCATCATCATTTTTTTGTTCGTTCCATTATTATTATTTTTTTTTTTTCGCTTTACGCTTTTTTTCTCGACGTATAAAATAATAATAATACGTATCCGTGTAAAATATACATTTATTTAAATAAACGTTCGGAGCATAAAAAAGAAGAAATAATAATAATAAGGAGATGAAGAGAAAAACCGCCTGGAAAAGCCTGGAAAAAAAAAACGTGAGAAATTGAAAAACGACCCGACATTTAAGCGTAACGAGTTTTGAATATCTATAAATATATGTGTGCGTGCATTACACCGCAGCAGTAAAAATTTGTTTTTCCTGCTGTTGGAAACTCGTTTCGTACTAATGAAAATTTTTTGACGAATCGTACGCGTTCGCGATTAATGATAATAATAATAATAACAATAATAATAATTTTATTATTAACTGGAATTTTTTTTTGAGAGATTTGTTGTGCGTGAAAAAAAATAAAATTTTCGTCTGCTATTTCCTTTTGAACGTTTTCTAATAGGTTTTACAAGAAAAAAAAAAAAAAGGGGAAACCGGAAAGGGAAATGTGAAAAGATGGATGAAATAATAATTTTGATTAATCGAGAAACTAATGAACCGTTTGAATCATATTCGGAAAATTTTGATTTTATCAAAATGGCGGCGTGAGATTGAAACGTCACACTCTGTTTTTTTTTTTTTTTTTTTAAAAATTTCCTCTCGTAAAATTTAATTGGGAAAATAATCATTTTCTCCTCCCCTCGAAAAATTTCATCTCTCTTTCGCACGTGCGTGAGTGCGTGTATAAAATTATGACGTCATCAGTCGATCGAAACTTTTTTTTTTTTTGAGTTTTTTAATTTTCGTTATGTTGTCAATTTAATAAATTTTCTTTAAAAAATAAATTAAAAGAAAAAATTAGTCGGTTGGTTTCAAAGTTGCAACATTTAAACGCGTTTTCAAAAGCAGACGAAATTTTGAAAAAATAATAATAATAATAATTTTTCGAGGAAAATAAAAAAAAAATTTTATTTTTTTTATTTTTTTCATTTTTCGTTTCCTCTTTCTTGAATGGAAGCTGTAAACAAGTTAATTAATCTTTTTTCTCGATTAAAAGGCGAAAAAGGTTGAAAGAATAAAAATAAAAAGGGAAAGAAGGCTAGGGAATGGGAAAAAGGGAGGAGAGGTAGAAGAGAGGGAAGGGATTGGAAAAAGGAAAAATTATAAGGGAACGCGATGAAAATTTATTTTAAAAAGAAAAACGTTTCGCATTTGTGTTGTTCGCAAACGTCGCTTATTTAGTTTGTGGCATTTTGATATCGGTATAAACAATTTTTTTTGTTGTTATTTTTTTATTGTTTAATAACAAGGATTAAATAAATAATAAATTATTTAAAAGGAGATGATAATAATGATGATGATGATGATGATGATGATGATGATAGTAATCATTGTGGAAAAAGAAATGACGTATTAAGTAACGAGTAATTTTTTTTTTTTATTATCTTTTTTCGTACAATGATTGTTGCGCGTTTCGTTAATAAGTTATTAAATTTATTTATTTATGACGACGTTAATAAATCGATTTTATTAATTATTTGATTGATTTTTTTAAATTTTATTTTATTTTTTTTTTGTTACAGGTGAGCATTGATCGATAATACACAGCCAAGAATCATTAAAACGATTCCGGTTTTTTTTTCGTTTACAATTCGTAAGTTATTATTATTATTATTATTATTATTATTATTATTATTATTAAGTATTTTGTCCGTTAATTCGTGTTATTATTATTATTATTATCGTTTCGAACGCGTAAAAACTTTAATTAAATTTTTTTTTTCGTTCTTTTCTTTACAAAAAATGAAATTTTGAACGTTCCTGCGTGTTCGTGCACATGCATGGATTTATATTCTAAAAAAAGAAACAAAATGGCGGCGGAAAATAAAAAAAAAAAAAATTTAATAAATAAAAAAGCGATGTTTAAAAAAAAAAAAACGGTCGAAGGAAGGGGAGAGAGAGAGAAAAACACGGTTTCGAAAGATAGGAAAATAAAAAGTAAACATATTCCGGGTGGAAACATTTAAACCGGAAATAAAAAATTTTTTTTTTATACCTTAGAAAAGGTAAAAGCAACCGTGAGTCTCGGAGGACGTAAAAAAAAAAAAAAAATGCCTAAGAAAAAGAAAAGTCTAGGAAATTTTTTAAAGTTGAAAATGATATCGAGGGGAGAAAAGGGGGAAGGGGGGACCATGCATGGGATCGGTCGGTCGGTCGGTCGGTTTTGCCCTTTCGGAGTCGAGAAAAGCGCAAAAAAAAATAAAAATAAAAATTTATTTTTTAATACCGGGAAAATTTAAAACGAAATGAGTTTTTTTTCCCATTTTCTCTCTCTCTCTCTCCCTCTCTCCCTTCCCTCCTTCTTCCCCTCACACCCCCTCTCTTTCTAGTTCTCTCTGTTTCCGGTTTCAACTATTAAAGTTTTTCACGCGCCGCTTTTTTTTCATTTTTATTTGACTGATCGTACGAATGGTGGTATACGACTTACGACTTTTATTTATTTATTTATTAATTAGCGAAAACTTCTTATCGATAACGTACCAATTTATTTATTTATTTATTTATTTATTTGACTTACATACATAAAAATCCCTCCCTACTACACTTTTATTATACGATACGGTTCGTTTCGGCGACGGCGGCGGTTTTCCATGTTTTTTATTTTTTTATTATTAAGTTTTCGTATTGATCACGGGTCGGTTATTCGTATAATTGACGCATCCGCTGATGTGATGTGAGTTTTAATTACGTTCGTGGCAGCAGAATGTCCGAAACGAAATGAGAGAGAGAGAGAGAGAGTGAGAGACAGGAAATGAAAGAAGCATGACCCAATTGAAAGAGAGGTGAATTACAATCGTGAAAAAAAAAATAAAAAAATAAAATTGGCTCATTCATAAAAATTGAATTAGCATTCAATTTAAATAAATAATAATAATAATGATAATAATAATAAAAGAGGTTACGTACCTACGTATGTACGCATGTATGCGTGCATGCGTGAACGCAAATAAAAAGTTATTTATTTATTATTATTATTATTATTATTGCTATTTTCAATCGATAAAAGTTATCGATTATTCCTGTAAATTATCCATAATTGGGATCGTTTAAATAAATTAATAAATAAAAACAAGTTAATAAAAAAATGAAATTTATTTATTATTTTAATTATTAAAATAAATAAATAAATGCGATGGTGGGAATGATGGGGAGGCCGGGGAGCAAGGGGGGAAGGGAAAGAAAAATTTACATTTTTAAAAAAAAAATTATCACTGCGTCGGTTATGATGTTATTTAATGTTTAGCTTATGACGTAATTTTCTTTTTTTTTCGTCGAATTTTTTTTATTTTTATTGCGTGTGCGTGTGCGTGTTCACCTCCGAGTCCCTTTTTTTTGCTTCTTTTTATTACCGTGTTATTAAAGTGGTGAAAGTATTATTATTATTATTATTAATGAGGGTAAAACACAAGAAAAAATTTTATTTTATTTTTTATCGTATTGGGAAAAGTCGTAAGAAATATGGCGGCGAATGTCCAATCAAAATCGTTTGAGGTTAACAACAATAATAATAATAACCAGGACGTTTACCTACCCGCCTTGTAAACACGAAAAATTATTTGTTTTTTTCCTTTTCCTCCGAGGTTTAATTTTCTGGAGAAGAAAAAGAAAAAAAAGAAGGAGAAAAAAAATTTAATCAAAGTTGAAATTTTTATTAAATTGTTTTTTTTTTTCCTTCGAATGAGAATCGATGTTTTGTCGCCCCGTGTTTAAAGAGCGACAAAACGAGGACATGCATAATGTCGTCGTTTTGTTTTCTCTCTCTCTCTCTTTCTCTCTTTTTACCTAAACGTAATTACGTTTAGGGAAGGCAAGTTGTGTGTGTGCGTATGTGTCAACCAACCTTTTTTTTTAATTTTTCTTTGTTAGTTTTTCGTAAAACCTTTTTTTTTTTTTTTCTCGTTGTTGTTGTTGTACTGACTTTGTAAACATTTGTTGTTAGCACGAGAGAGAGAAAGAGAGAGAGAGAGAGAGACTTTATTACCTTTTTTTTCTTTAGATTTCTCGTTGTAAACGTTTGTTTTTGGTTTATTAAAAATTAAATGTTAATTTAATCGCAGTCGTTTTACGTGAGGTTTTTTTCTTTTTTTTTCTTTTTTCATTAAAACTTGAAACGTTTATTTTCACCACCGCCATACCCCTCACATCCCTCTCTCTCCACAAAAAAAAGAAAAAATATAAAAGAAAAGAAAGTAAGAAAAAAAAAACGTATAAAAATTTTCCTTTTTTTCTTTTTTTTTCCTTTTTTTTTTCTTTTATTTATCTAAAAAATTTTAAATCTTTTCTACTTACACTTTTTTTTTTTTTGTTTTTGACAAAATGAAATTTGAGTCTGTGTAAAAGTAAGTAATTTTATTCAAAGGAGGAAAAAAAAAGGAAAATTTTCCTTTTCCTTTTTGTTAGTTTTGGTTTTTTTTTTTTTTTTTTTTTTTTGTTCTTTAAAAGAAAGAAAGAAAGAACAAAAAAAAAAAAGAAAAAAAAAAGGCGAATGATCCTTAAAAGTTTAATTGGATGGAAGGGAAAAAAAAATAGAAAGAAAGAAAGGAAAAAAAGGAAAAAAAAAGGAAAAGAAGGTTCGCAAACGATGTGGAGGTTTAACTGTTGGACACTAATGGATCCTTTGAGAGCCCTCTCATGTTTTTCTAACTTGACCGCCGGTTCTGGTTCTTCCTCTAATGCAATTTTCATTTCCTTACATTTTTCTTTTTTTTTTTTTCCTTTTATTTTTCTTCCTTTTTTATTTTCACGCCGATAATAATAATAATGAAAATAAATTCGATGTGTTTTTCCGTGCGGGCCTCTCTCTCTCTCTCTCTCTCTATCTGTTGGCGTTTTAAATAAATAAATGAAAATAATTTTTTTTCTTTTTTGTCTTTTTTTATCTTACGAAAAAGCTAATAATAAAAATAATAATAATGGTAAAATATTTTTCATACGATATTAAAATTTTTTATTTTATTTTCGAGAGGTTAAGAAAGGGAGAGAGAGACAGAGAGAGAGAGAAAAAGAAATGCGATGGGGGATGCAAAATGAAAATCTGCGGTGGTAAAAACCTTAAAATGAATTTTTTATATGGAAAAAAAAAAACGACGACGAGTTTTTTTTTTTTTTTTTTGAGTACAAAAACTTAAAATGAGATGAGGTTTAAGTGGATTATTATAAATCTGATGGTAAAGAGAAAAGGAAAAAAAGGAAAAAAGGAAAAGAAGAAGAAGAAAATGACGGAAGAAAAAATTGTTACTTGTGGAACAAGAGAGTTTTTTTTGCGTGAAAGAAAAATATTTCCTGTACATATTTTGCTTTTGTTTTAACATCATTTTATTACTTTGTCTTCTGCTAAAATCGTTTAAGTTAAAGAGAGGAGAGAGGGGAAGTGTAGTTGTTATATATTTGCATTAATGTTACCTACCCTCAAAAAAAAAAAAAAATTATACAAAACGGTTTTTCTTTTTCTTTCTTTTTTTTTTTTTATTACTCTTGTAAATTTACATAAAAGGTTTAATCTTGTTTGCTATTATTATTATTATTATTATTATTATTATTATTATTATTATTATTATTATTACTATTATTATTATTGTTATTTGTTTGTTTATTTATTTTGAAAAAAAAAAAAATAAATAAGAACAAGTAAGTAAATTAAAGAAGTTTAGAAAAGTAAAAAAAAAATTAATTAAAAATTAAAATGATTTAAAAGTTTTTGTGCTCCCCCTCTTTCTAGCCCCCCCCCCAAAAAAAAAAATGTTTGCTTCATTTTATAAAACTATCCGTAAACTATTTTTCTTTTTACGCCATTTTGTTTTTCGCTTTTTTTTTGGTGGGGGGGAAGGGGAGACTTAAAAAGTTAAATTTTGTGTTTTAAATTTAAGAAAGAAAAAGAATAATTTATCAAACAAACAAACAAACAAACGGAGAGAGAAATAGACGAACTAAAAATGAAATGAAAGGGAATGAAAAAGAGAAGGGAAGGGAAATTTTATTTTATTTATTTTTTTCGGTAATCCGGTTTGTGGGTCAAAGGTCACGCAAATGATGATTAAATAGTAACGAAAAACGAATTTAATTTTCTTTTTCCTCTTACTTGTTGTTTTACTTATTTAAAATTTTCTCTTTAACTCTCTCTTCCTCCCTCTCTCTCTCTCTCTCTCTCTCTCTCTCTCTCTCTCTCTCTCTCTCTCTCTCTCTCTCTCTCTCTCTCTCTCTCTCTCTGTCTCTTTTTAGTCGCGAATTTTCTAGAATTTTTTTTTTTTTGTTTCCAAGTCAATTTAATAAATTTGTTTACGATAAAAAAAAAAAAACTACGACGCCATGATGACAAAATCTAATAATTATTCCTTTTTGCAAAAAAAAAAAACAAATTTACGACGGTTGTTTAATAATAATAATACTAATGATAATAATTTGCGAAAAACTTGAATTTCCGGTTGTGTTAAGTTGTTTTTGTTGTTTCTCTTCCTCCCCGTACTCCTCCTCTTCTCGTTTGAGAGACGCTCACATCCGAGATCGATTATTAAATAAATAAAATCATTTGAAAACGGTTATTAATTAAAGTTATAATTAAATTTGAATAAGGGAAACGTGCGAATTACATTTACGGAAAAACGAATAATCGGATTTGCTCCCCTCCCCGGTCTCCTCTCTCAACTCCCCTCACTAAATCATCCGAGTTGTTTTTCGATTAAGGTAACGTGAATCATCATCATTATTTTTTTTTTTTTTTTTTACGCACAAGTATGTATTAATTACGTGGTACTTATTTATTTATTGGATTTTTTTTTTTTTGCCTTGATAAGAAGCTCTGGTTGTACGTTGTTTGTTGTTTGTTTGAAAATTTTAATAAATTTTAAAGTTATTAACGTCATTATTATTATTATTAATAACCGTCGGGTTTATTGTTTTGTTCGTTTAATAAGTCAATAATAATTCACGAATAAATATTTTTTATTTTATTGTTATTATGTCGGTGAAGTTTTTAAAATGGCGGATTAAATAAGAATTTAATGTAATCGGGGGAGGAGAAGAGAGGGGAGGAAAGAATAATAATAATAACAAAACGTTCAAGACTGGTTGTTTCAACAACCAAAAAAAAAAAAAAAACGAGATACGTACGTTATTGTGTTACATTGAATTCAAACGTAATTTAAAAAGAGGTAAACGATGAGAATTAAAAAGAATAAAGAGAGAGAATTAAAGAAACAAGTTTAAGAGTAGGAGTAGGAGGAGGTGGTAGGAGGAGATTTTCCCCCCTCCTGTTTGTTACTTTCTGGCTAATGCATTACGATCGGGGAGAAGAGACGAGAAGTGAAGAATATAAACGCATTTGTAGTTTGTCTCTTCATCTTATAGGTTTGAATTTAAAATTTTTTGCAATAACGGATTTTTATACAATTCAGTGTTTGTCGTTGTTGTTGTTTCGTTCGTTCGTTCGTTTGTTTGTTGTTTAAAAAAAATGTTTAATATTTTTTTTGTTAAATGCGCGCGTGAAATATTTTTTTTTTTTTAAATTCGATTTGACTGACGGTTAAATAAATTTATTATTATTATTATTTTTTTTTTTTTTTTTTTTTTAGTGGTTACTCGTTGATTGTTTTCGCTATTAATTTTTTTTTCCCGTTTGTTTGTTTGTCGTTTGTGTGTGTGTAAAAATTTTTTATTTGTGAAAGGAGAAAATGAGGAGCGAAACGAGAAATTTATAATTTTGGGTAAAAAAAAATTATTTTATTTATTTTTAAGTTTTCCAATCAAATAAATTTGATTGGCGCCATTTTGTTTTTTCTTCCTTTTTTCTTTTTTCTCTTTTCTATTCCTTTTAATCTTTCCTTTTTTTATTAAAAAAGAAAAAAAAATCTTTTGAGTATTTGTAAAAGTAATCAAGTTTTTTTTTTTTTTTAAATGAAAATAAAGTGAATTAAAAAAAGAAAATTTTTTTTTTAAAACCTTAATTAAGGTTTTTAAAAAAAGAAAATTTTTTTTTTAAAACCTTAATTAAGGTTTTTTTTTTCTCTAAAAGGAAAATTCCAAAAAAAGGTAATTAAACGGTTTAATAAGTGTGTGGCTCTCTCATTTCCGTTTCCTACCCTTCCTTCCTCTCTCTTTCCCTCCCTCCTCCTCTCATCACGTCTCCTTGAAAAAAGGAAAACAGTTTACAAAAAAAAAAAAAAATTTTTTTTTTTTTTTAATCGTATTTCGATTTACCGTTTCATTCATTTGTCTTTTTCTTTTACATTTGCTTTACTCATCGTTCCGTTCTATCTCTACCTCTCTCTTTTCCCCCCAAAAAGTTTTTTAAAAAAAAGTTTAAAATTTTCCAGGTGGAAAACTCACGCATGGATAATTTTATTTGCTGACTTTAACTTTTTATTTATTTTTTTTTTTTTTTTACCATTTTACCGATAATTTGTCTGATTTTACAGAAATTTTCTTTTCTTTCTTTCTTTTTACCTTTTTTTTTTGAGAGAAAGAGAGGAAGAGAGAGAGAGAGAGAGAGGAAGAGAGAGAGAGAGATAGAAAAAAGCTTACACTAAAAAATTAATATAACGGTTTTAATACGAATTCTAGAGAGAGACAAAAAGAGAAAAAGAAAAAAAATAAAAAAATTTTATTATTATTATTATTATTACGCGACACAAAAAAAATTATCATTATCATCATCATTATTATTATCACATTCGGTTTTACCGTTTTTTAATTTTAATAAATTCCGCGTTGGTTATTGTTATCGTGATCGATAAGAAGTACAAAAGAGAGAGAAAGAGAAAAACTATTTACGCTTCTTTTTTTTGTTTACTTTCCCCCCCCCCCGTCACTGATCATGATTGAATTAATTCGAGGGAATGTAGGTAGAGGAAAAAAAGGGGGATGAAGGAAACGAAGACGAAAAAATTTGTCGTCTGCTTATTGATATTTTCCGGAAAATATGTGTAAGAAAAGAAATTAATGGCGGGGCGACGTTGTTATCGTCAAGATGACAACAATAAGAAAAAAAAAAAATTAATCAAAAACGGTTGGCTGGTGGTTTGAATTAGGTTCGTTTACGAATTATCACTTCCGGTTTTCCTTCACATTCGTGTAAAATTAAAAAAAAAAAAAAAAAGAAAAGAAAATTAACCTTACGAATGGCGTCGCAGTTTTTTTTTTTTTTTTTTTCAATCAATCATTCCAAAAATAAAAAAAGCCTGGACTGGAATTAAAATTGAATTTTTCCCTGGAAGAAGAGAAAAGAGAAGGAGAGATTTTTTATTTATTATTATTATTATTATTATCATTATTATTATTTTGTTAGTTGCAAATTTCACAGCGGGATCGCTCGAGAGGAAGAGGTATGATGATGATGATGATGATGATGAAGTAGTCTCTAAAAATAGAAAGTTGTTGCCAACATGAACAAACGAAAAGAATGAACAAGTTTTTTTTCTCTCTCTCTCTCTCTCTTTCTCTCTCTCCTTTTTATTGCTTTGACTAAACCTTGTGTTCATTTTTTATTATTATTTAGTACCTAATCACACGCAATATTTAAATTTTTTTTTTTTGCACCGCCTTCTTTTAAAAGAAAGAAAGAAAGAAAGAAAGAAAAATTAATTTTTTTTTTTCGAATTTAATTATTATTATTATTATTATTATTATTATTATTATTATTAATGATTTTTTTGTTTTCTTTTTGTTGGTAACTTTATTTAATTATTATTATTTGAAATTTGTTGTAAATTCCGTTTGTTTGTTTGTTTGTTTGTTTGTTTGTGTTATAGTGAAAGAATGAATTTGTCTTCTACTTTTTAAATTCCAACGGAAAATGTTTTTAATTTTCTCCATAACTTTATGAAATTATTACTCGTTTCTTTTTTCTTTTTTTTTTGAGGGGGGGGGTAAGAGGGTGGGTTGTGAAACACGTTGCGACAAACGAGAGAGAGAGAGAAAGAAAGAGAGAGAGGAAGAGAGAGAATAAAATTTTTTTTTTTCATTTTGCTGTAGTTTACGATATACGAACAAAAAAAAAAAAAAAAGTTTTTATGGTTGAAACGCACGCGTTACGAAAAATTAAAGGTTTATACGACGGTCGAAAAAGATTTTCCTTCTTCCCTCCCCCCGAAATATGAGAAGGTAGGAAAAAATATGGGGAAAGGAGAGGTAAAGGGGAGGGAGAAAGGGGGACCGTCACGAAAGGAAACTTTCGCAACGAATTTCGGTTTAAAAAATGTAAAAATAATAATAATCTTAATAGCAACGAAGGCGGCGACCGTTTTTTTTTTTTCGCGTTCGCCATCTTTAAACGCGTTCACCGTTTGAAAAAAACAAAAAAAATTTGATTTGCCTCCCCCCCGCCCCGCCACCGAGTTCACGACCGTGACCGCCTACAATATTTTTAAATTGTGTCTCGTTTTTCCGTTTCCGTTTAAAATTTTAACTTTTTTTTTTTTAACGTTTTTTTAAAAACACTCGAAGGTGAGTTTCAAATAGGCGAACGTGTATGCGTGCGTGCGTGCGTTCGTCCGTGCGTTTGTTTGTCGTTTACGCCGCACCGCCGGTTTGTAACAAAACAGAAAAAAACAAAAACAAAGCGGCGGTTTATTAATAAAATACTAAACATTATTTCGTTATTAAATAATTAATAATTAAAACAAGAACAAAGATTTTCATTTCTATTATACGTAATAATATTAAATTTAATATGTAGAATAATAATAATAATAATAATAATAATAATAATAATAATAATGATGATGATGATGATGATGATGATGATGATGATGACGACGCTAAAGAAAATGTCGGAATTTGATATTCGGATAATATAATAAATCTTTCGAATTAAACGTTTTCTCTTGCGATTACCCATCACCACAGCCACCGCCGGCATTTTTTATTCATTCATTCATTCACTCACTCACTCGTATCAAAATTCATCAATTGCATATAAATATATGTACGTAAAAGTTTTAATTAAACACCAAAAAAAATAAATAAAATATTATGTATTTATTAACTATTAATATCCGATATCGTACGCAAAATAAATAATAATAATAATAATGACTGCGTAAATGTGGCGGCGGCGCGGGAAGGAAGGGAGGAAAATTAATTAATTTTTTTTTTTTAAATATATCAATTAAAAAATTTCTTTTATTTATTTAATAAGTCTCCGTCGGGCGGGGGGTCGGGGAGGGGGAGGGGGAGCGGGGGGTTTTTAAATCAGAGTATAATTAACATAATTTATTAATAAATTCGATGCTTCTGCCCCCGCACACACACACGCGCACACACGACAAATCTCAATCAAGGATTTATTTACGGTTTTATTTATATAAATTTTTTTTTTTTTTTGTTTTAATTAAAAACGTGTCAACGACTTTACGTGTTTGTAGTTTGCGAGAAAGAGAGATAGAGAGATAGTGTGGGAGAGATAAAAGGATAGAGAGAAAGAGAGAGACTTTTAATATTATTATTATTATTCGTTTGTTTTTACTTATATAAACATATATTTTGACCGGTTGTATCGTTTTAATGAAAAAAAAAAAAAAAACAAATTTGTTTTTGTTTGTTTAAAACCGAAGAATAACCGGTTGTCGTCGTGATTTATTTTCTATCTCTCTCTCTCTCTTTCTACGACGATTACTAGTTTTTCTTTTTTTTCCGCATCATTGATTTTTAAAATCGATCGATTTACAAAAAAAAAAAAAAAAAATTACTTATGGAAAAATGTTGTTTCGTTTGTCGTTGTTGTTGTTTTGTTGTAAAAAAAAATTGCTCGGTTGTTCTCTGCTAATTTTTTTTTTCTCTCTCTCTCTCTCTCTCTCTTTCTACTATTTTATTATTTATTAGTTGTAATTTTATTTAAAAAAAAAAAAAAAATTTTGGCAAGGTAACAAAGGAGAAAAAAAAGAAAAAATTTTTCATTTTTTTTTTGCGAAGACACGTACAAGAATTTTATTTCGTCGTAGGTGCTTAAATAATAAAATAACGACGACGATGATAATGATGATGATGATAATAATAATGACATTAGTATCCATAATAATAATAATAATAATAATAATAATAATAATAACAATAATTTTTTTTTTTATTTTATTTTATTGGCAAATGTTTAAGAAGAAAAAAATAAAAAAAAATTGAAAAAAAAATAGAGTTAAAAAAAAAATAAATAAATAAAAAATTTATTAAATTTAAATTTTAAAAAAAAATAATAAGAAAAAGGAGGTTTTTATTGATAACGACAGCAGAAGACAAAAATAAATGATAATAAATGTATTTAATGCGTTTTGAATAAAATTTGAAACGATTCGGGGCGAATTCTGCTTTTTTTTTTTTTTAATAACGCTCCAGTTTTACTGGAAAAAAAAAGTTAAAATTTTTTAAACGTTTCCGAAAATACTTTTTTCTCTCTCACTCTCTCTCTCTTTCTCTCTCTCTCTCACGTTACGATGTGAAATTATTAAATTTTTGTGGTTCAACGGAAAAATTATTTATTTTTAAAATAAAATAAAATTTTTTTTTACTTCCTCCGCAAAAAAAGAAATTTTCGAACATTTTGTTTTATCATCATCATCATCATCATTATTAATAATATTATTATTATTATTATTATTATTATTATTATTATTAATAATATTGCTTCACATATTTTATCCTCATTTCCCATTTTTTTTTATTTTCATCGTTTCTCGTTCATTTTAAATATTTTTCATTTAAGGAGAAAAAATAAAAATAAAAATCCTTTCGAAATAATTTGAAATAAAATATTATTATTATTATTATCATTATTTTGACTCGTAATAATAATAATAAAGATGATGATGATGATATATACGTTAGAAAATGAAAAATAAAAAAAATAAAAATAAGAAAAACTTACCGTTAATTTTTTTGAATTCGTGGTTTCAAAATTTATCGACTCGATATATGCCGGAATGAGAAATAAAAAATAAAAAAATTTGTTTTTCCCAGTCCCCCGTCCCCCCGCTGCCCCCATTTTATTCCAGGTAAATTGATTTTACAAATAAAAAAAAAAAGGGGGAAGAAAAAAAAAAATTCGATGCGTTCCAAATATTTTTTATTATTTTTTATTTTTATTATTTGTTACTAAAAAAAAAAATAAATAAATAAATGACATGGCTTTTGATAAAAATACAATGAGAGAGAGAGAGGAAGAAAGAGAGAGTAAGAGAGAGGGGGAGAAAGGGAGAGAGTTTAAAATTGACTTTTTTTTTGTTTTTAAATATTATTTTATTATATTATTAAAAAAAAAAAATCGTTTGGAGATGTTTGGTGGTAGTAGGTAAAGAGAGAGAGAGAGAGGAGGATAGGGGAGGGGGAGGGGTGGTGATGGTGAAAAAAAAGAAGAAAGAAAGAAAGAAAGAAAAAATTGTGTTTAAAGTTGCCAAAAAAAAAAAAAAAGAAAAAGAAAAGAAAAACTCAAATTTTGGCTTGAAATACTTTGTTTTTATTAGAATTTTTTTTAAGATTTTCCCTCTCTCTCTCCCCCTCTTTCTCTCTGAGAAAATGAAAAAGGAAAGAAAAATTTCTGCAAAGTTTTTTAATAATGACGTACTTTAAATTTTGCCTTAATAATAATAATAATAATAATAATAATATGCATTTTAATAAATTTTTTTTTGTAAAAAAAAAAAAAAAAACAAACGAATGGGTGGAAGAAAGAACACGTTTCGTAGTAATTGATTTAAATTAAAAAAAAAAAAAACGCGGTAATATTATTATCATTATCATTATTATTAATATTATTATTAATATTATTATTATTATTATTATTATTATTATTATTATTATTAAAAAAGGAACGACTGGAGAAAAAGGTTATGTAGTAGATAGACAGGTTAAAACTAAACCGACGATACCGTCTAACGAATGGAAAAGAACGATAAGAATTTTTTTTTGTTTTTTTTTGTTTTCTTAAAAGTTTTAATTTTTTTGTAAATGTTTCGTTTCATTTATTAAAATTTGCCGAGTAAAGGGAATAAAACAAACGCAACAAACACCGACAAACACGACAAACGAAAGTGAAAAATTAAATCCTCTTTAGGTCGTCGTATACATTTTTTTTTTTTTTTCCTTTCGAACGAGAGAGAGATTTTCCCTTTCCAACTCCCCCCTGCCTACAGAATTAGTTTATCATTCGTTGCCTTATGTATTGTTGTTGTGTTTGTTGTTGTTGTTGTTGTTGTTGCTGTCGGAAAAATATTTATTTATTAACTTTTTAAAAAAATTTTATATATTCCAGACGGTTGAATTTTTAATGGAATGAAAATTCAATCGACTACTCTCGATTCGTTTCCTTCTTCTTCTTCTCCTCTTTAAATCTTTTTTTTTTTTGTTTGTTTTGTTTGTGTTTGTTGTTATATAATAACACGCTTATCATTATTATTAATGTTAATCCACGTACTCACTCGGCGAGAGTTTTTTTTTTCTTTCTACAATTGCTATTTAAATTAGAAGTCGAAATCAGTGTAACAAAAATAACAACAAACAACCAAGTTGTCGTTTGTTAATTGTCTCCGGTTAAAATAACATTTACAATTTACACCCCCAACGCGTCTATAAGTATTTTGTTGTTTGTTTGTTTGTTTGTTTGTTTTGTTTTTCCTCATTACTAATGTTAATTTGTTCTTCGTATTTTGTTGGATTGATTAGTGATGGAAAGTTCTTTTCTTACAGAAAAAATACACGCAACGGCAACATTGGATCAGCAGCAGCAGCTTGCTTACGACGACCAGCCAACAATGCGCTAGCTTCGCTACTTCTCTGCGTGGACCAGAGGTGTGCTTAGTGCTATACATTTACAAAAAAAAAAAAAAAGAAAACGCTTAAAAACACGGCACTGCTTTCCGCTTCCTATTGCTCCCCTTAAAAAAAAAAAAAAACCTTTTATTATTATTATTATTACTATTATTTTTATAAATTGGCTTTTGTTTTCTTCCGTATCGAATCCGTATTATCTATCTATCTATTATTATTATTATTACTGTCGTTTTATTTCTACTTTAGTAATTATTATTATTTACTTCTTGTTTTTCTTTCTTTTTTTTTTTTTTAATGGTAATTTTCCTTCGTGTAGGTTTTTTTTTCCTTTCCTTGCCGTTTTTTGCTTCATTTTTTTTTTTTTTATTAAACGTATAAATATGTAAAATCATACGTGTGGTAAAAAGTGGTAAGAGTAGTAGTAGTAATAATAATAATAATAATAATAATTTTTTTTTTTTCCAATTCGAATTTTCTATATATAGTTTTGCTAATGAAAAAAAAAAACTCTGAGTTATAATAAAGTAAAAAAAAAAAAAAGTGAACTTTATCGCGGTGATAAGAAGAAGAAGAAGAAAAAGGAAAACTTATTATTATCATTATTATCGATTTTAAATTGTGATTTTATCCGAAAGCAAAAAAAAAAAAAGGAAAAACAATCGAATTTTTATTTATATGTATATGTCGTCGACAGTAAGAAAATTAATGACAACGAAAATTTCCCGGAGACAATTTTAAAAATTTACAAAACAATTCAAAGAAAGAAATTCAACCTTTCGTTCAAATTTATAATAATAATTTGATTTTATTATTATTATTATTATCGTTATTGTTATCGATCGAATTTTATTTTTTTTTGTTTTTTTTTTATACGCGAATCGAATTTATTTTATTTTATTTATTTTTTTTATATATACATATGCACAGTTTATATACGAGAAAAACTTTAACCCTTATTTAATTGTCGTAAAACGTACGGAAACAAACAACCAAACAAACAAACGAAACAAAACGAACGAACTAATACGTACATACATGCAATTACATTATAGTATATACATATAAATTTTTTTTTTTTGTTACGAATTGATTTCGTTGTTTTGTTATTAGTATTTATCGCGTTTCCTCCCCATTCGGCCCCCCTTTACCGACGATAAATAAGTCCAAAAAGGGGAGAGAGAGAGAGAGGGGAAAAAAAAAAGGAATTTTTTTCGTCTGTCAAAGAACATTAACTAGTCAGCAACGACGGCCAACGTAGTGAGTGCCGAAGTGAGCGCCGTCTCACAAACCCCGGTTATATTATTTCCTGTGGGAGCCACGCCTCCTCCCCTACCTCCTCCCATTGAAGAGCCAGCCATGGCGATGGTCAATATGAACAATCTTATTAATGGAAAAGACCCTAGATGGTTGCAATTGGAAGTATGCAGAGAGTTCCAAAGGAACAAATGCACAAGATCGGATACGGAGTGCAAATTTGCTCATCCGCCCGCGAACCTGGAGGTTCAAAATGGAAAAGTTATGGCTTGTTACGACAGCATAAAGGTACGTGAACATTTTTATTTTATTTTAATTTATTTTTTCTTCCGGTGCTATTGTTATTATTATTATTATTATTATTATTATTATTATTATTATTATTATTATTATAATCGTAACGACTCGTTCGATTCGATTCGATTTTTGCTTTTGCTCTTTTCTCCCCCCGTAGAAATAAATAATTAATTAGTTGATACTTTTTTTTTTTTTTTTTTGGTAAAATTGAGTTTTTTTTTTGCTATTGCTACTATTTGCTGTCTTTGCCGCTGCTGCCGTCGCCGCCGCTGCTGTTGCTGCTGCTGTTGCTATATATATATCGTCGACTTTACTTACACGTCTACAATCTTTTTGCTTTTATTTGTTTTACTTTTTTTTTTTTTTCTTACGAGAATTTATTAGCTTCGCATCGACTTTTTTTTTTTTTACCGGAATTTACGAATGATTTTTCTTACGTTGCCCCCCACTTCCCGCTCCCCCCCTTTTTTTTCTTTTTAGATTCGAAAGAATTAAAAAAATAATTCCCTTCCACTGAAAAGTTTTTTTTTTCTTTTTTTTTTTTTGTCTTTTTTTTCTGCTTTTTTTTCTTTGCCTTTTTCCTAAAGGAGAGGGAGAGAGAGTGAGAGTAATAAATATATCAGAGTATTTGTTGAGGCAGCTGCAAAAGAGAAAGAAACCTCAAGGGGTTAGTATGGTAGTAGTCGTGGTAGCAGTATAGAAAACTCTTGGTAAATTTTTCGTTCTCAACCCTTTTTACCGACATCATTCTCCAGGCATTTTCTCCAGGGGTCCAAAAGCCGTTTGTTGTCATTATATAAAAGGGAAAAAAAAAGAAAAGGAAAAAAGGAAAAAAAAATTGTCAGAAAGATAAATTTAACTTCCAACCGGAAATGTGTAATGTGAGTTAAACGAAAGGAATGGTAGCAGTTTCACAAAATTATAGAGCATGGTTATTCCTAATAGAGAACGATCTTTTCCTTTTTTCCTTTTTCCTTTTTGGAAAAGACAAACAAACAAACAAACAAACAAACAAACCCTTTTTATACTCATATTTTAAAAGTTAATATTAATACCCGCTGGAAAACGAACGGCCGACCGACTGACCAACCGACCACGCACGACGAAACTTTTTTTTTTTTTTGATCTAATTAATAATAATAATAATAATAATAATAATAATATAATTATATTTAAACGATTATTTATTCTTATAAATATTAATGATGATGATGATGATAATAATAATGATAATAAATATTAGTTAAAATTTAATTGAAAATTTTTTAAAAAAAAAAAAAAAAAAAACGTCACGACGACTTTTATTTTATTTAAAAAAAAAAAATTTTCCGCCCCCCTCTCCCTCGTGATTTATGATAAAAGTTTCCGTTTTCGAATAGGTACGAGATTTACTTTTTCTACTGCCACGTTTATTATTTATTTATTTAAATTATAATTGGTACGTTTTTTTTTTTTTTTTTTTTTTTTTTTTTAAAGAAAAAATCGTAATTAGGTTTTATTTTTTTTCGTTGAAAAGAGATATACGTAATGTTTAAATGAATCTTTTTTTTAATAGTAATAATAAATTTTCCTTTTTCTTCCCCCCTTCCCCTCTCTCTCTCTCTCTCCCTTTTTCCTCCAGTACGCAATTCCTTTTTCATATATATTTTCCTTTGTTTGTTTCTTTGTTTGTTTGTATCGGGATTCATTTTAAACGTTTCGATTATTATATATATATATATATATATATATATATATATATATATATATATATATATATATATTTCATCGACAACGTTTTTGCGGTTTAATATACGTACGGTTAAAAAGTGCGTACGTGCGTGCGTGCGTTTACTTTTTTTTTTGCAATGGGAAAAGGTATGGAAGACGGAGATGGGGGAGGAAAAAGGGGAAAAGAGAGAGAAGAGAAAGAGAGAGAAAGAGTAAAAGATTTTGATTTAATTTCAGTGTTTAGTATGAAATTCATTTGTTGTCATTTTATTATCATTTATTATTATTATTATTACGATTCTCGTTTTATATTCGATTTACACAAACACTTTCTTGCGTGTGTACGTGCGTGCGTGTACGCGTGCGAGAGTCGAACCGTATAATCGAGTTATATCGGATTATTCAATTTAAAACCTTTTTACTTTAGAGCGTATATTATGTACACATCATAATATAATTCGATGGTTTAAAAGCCACGTTTTGTAATTTCTCTCTCTTTCTCTCTCTCTCTCTCCCCTCTCTCTCACTCTCTTGTTTTTTAATTTAAAAGAAAAAAATTTAAATTGACATTTGGTTACCGAGAGTATTACAACAACAACAACAACAACAATCGTAATAATAATAATAATAATTTTTTAAACGAAAAGTTCGAGGCAATTTAAAAATTATTTTTCGAAATTAAATGTCAAAACATTTAAATGATTTTTTTTTTTTGTTTCTCCGGTTTCGCGAATCGAAAAACGCGCGTAATTCTTAACTCGTAATATATTCTACTTGTAGAAATAATAATGATGATGATGATGGAGATGTTGGGGATGTTGTAGATGATGGAGAATTTTGATCGGATGCAAACGCGAGAGTCGGTTTTTAAAAAAAAAATTTTTTTAAAAACAATATCGAGCAAGTAAATAAATAAATAAATGATAATAATAATAATAATGAGGGGATAATAATTTAATGATTTCGAAATGAAATTTTTTTTTTTTTTTTTTTTTTATTATTTTCCAAATTATATTTTCGAGGTTGGGTGGACTCGAAATCGAATTTGAGTTTTTTTTATTATTTTTATTTCTTGTCATTTCCGCCACTCCAAGGTCTATCTATTTGTCGATTTTTTTTTTCTATTGTGTTTGTAAAACTCGTAAAAAAATATTTTTTTCACCTTGACACGTTGATCAGGTACGGATTGAATTTTTTTTCTCCGTGCAATCCGACACTGGAAAACTTTTTCCTCCCAACTAAATTTTTTTTGCATGTTTTCTCTTGCGGTTATCATTATTATTATTATTTATATTGAATTTTTTTTTTTTAAATATAATGTGCATTTACGTGTATAATGCAAGTAAAATGATGATGATGATGATGATGATGATGATAATGATGATAATAATTTATTTAAGTGATGGAAAATTAATACGGGGCGTTTTTTTTAAAATAGATTTTATTATGAATCGAAATCAATTGGTTATGAAAAAATAAATAATAATAATAATAATTCGTTTTGACGTTCTCTTCGTTTTATGCATGATGTAATAATAATAATAATGGAAAATAATTTCGGGGTGGTAAAAAAGAAAAAATGCGGAGAACAACAACAACAACAACAATAAAAAAAAATTTTTTATGGAAAGACGTCAGTTTTTTTTTTTTTTTTTTATTATGAAAAATAAAGTGAAAAATGTCAAAACGAAAAAAAGGAGAGAGAGGAGGGAGGAAGGGAGGGAAATGAGAAAATAATAATATTATTAAAATTTTATTACGTAATAATTTGAGGAGGGGGGAGCGAGGAAGAACGAAAAAAAAAAATTATTCGATTATCAAAAAATTATTACCGGTTTTTTTTTTTTTGAGTGGGGGAAAAAATTTTCCGGTTTTGAAAACGCGAAAATAATAATAATAATAATAATAATAATTGATGAAAACGATTTAAAAAAAAAAAAATAGAAACCATGACGAAGAGAAAAAAATAAATATTGAAAGAGTCAAAAAAGCGTTCACGTGTTGTTATCAAAATTTCGAAAAAAAGGAATGAAAGTGACAGAAATTAATGAATAATGATGAGTTTATAATAAAAAGCAGACGACAACGATGACGGCGACGACGACTAAGAAAAAACATGGTGGAAGGGAGGAAAAGAGAGAAGGGGCGGGGCGATGAAAACAAAAAGGAAATTATTATTAATATTATTTAAATATGTATAAGCAAACGTTTAAGAAAAATAATTTTTTTTTGTTTTTCGAAAGTTTTCTATATCAGTATAATAATAATGATAAAATTACGTAAAAAAACGCGAGTAAAAGTCATTGAAATCGAGGTGAGAGGAGAGGGGAGGGGAAAATGTTAAGGTCCGACACGTGACATAAGAATATAAATTATATGGAATTAAAAATTATTACTGGAAATATATTTGGAAACTTGATTTTCGGGTAATCGACGGTCGGAGTAGTAAAATCGCAACGTGATTTTTCGTCCTCCATTAAACTCCAAAAAAAAAAAATTATTATTATTTTTTTTTACGTATTTAAATTAATAATGTGACGTAACTGGAAATTTATGGCGCGTTATCAAGTCCATAAATTTTATGGAAAAAAAAAATAATAATAATAATGAAATTAAAAAATTAAAAATAAAAAAAAAAAAATTGGGACTGAAGAAAATTAAATTTTTATTATTTTTCATATAATTTTTTTTTTTTTTTTTTTTTTGAAAAATTTCCGGTTTTCGATAAATAAGGAATATTATGAGAGAGGAAGAGAGGGAGGGGGAAGGGGGAAAAGGAAGGAGAAGCAGAAGGAAAAATTTAGAGTAAATAAATGAATAAAATCGGTTTTGACCGCCTTTGAATCCGCCAATGATGGCCTTAAGTGGACGATTTTTTACTTTAACTTTTCTTTTCTTTTCATCACCCCCCCCTGACATTTTTTCTTTTTGCTCCTCCCCCACTTTTCCCGCCTCCCGGAAAAATAAAAGATAATCATTCTAAATTGTAAACGTCAAACGAAATTAAAAGTTTACTTTGAAAAAAATTAGAAAGTGAAAAATTCAAATGTTAAAAATCCTTTGATTTTGTTTTTTATTTTTAATATGAATATTATTATTATTATTATCATTATTATTATTATTAAGGTTAATATTAAAAATAATATGTCGAGTGGAAAAAAATTTTTATTTAAGGGAGACGTCGTCAAGACATTACGAAGATTTTCGTTTTTTGTTTTTTTTGTTTTTTTTTTATTTTTCCTTTTTTTAACGTTCGTTTTGACGTCATTAAAAGATTTCCTTTGAGGGAGTCAAAGCTGATCCTCGATGTCAATCCGGTCAAAGGTTATTAAACGTCTTTAAATTGATTTTTATGATATGGCATTTTTTTTTTCCTTTTGTTTGGGTGGGAGTCTTCCTTTTTTTTTTTTTTGTCTTTTCCTTGCGCTTACCATTATCCGCCTATCGACTTCCGCCATTTTTTTTTTTTTTACTTCTGCTTCTTATTTTTATTATTAATACGGAAAAGGAAACGAAAGAAAGGAATTCATTTCATTGTTTTTCAAAAACTTATATCCATGCTCTCTCTCTCTCTCTCTCTCTTTCATTAAATTTTTATTTCTAATCGATTTATTTATAAAAAAAAAAAAAAAACCGACGAAATAATAATAATAATAATAATTTTTGTGTGGGGTGGGGAGAAAGAAGGGGGAAATTTATTATCATTAAAAAAATTGTTATTAAATTATTATGTTATTAACTCAATGACGTCACTCACAATTTTTCAATTCACTTGTGGCTTAAAAACGAAAAAAAAAATTTTTTTAATTCGAACAAATTTGCGATTATTATTATTATTATCATTATTTTGTGTGATTAAATTATATATATATATATATATATATATATATATATATATATATATTAAGTCAAATATAATAATGATAATAATAAAATTTCGTTTGAAAAATAAATAAAAAATATGTCAAAAAAATTAAAACTTTGAAAGGGAACGAAAAATTGATTGAATCGATGAAATCACAAGTGAATCAATCAAAGTAACGATGATTAATTTTCTCTCTCTCTCTCTTTTTCACTCTCTCACTCTCTGCCTCTCTCTCTCTCTCTCTCTCTCTTATAAAAAATATTTTTTTTTATAAAAAAATAAAAAATCATTACGGAACGCAATTGACAGTGATTGAAAATTTTTTATTATTTTTTTAACTTTACTTTACTTTATTTTTTCGTAGAGAGAGAAAGAGAGAGAGAGAAAACCGTAAAACCGTTTTAAATAATAATAATAATGATAAGAGTTGATTTTGAGAAAACCTATGAAATTTTTTTAAAAACGAAATAACTTACACGAGAGCGCAAACGAAGGAGCGGACGACATATTGAATTTTTCATCGAACCGAAAAGAAAAGAAAAGAAAAGAAAAAAGAAAAATCACCAGAATAAATAATAATAATAATATTGTTTAAAATTTACATGTAGAAAAAGGTTGAGGAAACAAAAAAAAAAAATGAAGTGGGAAAATTTAAGTAATGGGAAAAATGCAAAAAAAAGGGAGGGACTCGAGTGATAAACGATCGGCCATAATGTTCTGTTCTGTTCATTATAAAAAAAAATATCGACGACGACGACGTTAAAATAAATAAAACAAAGTTAAAAAAAAGAAAAGAAAAGAAAAGTGAAATGGTGGAAAGAAAGTTAATAATAAAAGAAAAGGAAACGAAAGAAAAAGGAAAAAGAAGGAAAAAAAGTCAATACAAAGCGCAGATGTCGATGACAGCCAAGTTTTTTTCGAAGAAAAGAAAAAAAAAAGAAAAAAGAGAATTAGAGGAAATAAAACAAAAAGAAAAGAAAAAAAGTTAAAAAAAACATTTGAAAAAGTCAATAATAATAATAATAATAATAATAATAATAATAATAATAATAATAATAATAATAATAATGATGATGATGAAAAAGAAGAAAGAAATAAACCGGAAATATTACCGCCCACAAAACTCTTTTTATTTATTTATTTATTTAATTAATTATTTAATGGCTATCGATTCGTTCGTGCGGGTGTGCGTGTGTGCGTTTGTGCGTGTTCGATCGATTATTTAAAAATTTAACGGTTTTTTTTTTTTTTTTTGCAACAGATGGAAAATTCTCGAACGAATTTTTTCTTTTGTAAACATTAATTTAATAGTCCGATTGATTTCGATATTCGGATACGAATCGGTCAGGCGGTGAGGGAGGGAGGGAGGAGAGGTAAAAATGGCGGATTTAAAAAAGAAAACCACGTGACTTGTATTCATTCGATGTTAACGCGCGTTTTACGTACGCGAGTTTATTTATTTTTCATTTTTATTTTTAACTTTCAATATTTTCATTTATTATTTCTTCCTCGTGAAAAGAGTATAAAAGGGAAAATGAAAAGTGGGGGGAAAAGGGTTGTATAATCATTTATTTTCTGAAACAAACAACCCCTATTGGGTGGGGGTTGTTCATTCGTTGGATAATAAATCTTTGTTTGTATATATTTTATATATATAAAGTTTCTGTTTCATTGGCGCGCAATATACACTTTTTTACCTTCGTTTTGAAATCAATCATGGAAAGAAATTCGATTTAATTTCGTTTTCCAATTCCTTTTCCTTTCGTTTTTTTTTTTATTTACATTATTATCGAAGTGTCAGCAGACTAATTAATTTTACTTATTTTATTTATTTAAACATTTATTTTTATTTATTTATTTATTTTTTTTTTTTTTTTTTTGCAAGTCGGAAAATTTATTTATTCTCTTTTAAATAAAAAAAAAAAAGAAAAATCACCGAGCGGAAATGATTTAAATTTTTTTTTTTTTTATTTGTTTGTTTGTTTGTTACATGTACGAATTTTTGTTTTATCTCTCTCTCTCACTCTCTCACTCTATCTTTTTCTATTTGATGGCGGGGAATTTTTTTCGTACAAAAAAAAAACTAGATTTGTAAATTTTTTTGATTTTAATTGTTTTTTTTTTTTTTTGGCTCGTTTGTGTTATGTGTATTCGTTACGACAAACAACAAACGACGGGTTTTTTTTTCTTATCAATTATGGTTAAATGTTGTGATAAGACGCGCGAAAAAAAAATAATGATAATGATAATGATAATTATTATTTCCGGACTTTTTTAAATTTTTTTTAAAAATATTTATTTACCATTTCCGGTATTTATTTTCCCTTTTTCCTTCTACATTTTCCTCCATTTTCCCGAAAGCCGTTTGTTAATATCTAAACAAATGCAAAGCAGAAGGAAAAATGGGAGGAGAGGAGGAAGGAAGGAGTAAGGGGGAAGGAGGAGTTTTTTTTTGCCATTTTTAAATGTCAGAAAAAATTTTTCTTTCCCCCCTTTTTCCTCCTTGCTCCTTAAATTTCTGTGTCACTTTTTACTTAAATGTATATTGGCTGGAATTCGTGGGGAGCGTAAAAAAAAAAAAAAAAAAAAAAATTGTCTCCAGTTTTTTTTTTTTCAGTTGAAACTTTTCATTCGAGAAAAAAGAAAAAAGTTAATGAAAATTTTTTTTTATTTTAATAATGAAATATTTTTTTTAAAAACTTTTCTTTTTTTTTATAATGTATATTAAAATGAGAAGGAAGAAAGAAAGGCGGGAGGGGAGGGTAAAAAAACGTTTAAATAAATTAAATAATTAAATTTATATTTCATTAAAAAAAAAAAAGCGGGAAAAAGAAAAGAGGAAGGAGAAAGGGAGGGAGAGAAAATTATTTAACCGCGAAAAATCCTTAAAAATTAAATTAAAAATAAGAAAACTTTTTCTTGTCTAGACATTTTACATTTCCGGTGTCATCTTGAGTACCAAAACAAGTTGTTACGTATTAATATATGGTAACTGGGTCATAAACAACCGTTATGATAAAACAAACGACAACAACAAACAACTTGAAACTATTAAAAAAAAAAAAAAAAATGAATAAAAATAAAAAGACGAACCGAGAGAATTGAAATAATTCCGCAAAAAAAAAAAACAAAATACGGGGGGAGGGGAGTGTGTGTGTGCTTAAAAAGGGCGGGGCATAAGGGAGGCAGAGTGGGGGGAAGAGGTCAAAAGGGGAAAGATGTGGAAATTTAATTTTTTTTTTTTTTTTATTACTCTTCTTTCATTAAAACGAAATTTTTTTTTTAACAAAAAAAAGAAAATTAGACTTTGAAAATTAAAAAAAAAAAATTATAAAAATCTAATCGAAATAAAAAAAAAGAGTCTAATCCAAAGTCATAAATCTAGATTTAAAAGGTATAAAAAAAAAAAAAAAACTGGAAAAAGGTTTTTTTTTGCTGGAGAAATTTTTTTTTTATAAATGAATAAAATGGTTACTCGATAAATTTATTCGGAAACGGTTCGATGCTTTTTTTTCCCCCCTTCCCCTTCCTTTTGACACGTATCACGTTTTGCCCATGTGTTTATAATAAATTTTTATTTTTTTCGTGAACGCGCCTAAAAAAAACGAGAAAGAGAGAGAGAGAGAGAGAAAGAGAAAGGAGGAAAAAAAATGCTTTTAAAACTTTCAAAGCTTTTTCTTGTACCTATCGAATTTAAGAAGAGGGAGAGAGGGAGTCCAGGTGGTTATGGAAAATGACGATTCAAATATGCTTATCTGTGGAAAATAATTTTTTTTTCTTCAGCACATTCACTCTCTGGAAGAATGCTGTTGTTGTCGTCGATGATGATTTTTATTCACGATTCACTGACGCGCCTTAAAATAAAGAAAAAAAAGTAGGAAAAGGAAAAGGAAAAAATATAGAAAATCAATTATAGAAAAAAAAGAGAGAGGGAAGGGAGGGGAGAAGGGAAAGAAATTAATGAAACAAGGAAAAGGTTTAAAATTATTGTGCAAAATGGGGTCATGGAAAGAGAAAGAGAGAGAGAGAGTGAGAGTGAGCCGACGGCGCGTTCGAACGCCCTGGCGCCAACATTAGGGCCCTAAAAATCGATCCGTTTCTTCGCTTTTTGCCCTCATTCAAATTTTCTTTTTTTATTTTTTACCATTATTATTATTATTTACACTTTTCATTTTTACTTTTTTTTTCCCATCGGGAAAATTTTAATACCTTTTTTTTTTTTTTTTGTCGACACGTCGGAGTGTGATGAGTGAAAATTTTAACGGAGATTTATCGTTGTTGACGTGATTGACGGATTTCTGGCAAATCGTGTCTTTCTCGTGCCACGTTTTTTGATAACTCTGTGTCGTCGTTACGTATCAAATCAAAAAAACGAAATCGTCTCTCTTTTTTTTTTCTTTTTCTTTCTTTAATTGTTTTATTTATTCTCTTTGATATATTAAAAAAAAAATTTCGCTTCCGGAAAAGAAAAACGGAGAGAAATAATGAGAGAAAGAAAGATAAAGAGAGAGAGAGAGAGAGAGAGAATATTTGTTTGTAAATGGATGAGTAACGAAGGAAAAAAATCTTCGAAATTTTCTTTTAAAAAGGTTTTTATTTATTTATTTATTTTTTTTTAATCGGGTTTATTACACTTTTGAGAGCACCGTATCTATCATCATCATCATCTTCAAAACAAATATGCTTCGATAATAATAATAATATAAAATAATAATTTTAGTTTTCGTGAATTTTCCAACGTTTTTCTTTGAGTTTTCTTTTGCTACGTTTCAAATTACGCCGCGTTAATTAATTAATTGCAATGAAAACGAAAAATAAAATGAAAAAAACCGTTATTTATTTATTTTTTATATCACGTGACTTTAATATTTAAATAATAATAATAATAATAATAATAATAAAATTGTAAATTTTATTATTATGTTTAAAAAAAATTTTTTTTATTTTTCTCTCTCGACTTAAGAGAGAGAGAGAGAGAAAAATAAAAATAAGGTCAATGAGGTTGATGAAATTACGTCTCGTTTATTGATTGATTGATTGATTGATTGATTGATTGATTGATCGATCGATGGTTTGATTTACTTATATAAATTTATTTTAAAAAGAAGAAGAAGAAAAATAAACATCACGTTTTTCATTTTTTTTTTTTCTTCTTTTTACTTGTCGTCGAAAATTTTTTTTATTCTGTGTGTTGGAATTCCGACAAAAAGTTTTTTTTTTTTAAAACATGTTTTAACGCCCCTTTTGTCGCAAGTTTTTTTTTTTTTTTGTCGCAACTCTCTCAGAAATTTTATTTTTAAAAAGAAAAGAAATTTTTATTAATATTAATAATAAATTGTTGCCATTTACAAATGTAACACAGTAGAAAAAAGAAAGGCAAAAAAAAAAAAGAAAAAAAAATTTAATTTTATTTCTTTTGACATTTACATGGGAGGTACGAAAATAAAAAAAAAGGAAAAAAAGGAAAAAAATAAAAGGAAAAAAAGGAAAAGTTTGTTGTGAAACAACAAGATTTCAACTTCCCTACAGGGCACAGCTTGCATCTTGCTAAGCACAAAAAAAAATAACTTTTTCTTGTTTTTTTTTGTTGTTTCTTCTTCTTCTTCTATTTTGTTCTACCACCCATTCTCCTATCCCTCCCCCTCTCTCTCTCCCCTCCCCTCCTCTCTTTTTCTCTTTTTAATGTGAGTTTCGACTTTTAAAAAAAGATTTAGTTTAGAGTGTGAGGGAAACATGTAAAATAAAACGAAATTGAAAGAAGAAAAAGAAGAAGGAGGAGGAGGAGGAGAAGGAGGAAAAAGGTTACGTGGAGGGTGAGAGGATGTGCGCGTAAATTTACGTCAAAAGAAAATTGTTAGTATTAAGATTTCGTGATTCGAATGATGTCGAAGAATGACTGATACGATTTGAATTTTTTTTTCTTCTTTGGGTGGGGAGGATGAGGGAAATCTTCGAATTTAAAGAAACCAGAAAAAGAAATTGAATTATTCAAGTCGCATCAGAGTGCGTGAGAGAGTGAGTGAGAGAGAGAGAGGATTAAAAAAGTAAATTTTTATTCGATTTAAAATTCAAAGTAAAAATAAAAAGACGAATGCGAAAGAGAGAGAGAGAGAGAGAGAATGAAAGGTTTAAAAAAGAAAGATGGGAAAAAAAGGTTAAAAGTTAAACAAAAAATTTAGGTTTTCGAAAAAAAGGTAGTAGTAGTGGTGGTAGATGTAGATAGTGGGATAATAAAAGGTAAAAAGGAAGGACGATGATGATAGTCGCAAAAATGATAAGAGAGAGAGAGAGATAGAGAGAGAGTTGAAAGGTTGTCAAGACAAATTTTGTAAAAGATTTTGCACACAATTTTCTAAATATAAAAGAGGATAATCTTCTTGGAACCTTTCTTCATCTTCTTCTTCTTTTTCTTTGTTTTTGACGTTTTTCAAACCAAAAGTCATGGGGGTAAAATTTAGAAAAGGTTTATTAAACCTTTTTCTTTTTTTTTTTTTGATGAATTTTCTCCTTTTGAATTATTATTCAAAAAATGATGATAATAATGATGATGATGATGATGATGATGATAAGGGAAAAATTTTTAATAATAAATATTTTAATATTTAAAATGATATTTCTTTAAACCTTTGCCATTTTTTTATGCTTCTTTTACTTCCTTTTCATTTCATTCTTCCCTCTTTTTCCCTCCTTTTTTTTATAATTCGTACCTTCTCCCCCTCCTCCTCACTCTCTCTCTTTCGAACGGATCTCCTATAATCGTCTCGCATTTAACGCCTTTTTTTTCGAAATTTTTTTTTTTTCTGGCTGTGTAATAGTAATTAATTGTCTCTCATTGTATTATTATCATCATCACTTTACGGTCGTTTTTTTAAATAAATTAACTCATTATCATTATTATTATTATTATTGTTATTATTATATTGTTGCCGTGAATGATTTCATGGGTAAAAGTTTTGATAGTTTTGAACGAGTGGTTTTTTTTTTTTTTTTTTTGTTCAGACAATTATTTAATAAATCAATTGTTTTGATTTGAATTGGTTTTTCCTTGGGGGGAAGGGGGGAAAGGAGCGGACATTAATC
>NW_002987879.1:765486-793235 GCF_000006295.1 Pediculus humanus corporis | reverse complement strand
ATAAACGTTGCGAAACAAACAAATCATTTGTCATTTTTCGAATCGGGAAATTTTTCATCGATTGTCGTCGTCGTTATTATCATCATTATCATTATTATTATTATCAATATTATTATTATTATGGGATTGTGTAATAAGAATCGGGGCGGAGATGAAATTTGAATATAAAAAAAAAAAAATAAATTTATTATTATTATTTTTTTTTTTGGGTTATTCGCAATACGAAAAAAAAAATTGAAATTTTAATATTTCGAAAATTTTTTTTTTTTTTCTGAATGTTTCGTCAATTGAAATTCGAGATCGTAACAATAATAATAATAATAATAATAATAATAATGATTATTATTATTATTGTTGTTGTTATTTAAGTTTATTACGTTTGCACGCTTGAATTTTTAACCGAATTTGTTTAACGTATTAAGAATTTAAAAAAAAAAAAAGAAATTTCGTTTGCAATTCGTATTTCAATGGATTCACGCATAATTAAATACTTCGTTTCCTCCCCTCGTCCTCTTCCTACCACGTCTCCTTCCCGCCTCCCCTCCCCGAGCAGCAAAGTTTTTAACAAATGTAGAAAGAAAAAAAAAGAAATATGGCTGACGTGTGCGTCGTCTACGCCATTTTTTTTTTTTTTTTTTTGTAAATTCGTAAAACGGGGCGTCGAGCGTGTGAATTTTTTGCTGTCGTCCTTTTTTTTTTTTTTTTTTTTTTTTTTTTAGTTCTCTAATGACATATCTTTATAAATTTGTTTTTTTCGTTTTTTTGCTTTAAGATGTGCGTCGCGTAAATTTTTTAAAAAGGAAAAAAAGGAAAGAAATCGATTCCTTTTCCATTTGATCTTTTTCCTTTTTTGATTTTGTTTTTTTTTTTTTTTTTTTATTGGCGAATTCAAATGAATGTTTTAAAAACCTTTTCATTTGAATTCGTTTTGAAAATGAAAGACGTCGGATCGAAATTTTCTTTTACTTTTCCATTCCTTTTCCATTCCTTTTTTTTATCTTATCTTATTTATAAAAAAAAAAGGAAAAAAAGGAAAAGAAAAAGAGGTTTTTTTATACGTACATAAATTTATATATATATATATATATATATATATATATATATATATATATATATATATATTAAATTTTATTTATGCATTGCCTTTTATCCTTTTTCTGTTCCAAAACGTACATTTTTCGTTTTTTTTTTTTTTTTTTGCACGTTTCCTATTATTATCATCATCATCATCATCATTATTATTACTACTATTATTATTATTTTAGTGCACGAACGGGTTGGAAAAATTTTATGCAGTAAAAAGAGATTAAAAAGAATTGATTTTTTTTTTAAAGTAAAAAAAACAAAAAAAACGTGAGATGACATAATTATACTCAAAGTTAAAACTACTACGCCTTAAAATTATCATCAATGGTTGTCGTTTGTTGTTGTCGTTTGTCGTCTTTTATTCAACTAAAACGAGAGAATGATGTTATTATAAAACTGACGAGAATTTCTCGAGAATATTACGTAAATGAATGAATGAATGTTGCGTTTTTGTCATTTTTATTCGTTAAATTCCACGATTGTTTTTTATCGGGGAGAGAATAAATATTATTATTTTGTCGGGTTAATAATATGAAAATTATATTGCTGGAAAACTTTTTCTTGTTTTTTTTGTAAGGTAATTTAAAACACCTGGCCCCGAAACAGAAACAAAACAGAAAAAAAAAAAAGAAAAGAAAATTATGTTTATATAATTACATTAAATTTATAAAAATGATAAATATCTGTAGTTACGAAAAATAAAAGGAAAAAAGGAAGAAAAAAAAGGAAAAAATTAGGCGGCCATTTTGTTTTTTGTTTTTTTCGTAAAAAAAAAGGAAAAAATCACATTTTTCACAATCTCGTCGTCGTCGTCGTTGCTCCTCTTAAAAAAATTTTTTTTAAAAATAATCCGCGTTAATTATATACACATATATATAATAATAATAATGATAATAATAATAATAATGATGATGATGATGATGATATTAAAAGGAAAACTTTTCATCCTCTCGACATCGATGTGGATTTTTTTTTTTTCGGTTTCATTTTAATATTTTATTATTTTTCTACTGACTGTTGAAAACGTGATCGAACTATTAAAAAAAAAAAAAAATCGATCGATAAAGAAAAGAAAATGGAGGACGAAGAAAGAGGGAAGAAAGAGGAAAGGGGGAGGCGTAGGATGAAAGAAAAAAAATTTTTTTTTATTTTTAATTTAATACAAAAATATTCATGATTTGGCGTTTCATATAAAAAAAATAAAATGAAAAAGTTTTGCGTTTCTTTCATAAATATTTATTAGGTTCGTAGAGTTTGCAAGTCGAGGGCACAACAAACAAACAAACAAACAACGTAGGGGGAGGGAAGGAAAAAAAATAAAAAAAGAGAAAAAGAAAAAAAAAACGCACGCAAAAGCAAACAACCTAATATTTCGTTTGTTGGCCTTCTTTCGTAAGGTAGAAGAGTGTGAGAAAATTTCACCCTATGGAAAATTTTTTTTTTTCATTTTTCTTCCCACCCCCCCATTCTTTTCTTATTTTGCTGTTTTTTTTTTATTACCTTTCGTATGGGACGTGTACATTTGTCCCCCCATTCGTCTCCCTCCCCCCAAAAAAACTCGTTTTTTTTTATAATTTTTTATTCATGCGACATAAAAAAAAAAAAAAGAAAATGGCGAGGGTGTTTTTTTTTTTTGCAAATTGATTTTATTATCGTCGTGCATGAATTTCGTACTGCAATACGTTTACGTAATAATAATAATAATAATAATAATAATACGACTACGACTACGACGTAGGTTCGCATAATAAAAATTAATTTTTACTTTTTTTTCCCTTATTCATATTTATTGTTTGTTTCTAAAAAAAAAAAAAAAAAAAAAAAAAAAAATTACACTTGTTATTTATACTCATCATTCTTTACACAGTGAGAGAGAGAGAGAGAGAGAGATAGAAAATGCGTGTGCGTGCGTGCGTGAGTGCGTGTCGTAAAAAATATAACGAATAATAGCCAATAAATAAATAAAAATATCGTGTTAGTTGGTAATTGAAAATGACCTTTAAATAATTTATTTTTTAAGTAACATAAATAATATAAAAAAAAAAACTTCTGTTCATTTTTTTTTTAATGGGGAGGGAAAGTGGGGGGGCGGGTGTATCGGGGAGTCATTTTTTTTAATCGGAAATCGATTAAAAAAAATTTTTCGATTCCGGTTTTTGTTGATAGTAACAAAGACGTTTTAAAAAAAAAAAAAAAAAGTTGAGCGTTCGAATTATTTAAAAAAATAATAATTTACTATTATTATTATTATTATTATTGTTTGTTGTTGTTTGTTGTTGTTGTTGTTATTATTTTCTTTTATTTAAAATTTTTTTTTTTTTTTTTTTTTAATCGACCCTAGTCCGTCCGTTACTTCCTCCGAATTTTTTTTTTTCTCTTATTTTTCTCTAAAAAAAAAAGAAAAAAAAAATTAACATCTGGTGCCACGACTCTTATTGTTTTCTCTATTTTCTCACCCCTTTTTTTTGCTGTTGCTGTTGTTTTCGTCGGAAAAAAAAATCAATCATGGATTTTTCAATTAAAAAATTCATTTTTAATTTTTTAATTTTTTTTTTTTTTGTGTTTGTGTTTTTTTTTATTTTCGCGACTACATTTTTTTTTTGTTGTTGTTGTTGTCGATGTTGATATTGTTGTTGTTCTTCCTGTTGTTGCTGTTGTTCTTGTTGTTGTTGTTATTTTGTTTTTATTGTTTTTTTTTTTAAGCTTAAAAAAAAGGTAAAAAAACTAGAACGAAAGAAGAAGAAAAAAAACAAAACAAAACTAAAATTCTGTTAATAAAACTAATTTTTTTTCTTTGTCAAATCAAACGCATAATTAATTATTATTATCATTATTATTGTTATTATCATTATTTTTTCAATTTTCTTTTCACTAATTAATTTTTTTTTTTTTTTTAAATTAGTGAAAAAAGAAAAAGAAAAAATGAAGAAAAAGAAAATTCTACGTGACGATTAGATAATTTGACCAATTTTTTTTTTTCTCAAAAGTTATTAAATAAATTTATGAATGAAAATAATAATAATAATAATAATAATAATAATAATAATAATAATAATTTTTTTATTATGTATTTTTAATAGTCGATTAATTAATTAATTAATTAATTTTTTATTTTTTTTATTTTTCAGGTAAGTTCGATGTAAATCAATCAATCAATCAATCGTCGATTAATTTTTTTTCACTCTCACTTTCTCATCTCTTGAAAATTAATTAAGTTTTTTTTTTTTTCTTCGTCTCACGTAAGTTAAAATTTATTATTATTATCATTATCATCATCATTATTATTATTATTATTATTATTATTGGATTTTTCTCAATGATTTCGATATAATAATAATAATAATAATATTTAATAAAGCTCAGGATTACGAAGCTTTAACGAATTGATTTTAACTTTCATCTCTTTTTCTCTCTGTCTCTTTTTCTTTCTCTGTCTGTCTCTTTCTGTCGTTTAATTGTTTTTTTTTTTAACGTTTGTTTGCATATTACGATTGTAGTTAAAATCGTAAAAAAATTTCCCCTCACTACAATTTCCATACACTAAGCAAAAAACTTGCAACAAACAAACAAACAAACTCTTCACAATTTTTTTTTTTGTTGTTGGTCGTTAAATGAATTTAAATCAGTTACGTTGCGATTAAGTTTTTTTTTTTATCATCATCATCATCATCATCATCTTAACCTCTGCGGAAGTTGTAAGGTTTTTCGGTAAATTGATTTAAACCATTAACAAAGCTAAACCGGAAATGGATGAATTTTCCGTCGCGTGGTGGAAAATAATAAGCGACGGAAGGAATTCGATTTGAGTTTTCCATCCGTTTTGCGTTGATTTATGGTTTTTAAAAAAATTGAGGGGAAGAGGGAGGAGGAAAAGGAAGAGGAAATAAACGTTCGAAAAAGGGGAGATTGTGTGCGTGTGCGTGGGTGGAGAAAAGAGGGGGGCGAGAAAATTGTGGAAAATTCGTAATTTTTTTTTTTTTTTTTTTTGGGAAATCGTGGTGGAATGATTAACGGGGGATATGGTCGTGGGAGAAGAAAAGAGGAAGTCGAATATAATTAAACGGAAATGGGGATCTGTTAAAAATTTCAATTCTTCTTCCACATCTTTTTTTTTTTTTTACAATTTAAGTAATCGAAAGGGAAATATGTTTTTTTTAATTTTATTTTCGCCATTTAAACGCCATTTTTGTTTTTCAGGAGAGAAACTAATAGAAATAAAAATGAAAAAAAGTGAAACTTTTCCCCCTCTCTCTCTCTCTTTCTCTTTCTCTCTCTCTCGCAATGAAATGATATGCCTAAAAATTTATATCGAGTCATAAATTTTATTGAAAGGAAATAAGAAAAAATATATATATATTTATATTTAAAGACGGGGAAAAGAAGGTAAAAAAAGAAAAAAAATTTTCTTGGGTTTTACCCTCGGGAAAAACTTCATGAAATGTTCATGATGAGAAAGTCTGTTCTAACAGTCAATTTTCCTTAAGGCTTTTCCTTTTTTTTCCTTTTTGTGTTTTCCGACGCTGTTTTATAACAAAGTAATTTAAGTTTCTCCTTTTTTCTTTTTTTTTTTCGACTTTGTATTTTTTTCCCTTTTTTGTTATTGTTTTACACCGTGCATAATGCAAATTTTTTTTTTTTCTATGCGTCCAAATTTTTTTCTAAAGCAGACGAAAAAAGAGTTTTCCCTCTCTTTCTCTCTCATTTATAAATATATGAGACACAAACACATGCAGACGCGTATATAATTTTTAACAAATTGTTTATAAATTACGACAGGTTAGTCGTTAACGGTGGTGGTGGTGGTGGTAATTATCCGACGTAATAAGTAGCGAGAGGTTGGGGGGGGATGATGGTGATAATAATGACAACATGGTCTAACCTGTAAAAAAAAAAAGGGTTGAAAAAACGTGCATATAAAAATAAAAGTTGGTGTTGGGGAAAAAAAAAAAAAAGGTTTTGTGTAAATTGTAATTTAATGGAATTATCTTCTATCCTTCTCAAACCTTCCATTTTTTTCTTACTCATTTATTACCATCTCATTCCTTTTTTTTTTTTTATTTAACTTTATTTTAAATTTTCTTTTCCTTTTTTTTTGTCGCCTTTTTTTCTTTCCTTTTCTTTCTTTCTATTCTCTTTTTATTATTTACATTTTTCTTTTTTTTTTTTTTCATTTAAATTTACTTTTTTACTTTTTTCTTTCTTTCTTTTCACGCTTTTCCGCTGTTAATGAGTTGAATTGGAAAAACCTTTTGTAACTTTTTTTTTTTAAATGTAAATTTGTTTTAAGTTGATGATGATTAGTTAGTTAATTACGAATATAAAAAAAAATATGCGCGTGCGCGAGAATTTCCGGTTAAAATAATAATAATAATAATTGAAAATAGTAATTTTTTGTTGTTGTTGTTGTTATTGAAATGTCATGGAGAAATGAAAATTTGTTGTTGTTTTTTTTTTTTTTTTTTTATTTAGTCGATCGTAAAATTTTTTTATTTTTATTATTATATCATATTTTTAATTATTATTATTGTTATTATCATTACGATGATGATGATTTTTTATGTAAAAACGTAGAGTAATTAAAATAAGGCCGTAAATTTTTATGATTTTTTTTTTTTACGTAAAGAGTGTCAAGGAAAGTGAATTTTTTTTTAAAACTTTATAGTTTTGTTTATAGTTTTTTTTTTTTGTTTACTAATTTGAAAAAAAAAAAATAATAATAATGAATTCCCGTTTTTTTTTTGTTTTCTTCTTCCACGTGAGTTTTTTTTTTTTTTTTTTTATTACCCTGACATCATAATACAAAAACCCGAAATGTTTTCGTAAAAAAAAAAAAAAAAATTTTTTTTGGAGGTATACTTTTCCCGATCGATTAAACCAAAAAAAAATCCCTGGACAAAATTATTATTATTATTATTATTTTTTTTTCTTTTTCAAGAAATTTCTATCGTGATCGGTTGAGTGAAAAAGTTTTTTTTTTTTTTTCTTTTTTGGGGGAGGGAGGAAGGAAAAATGAAAAAACTGGAATGGAAAAAAAAAATTTTTTTTTTCTTTTTCCAATTTTCCGGCGTGAAAATTTTTTTTTTCTGACTTTTTATCATTTTCTTTTTTTTCCCCGCCCCCTTCCACGCCTCTCTCCTACTTTAGCTCTTCTTCTTTTTCTTTTCTCCCCCCACTTTCGAATCAATTTAATTTTGACATTATATAAAAAAATATTTTCGAACAAAGAATTTTTTTTTTTTTTTTTGCTTTTACTCCCCGTCAACGACAACGCCTTTTTTTTATTCTTTTCTTTTTCTTATCATCATCATCATCATCATCATCGATTAATTAATTTTATAAAATTTGGAAAATTTTTAAGGAAAAAAAAATTTTCCGCTTCCTCTTTCCTCCCATTTCCCATAAGTTTTCTTTTGTTCTTTTTTTTTTTCTCTTTTTGAAAATTTCCGGTTTTTTTTTTCTTTTTATCTTCCGCGTTCGTTACGTCGATTTTTTTTTTTTAGTTTCGCGTAAGTAGTCACGTGATACTCTATTATCAACATTATCATTATTATTGTCATTATCTAAATGATAAGATCGTGATATGACTTTTTTTTTTCTGTACTGCCGACAAAAAAAAAGACTAAAAGCGAATATTAAAACGAATTCTTATCCTTATTATTATTATCATTTCTCATCGTCTTTCATCCGAAAAGGTTTTTCCGGTCGGATAATCGGAAACAATGGGAAAAACCCCCTTTTGGGGTTTGGGAAAGGGGGGGTAGTTCACGACGGGAAACGATTTCGGTTTTTGTTCCTTTTTTTTTTTCAACGACCACCACCGCCACCACTTCCCGCCCCCCTCCTGTCCACCGTTCAATATGTTTAATTTAATTTTAAATCGAATTGCGCATACCGGATGTGACAGAATAGAAGAGAAAAAGGGAAGAGAGAGGGGCGGGGGTCGGTGGAGGGATGGGAGGAGGAAATCACAATTTAAAAAAATATTTTTTTTTTTTTTTGTATTACAAAATATAATAATGATATCATTGCGGGGGAAGAGACAAAAACGTCGTGGAACGAATTTATTATTTCCCACATCATTATTTTCAATTTTTCTTTTATTTCCTTTTCTTCTCGGGTTTTATTTTTTATTTTTTTCAACGTAATTATTTCGCATTGTATTTTTCTTGTTATGATAATAATAGTGATGATGATGATAATAATAATAACAACATTGTATCGGGTACGAATAAAAAAAAAAAATAAAAAATAAAATAAATATATATATTATTTTCAAGAGATTTTCTTTTGAATGTTGTCGCGTGTGAGTGTATTTATTTTTTTCTGGAGAATGTGTTTCTCCCTCTCTCTCTCTCTTTTTCTCATTTTTCATTTCCAAGATTATGAAGAATAAAAAAAAAAAAAAAAAAGTGTAAACAAGAAAAAATTTGAAGATGAAAATGACGAAACGAGTGTGGGAAGTTTTCTTTTTTTTTTTTTCGAACGTAATTTTTTCCCGGAAAAAAAAAAAAATAAAAAAAAAGTGGAAGAAGAAGAGGTAGAGAAAAGTCGGGGAAGAAGATTATGATGGAATGATACGATTATGAAAAATAATCTAAAATTAAGTATCGGAAAAAAAAAAAAAAAACGAAAAAACAAAAAACTTATTAAAAATTTTCCAAATTTTTTTTTTTTTTCGACGGCGATTGCGTTCGCTCATCAAATTCTTTCCCATCCCCCACTCCCTACCTCCCCACGTTTTCCAAAAACAATTTTTGTTTTTCTTCTTTTTTTTTTGTTCTGGAAGGTTTTATTTATTTTTTGTTATTTAAATTGTTAATGGAAATGAAAATAAACAATAAATAATTTTATAATTAATGTAAATTTAAATAAAATTCGTTTATTTTCGTTTTAATATCATCATCATCATCATCATCATTATCATTTCACCCTTTGTTTTAAATGATAATAAATAGATAAATAGGGAGAGAGAGAGAAAGAGGAAAAGAGAGAGATAAAAAGAAAGAAAGAAAAAAAATAAGCTTGATAATGAACGTGTGAATAACATTACCCGACACCATACACACACACACATATAAATGTAATTTTTTTTTAGAAAAGCTCAAATAAATTTACCCTTAAGATTTAAGGGTGAAACGTGAACATATTTAAATATTTTCATCCCTTGATAAATGTAAAATTTTATCATCATCATCATCATTATTATTATTATTATTAAAAAAACTTTTTTCTTTTTTTTTTGTTTTTTATATTAGGAAAAAGTTCCACGCGTTTGATAAAAAAATTTTCAAGGTTTCCACCTTTCCCTTTCCCTCTCCTCCCTCTCATTTCTTCTTTAAAATTATTATTATTATTATTTAGGTTACGCCTTTTGAGTCCGTTTTAATAATATCCGTGATAAAAAAAATTGTTTGTCGTTTGTTGTTTGTTTACGATAGTTCGAAACCAAGCAACGATACGACCGATTACGTATTAATTATTATAAAGTAGTAGTATTACTACTACTACTGACGTCATCGAGGGGGGGGTCACATTTTGGGATTGATTGGGTGTTTGTTCGTTTGTTTGTTTGTTGTCCAGTTTCTTGTTACAATCAGTTTTATTATCGAATCAAATACGTAAAAATGAAACGAATTTTTTTATATTTTTTTCATTAATTTTTTCTCCAAAAAATAAAAAAAAATTATAAAATTTATTTATTTATTATCATCATTATTATTATTATTACCATCATCATTATTATTATTACCATCATCATTATTATTATTATTATTATTATTATTATTATTATTATTATTATTATCATTATTAATATTTTTTTTTTTTTTTTTTTTCATTTTAAAAGTTATGAAACAATAAATTTAGTTTTCACTTATAATCTGATCGATAATAATTTATTTTGCTAACTTTATAAGTTAGTTTTCCTCTTGGGAGGATAAAAAGGGTAAAAAAGGGGGAGGAAAAAAAATTATTATTGTACAGGGAAGAGAGAGAGGAGGAGGGTAGAGAGTGGAGGGGTAGAAAAGTGAATGAAGAAAATTTTTGGAACTTGGATAAAGGTGAAAAAAGAGAGAGAGGGAAAGAGGGAATAGAGAAAGTGAAAGTGGGGGAAAGGTATAAAATTTGTGCAAAAATAAATTTTTGTGAAAATTCAAACTTTTAATAATAACAATAATAATTTTCATTTCATTTCGCTTTTTTTTCCTCAAACGTTCAAATAAAAATTTTCCACGGAAAAAGTGGAAAAGTGACTGGAAAATTCTTGGAGAAAAAAATGTGTATGCACGTATTCCTGGAGAAAAAATTCAACTTATGCCCGAAGAAATTGTCAATATCTTTTCCCCCCACCCCTCCTCACGTTTCGTTTAATTCGTTATGGAGAAGAGAAGAGAAGAGAAAAAAAATTTTTATTTTTTTTTGGATTCGTGACAATTTCGCGATTCTGGAATGACGGTATGAATTTTTTCTACGGGAGTTTTATGGAATTCCAGATATTTTTTAACTTTAACCGAAGTCGCGCGTGACTCGAGTTTTTCCATATTTTTTTTTTTTTTTTTTGGAAAAACGTCGAAAATGAAAAGAAAAAAAAATTTTATTATATACGTCACGGTGAAAAATGATTTTTTCCTCTTCTTTTCTCTTTCTCTCTCTTTCTTCCTCTCCCTCTCTCTCCCCCACTCTTTTCGGGAAAACTTTTTTTTTTTTTTGTAAAAATATATGATAGATATTATTTACCACTTATTCCGCTGTTGGTTTTCTGTTTTTTTTTTTATTTTCACGCTGTTGTTAAGGTTTTCCTTACACAACAAAAGGATAGCAGCATAGATTTCCACAAAAAAAAAAAAAGAAAATGCGTGACGTAATAAAAATAGTGACGGAATAAATGAATGCGGCGGAGAAGTGGTAGGAGGTGGTGGCGGGTGTCGGTGGGAGGAGTCTTTCAAATTAAATTTTATTAAAAAGACAAATTTCTCTTTCTTTAATAAAAAGGTCTCTCTCTCTCTCTTCTTGTTCGATATTTTCCTTATATCTGTTTTTCGTTCGTCGCATCGTCGAACTCGAAACGGGTTATAAAAGTTTTTTAAAATGGGTGGGAGAAAGGAGGAGAGGGAAGGGAAAGGAAGAAGTTTTTGACCGCTAAGTTGATAGATAAAGACCCGGGAGAAAAGAAACGAGGACCGATTTTCCTCTCGAGAGGAACTTTAATTTCCACCATCTTTCTTTTTTCTTGTGATGTGAGGAAACGTTGTTGTTGTTTAATTGTACTTCTTGGATGATACTTTACAACTTTGAACTTTAAAGTTTTGGTCTCTCTCTCTCTCTCTTCTCTCTTTCTTTCTCTCTCTCTTTCTTTTCTCTTTAAGCGAAACTTTTTTTTTTAAAAAAAATTATTTTAATAATACGAATTAAAATTTGAATTTTTTGCTTTTTTTTTGGGTTTAGGAAAAAAAATAAGGAAAAAATAATTGAATTGGAAACGTAGGGGAATGGGGGAGGGTGGGGAGAGGGTAGGGAAAGGGAAAGGGAAGTGGTTCGAACTGGGAACAAAAAAAAAAAAAAAAAAAAAAAACTTGGAGACACGCAAGCTTCTTCCATACGTTGCCATGAAAGCATTGATCGTTTTTCTTTATGCACGCAATCAGACTTTTTGGCTCCAAAGTGGCGGCGGCAACGGCAACGGTCATGGCGGAGGCGGAGGCGGTTGCGGCGGTGGCTATTTTAACGTCACACAATTTTTTTTTTAATTATAATTTCATTTGTTTTTTTTTTTTGTTTTTATAAGTAAGAAACGTTCGTTGAACTTTCGCCGTTTTTTCTTTTTTCCATATATGACCTACCTTCACGATAATTTTTTTTTTTTTGATTTATTATCATTACGACGTTATCAGCATGCGATCGAGTATATGCGAACTTTTTCTTTTGAGCAATTTGAGCTTTTTTGTTTTGTTTTTAAATCCTAAAAAATTTTATTTGAAAAAAAAAAAAATTCACGTATTGAATGAATGAATGAATGAATCATTTTTATCGGGGTATATATAGAAAGTCCAAACCAATTTTCCACTTTGGTGCTTTTCCCTTTAAAAGCTCAAAATTTAATCTGATTTTTTTTTTTTGTTTGTTGTTGTTTTTTTCAATTTTCGTTCCAGCTAAAATATTGTCTGGAAAAAAAAAAAAAAAAAAATTTCCCTTCGATTCGACGATTTCCTTTTTTTTTCCCTCTCTCTCTCTCTCTCTCTTTCTCTCTTTCTCTCGTCCTTTTTTTTCCTTTTTCGTTACTCCGAAGAGAGGGTAAAAAAAAAAAAAAAAAAAATTAAATTTTTTGTTTTTTGTTTTTTAGGGACGATGTAACAGAGAGAAACCGCCATGCAAATATTTTCATCCGCCTCAGCATCTCAAGGATCAACTTTTAATAAATGGCCGAAATCATTTGGCATTAAAAAATGCTCTTTTGCAACAAATGGGTTTAACCCCTGGACAAACCCTTGTCACTGGACAGGTTCCCACAGCGGTGGTAAGTTTTTTTCCCTTTTTTTTTTTATTTTTTATTTTTTCTAGAACATTCTTATTTCATTTTATTTTTTAAAATTTAGTTTTTTTAGTCCGTGTTTTTTTTTTTTTTTATTTTAATAATAATGATTAATTAATTAATAATTTTATTTTGTTGTTTGTTATTTACTCTTTTTTTTTCGTTTTATTTTTATTTTTATTTTCCTGCATTGCTTATTATTATCATTATTATTATTTATTCTTTTTCTTATTAAGTATGTTCCGATAGAATAAAATTATTATTATTATTATTAACACATTTTTTGGGAATATTAACCGTGAGAAAAACAAAAGAAGAAAAAAAATCATAATTGTTATTAACTAATAATTTATACTTACTTACATTACGTCACTTTTATTATTATTATCATTACTATTATTATTATTATTAGATTATTGAATGTAATCCTCCCAGGCTTTTACTTTTTTAAAAGTAATTTATTATTTGTTTTTCTTTTTTGTTTTTTCTTTTTCTTTTTCGTTTCTTTTTTGGCATTTTAAATAAAAAATAATAAAAGGTAGTAGTTAGTATTTTTTTTTTTTTAACAAAACGAAGGGGGAGGGAAAGGGGAGAAGGGAAACGTTAGAAAAGATATACAGAGAGAGAGAGAGAGCATTGACGAAGCTTTTTATTATTATTATTATTATTAAAAAAAATAGCAATTTATTTTAAAGGCGAGTGCATGTTAATTTAAATGGCTTTTTAATTTACTGCCTCTCCCTTTCCCCCCTCCTCCTCCCTTTAAGTAAATAAGTTCGAATTTTATATAATTTATTAATAAAATAAACGATTAGAACTTATTATTATTATTATTATTTTAATATTTAAAAAAAAAAAAATTTTTTTTCAAACTAATTTCAAGTTTTTTCTTTTTTTTTCTTTTAATGTTGTAGATTCTAAATAATAAAAAAAAAAAATTTTTTTTATAAAAAAAAAAAAAAAAATGCACATGGGAAAATTATCTCAAGTGTGTGATAACTAATGACAAAGAAAAAAAAAAATTATTATTATTATTATCGTTATTATTATCATTATTAATATTTTAAATTTTACGCGGGGAAAAGAAGAAGAAGAAGACAATTTTTTTTTTGGGAGGGGAAAGGAAATGAGATGACGATGACGACGGGGATGAAGATGAAGAAGAAGAGAAAAGAAGATGAATATTTTGAGGGGGAGGGATCACGAGGGAAAGAGGGTGGGATCACGAGGAAAAGTGGGAAGAGGAAAATTTTTTTTTTTTTCTTTGTCTAACAAAATTAATTTTTTAGCAAGTACTTTTGTGGTGTTCGCTAGTAACTTAAGTTCTATTATTTGTTGGAGGTCGGCGGGAAGCTGCCCTCTTCGCTGGCCCTGGCCCCTGCACTGACGCTTGGCATTGGCCCTCAATTCATGGTAATGGTTGCTTGTTGATTGCTTATTTCCCCCTCGTCATTGCTCGCTTTCTTTTTTTTTTTTTCCTATATATAAAAATTATTATTATTATTATTATTATTAGCATAACCGTCGTCGTCGTCGTCGTAACATATTTAAAGACACGACGACGACGACTACGACAATTTTTTTAAAAAATTATTTTAGGTTTTTTTCTTTATTTTTAACAAAATAAAAAAATGTCGGCGACTTACATTTTTGTTCCTTTTTTTTTTTTAACCGATAATTAGTCGACTAGTAGTAGTATTGTTAGTAAGGAAAATTTTTTTTTTTTTGGGGAGGAGAAGGGAGGGGAGGAGTCTACTTCCACGTTATTTGAATTTATTTTACAATTTTTTTTTGCTTATTTTTTAGTTTTTGTTTTACTGTTTTTTGCTATGATTTTTAGTTTTTTCATTGTTTGTCTTAAAAAAAGGGGGTGAAAAGGGTAGGGTAGGGAAGGGGGAGGGTTATTATTATTATTATTATTGAAAATTTTCTTCGAATGTAAGTTGTCTGACTTTTTTTTTTTTTTGCGTTTGTTGTTGTTTTTTAAAACGATTATAAAGAAAGCTATTAATGACGAGTGGTTATTAATTAGTATTATTATTATTTTTTTTTTTTTTACATAAAAAAGTAATTAATAATTAACGCTAATTAACGATAGCTTTCTGTTAATAAATAATAATATTATTAAAATATTAAAAAATTTACGAAAAATTAATTAATTAATTAATTAATAAATAATAATAAAATTTTTTTTTCTTGCATTTGCTCTGTACGATTAATTAATAATTAATTACCTTCTTTTTTTTTTTTTGCTAGATTTAAACGATATCGTTATTATTATTATTATTATTATCATTGTTTCGTTGTTATTGTTATTGTTGTTGTTGTTGTTGTTGTCATTCTAATCGTCACTCATTTTTTTTTTTTTTTTTTTTTTTTTTTTTTTTTAAATACCCGACAGGCAACGAATCCATACTTGACAGGTATGCCGCAGGTCGGAAGCACGTTCAATCATTTTTTCACTCCTGGACCGATGATGCACACGATTGTCGGACCTGATCCCGCTGTTGGTTCGCCTTTAGGGGTTGTGCCACAAACCATTGTGCCGCAAAAACTTCCCCGATCAGATCGACTCGAGGTACGTTATAAATTTTTATCATTATTATTATTACTATCATCACCGTATTAATCTTCGAAATGCTTTTCTTTTTGGTAAAAAAAAAAAAAAAACACGTGAGAACACATCTTTATACTTATTATTATTATTATTATTATTATTATTACGATTCCCGTCTGACGTCATTAATATTATGACGTCAACGTTTTTGAAAAACAGGAAAACATAAAAAAAAAAAAGTTTAAAAGAATTGATAATATAGCTTTTGTTTTTGCCTCCACTCCCCTCCCCCCAAAAAAAGGTTTATTTGCACTTTAATTTTTTCAATTTTTATAATAATATATAATATTAAATATAGTATATATATATATATATATATATATATATATATATATATATATATATACGAAGGATATTATATTTTATATATATATTAGATTTTTGTTTGTTGTTTGTTCGTATTTACAAGTGTAAATGAATCTAATTTGAAAAAAAAGTTGATCGGTGGTCTTCTCCATAATATTTTTTTCTATTATATGTTTAACTTACCGACGAATAAAATTTTGATGAGTAAAAGGTAAAAAAAAAAAAAGGAAAAAAACTGGAACGCTGCGTAAAACGCGTACGAACGCACGCGTAAAAAAAATAAAGAAAAATAAATGATGAAACCTAATACTTTTACGCAGCTTTTACGCTATTTTTTTTTTCGGTTGTTTGTTGTGTTTGTTTTGTTATTAATAACATTTTTAACAATTTTTAAGTTTTTTTTTCCATTTCCTTCTTTTTCATCTTCTTCTTATTCTTTTTCTTCTTCTTTTTCATTTTCTTTATTTTCTTCTTCTTTGTCTCATTCAATATTATTATTATTATTATTAGTATTATTATTACCTTTATTTTTTTTCTTTCTTTGTTTTCCTGTTTGCATGCTACGCACATTTTTTTTTTCTTTTTTTTTTTTTTTTTTTGTTTTATAATTATTATTATCATTGTTTTTGATTATACCGAAAGAGAGAGACCACCGGTCAATTAAAATTAGTTTTAGAAATTTAGTGTGCCCCCCTCCCTTATTAGGTAATAAAAAAAAAAAAAAAAATAGGTTCCTCATAGGTTGTGAGAATTAAAATTTTGAATATCCTGCAAGTCTGTGGGCTGTTTTCTTTTTTTTCTTTTATGTCACTCGTGTTGTTTGCGATGCACTCGCTTTTCCCCCCCCCCTTTTCCCCTTCTCTTCTCCCCCCCGACCCTACCCTCTATCTTACTTTCTTTCTTTACTCCTGCATTTTCTTTTTATTATTATTATTATTTCTAATTTACTATCGTACTTACAACTTTTACACCTATTAAATATATATCTAGATTTCTTTACTGCAGTGTGTCGTAACTAACAGGTAACACCAAGTAGATGATTTCTTCTAGGACCCACCCCTACCTCCGCTCTTTTATTGCTGTAGGTGTGCCGCGAATTCTTGCGCGGGGCGTGCAAGAGGCCAGAGGGTGAGTGCCGCTTCGCGCACCCTCCTGAGACCGTGACGGCAAACGAAGACGGTACTGTCACGGTCTGCATGGACGCCGTGAAAGGGCGGTGCACCCGCGACCCCTGCCGCTATTTCCATCCCCCTCTGCACCTCCAAGCTCATATCAAGGTCGCACAGTCGCGCGTCACCGCGGTAGGCATTACCTTCTATCGCTTTTGTTTTTTTTTTTTTTTTTCATTTTTTTTTTTTGTTTTTTGTTGCCTGTTTGTTGTGTTAAACTTTGAACTTTAAATTTTTTATTTTCTTAAAATAAAAGTTAGCGTTTGTTGCACAAACTTTTAATTTTATTAGTTTTCTCTGGTTTTTTTTTTTTTTTTTTTTTTTTGCATTTGAAAATTATGAAAATTTTTTTTTTTTTGGGGGGAACGAAACAAACACAAGCTAGTCAGTCAGTCAGTCAATCAATCAATCAGTCATCTTAAAGCATCATAAATTTATTCTTTGTACCCTTTCAAGTATTTATAAAGATCGCACAATCCATCACTCGAATTTTTTTTTGTTTATTCCCCATTTTGGTTATTTTAAGTGGTTAGTGGGGGGGCGGGGGGAATTTTTTTTTGTTTTAAACTTGCCGTAGCGACTCGAAAAAGGGAAAAGCTTGTGTTGAAATTTTTGTTTTCCTTTTTTGCATTTTTTTTTTTTTTTTTTAAATAAATTCATTTACAAGTAACAAGGCATGGAAAACTTTTTTTTTTTTTTTTTTTTTTTACTTTTCGTTTTTGACTAATAATAATAATAATAATAGTAGTAGTAGTGTTTGAATTTGATTTTTATTTATTTATTTATTAACCTAGCAATGAAAAAAAAATTGTACAAACGCCCACGCCCACCCCCAAACACACACTTTTAATTAATTAATTAAAATATACACAAAAAGCTTGAGCTTGATTTAGTTTTATTATTATTATTATTATTACGACGCATTCGTAACGTTTTTTTTTTATTTTGTTTAATAATAATGATTATTATTATTATTATTTTTAAATCGTTTATTTTCATTTCGCAGATGTTTGTTTGCCCGATAGAAGCGGAAACAAACAAACAAAACAAAAAAAAAAAAAAAGAAAGAAAAATCGTTTGAAACTTGAATATTTCCTTTGAAAAAATCAATGACGTCACACACACACGCGTCGCAATTTTTATTCGTTCATCATCATCATCATTATTATTAGTATTAATATTTACATAAGAATCGAAAAATTCAGGTTTCAATCGAAAAGTAAATAAACAAACGAATGAGAAGCAGTATAGTTTGGGGGAAAAAAAAAAAAAAAAAAAAAAAATTTTCCCGTGTCACTTTCATCCGTTTCCGCTTCTCGTTCGTTAAAATTACTTTTTTTTTTTTAATAAATTTCGATTTTCACTTTAAAAGTTTCGCAAAGTTTGTGCGTGTGTGCGTGTGCGTGTGCGTGCGTGTGTGTGACTGGCTTCTGACAGTCGGCATGATTTCGCGTCGACAACGAATAAGTTTGTCAAAATAAATAAATAAAAAAAAGAATAAAAATAATCAACATGCATGAAGTCGTCATATCCATCATCATTATTATTATTGACTCGTGACGCACACGCACACTCACACACACACATACACACGCACAATTTTGTGTGACTTTTTTTTTTCTTTTTTTTTTTTGCATTTCACTTTCCACGATCATCATTTTCTTTTATTTCTTATGCTTTCCCGCCATTTTTTTATTTTTCACTCACGACCCACCCCTATCACGCGCACGCACACGCACACTCACCCATTTATTATTTTTATTATTATTATCATTGTCATGCCACCATTTATTTAAATTATTTTTTGTCGTTGTTGTTCTTGTTATTATTGTTGTTGTCGTTTTTGTCTCTTTTTCTTCTCTTTTTCTTTTCCTTGGTAGGATTTCGTATTAGAATATTAGACACATCTTTCACCATCATCATCATCATCATCATCATTATCAATATTATTATCATTATTATTCATTGTTATTTGTTTTTCTACGCGATTCGAAATGTATAAAAGTAATTTTTTACCTTTACGTACGCAATGAAAAATTACTTTTTTCGCTAAAAATTTTATTTATTCCCTTTATTTATTTATTTATTTATTTATTTATTTATTGACAAATAAGTTGATAGTGTATGAATAATAATGATAATAATGATAATGATAATAAAATTTAAAATCGCTTTTATTTATTTATTTATGTGAGAAGCATAACTACCGTTTTTATCGTCACGAATGAAGCTTTTATACATTTATTAGTACTATTATTATTATCATTATTATTACTATTATTATTATTATTACCATTATTATTATTATTAGATATATGTGCGCAGATTCGATCGTGGTTAATAAAAAAAAAAATTGTTTCATGCATTTTATTGATTTTTTTTTCATGCTTTGTATTGTTTTGCACGTTGGTTAAAATTAATTTTCATTCGCTTTTTTTTTTGCGCCACCACCACCACCATTTCCGGTTGTTATAAATTTTTTTTTTGGCGCCAAAAAAAATTACCATTTAAAAGCTTCTCTTTATTTTGTTTTCGTAATTTATTTATTTTTTTTTTTTTATGCGCCATTTAAATTTTTTTTTCGATTTTCCGTTATAAAAAATTATTGGTAGTTATGGTTCTTAACATTAATTAAACCTTTTATTTATTTATTTATTTATTATCATTATCATCATCATTCTCATCATAAAATTAAAAAATTTGTAAATAAAAAAAAAAAAAAAAATTTATTTAAAATATTTAATTTTAATTAATTTATTTATTTTTAATTTTTTATTTTATTTTATTTGTTTCTTATTTTTGTTTATTTTTATTTTTATTTTTTTTTTTTTGCTGAATTTTGTTCCTGCCCGCGCTTGGCTTGACGCTACTAATACTAGACTTTGGCCCTGCCGTCGGGACCAGCCCCTGGACCCGTGGGCCCAATCGAGCTGGGGCGGAAGCGCGCCCGCGAACCATGTGATGACTTATTACTGGTACCATCAGGCTTTGCATGTTTTATTATTATTATTATTTCTAGTAGATTTAAATAATAATAAAAAAAAAAAAAAAAAAAAAACTAGATTTTAATTAACGGGTGCTTTTGCTTCGCAATATCTGTTATTACAATATCTTTTTTTATAATATTATATTATATTATATTATAATATACAAACCCGAATAAGAACACACACAGGAACACGTATAACAAGTGTACATAGATAATAATAATAATATTTCCGAGCAGGAGCGCTCGGTTGTTTTTTTTTTTTTTTTTTTTTTTTTTTCTAATGCAAACGCACATGTATGGCATTTAAAAATTTTTTTTTTTTAATGGTAGTCCGGAAATTGTTTTTTTTCTTATTTGCCGCTATTGCCGAATCGTTTCCGCTTTTATTTAAAAAAAAAATAAACAGAAATTATTATTATCATCCGCCATTTTATTTAAATAATAATAAAGTAGATGACGATGAATGAATGAATGAATTTGATTTTTGGACTACCTTATTCCATGTCATGTCGTTTAGCATGTACGCTTATATGTATCGATATAAAAAAAATAAAAAACGCGCGTTTTAAAAAATGTACGCATGCGTAACGTACTAATAAATAAATGAAAAAATTTTTTTTTCCCCGTCATGTTGGTAACAAAAAAAAAAAAATTTAATTTTTATCATTTTTCTTAACGTTTGATACATAGTGTCATGATATATATTATTTTTCAATGAATTTTTTTTATATCGATACAAGTAATCATATTAATTTGATAATATATATTTATATTATATAATATAATAATATAAATAAAAAAAAACTTCTTTCTTGATAGTTTTTCTAATATTTTCTTTTTTTTTTTTTAAATGTTTTTTTATTCAATGAAATTGCATGATTTTTTATTATTTTAATTTTCCAAGCTTTTAGTTTTTTTTCTTTTCTTTTTTAGTTTTATTAGTTATTAAAAAAAAAAAAATCGATAAAGATAAAAAACTGACCCAAAATGATAAGAAAAAAAAAAAATATGTTGGATTAATTTATATGATGATAACGAAATAACGTTAATTTATTTATTTATTTATTTATTGTCGGCTGTTTTCTAATAATTTTTTACTTTCAGATGGATATGAAATCTTCAGTTGGATCCTTCTACTATGAAAGTTTTGTAAGTTTTAAGTTTTTTTTTTTTTTTGCGGTTGTTTGTTTGTTTGTTTTTGTAAGGAGTGGAATGATAAGAGGAAGTTAATAAAAGAGAAAAGATAAAGATTTGTTTGTCTTTATATTTATATTATTATTATTAATTATTTTTCAGGCCTTCCCCGGTATGGTACCGTACAAGAGACCTGCAGCTGATAAATCCGGAGTGCCCGTTTATCAACCAGGAGCGACGTATCAGCAGTTAATGCAGTTGCAACAGCCGTTCGTACCGGTGTCATGTGAGTACACCGCCGCTACCGTTTCGTCCCCGGAGGGCAAGAGCGAAACAGAGGAGCGCCCCGGACTCGGGCCCATGACAGATGCCGCGGCTAGAGCAAAGGAAGTCGCTACTCAGAGTTATGCCAAAGCTAAACTCGCAGCCGCGGCTCTGAATTATACCGGGGTGTCCCTCAACAAGCAAACCCCTCCTGCTGCTGCTGCTGCTGCCGCACCTCTTCCTCGTGGGTATCCCTACACTTTCACTCCTTCCACTTATCAAATACCCTTTGCCAAACCTTCACCCCCCGTAAATCCTTATGCATTCCTTCGACCCGTATATTCCATGCCTCCTCCTCCGTCTGCTCCCGCCGTATCGAATCCGGTCCTCGTCGGAAATCCACTTTTGGTGGGTTCAATGCTATCGCATTATCCCGCCGCTCCATCCGCTACCATAACCACCCACGAAAACAATAACACGTCACCTCAGCCTTATAAAAAAATGAAAACAACGTAGGTTGGTTGCCACTGTTTGATTTTGTGGCATCGCTTCATTCCGGTGGCATTTCTTCCCGGCTATGCATGTATGAGTTAGCTCGAGTATTTTTAAGTATCGAGTATACCACCACCATTACCACCATAAACCACCATCACCTTCGCCTATCGCTCCAGCCCCACGCTGGGTCACGGTTACCCCAAAATTTTTATCATTATTATTATTATTATTTATTTTTTTAATAACTCGCTTAGGCTTTTTTGACACAGTTTGCCGCTTTCATTTTTTTTTTTTTTTTTTTTTGGCTGTACACTCTTCGAACACTAAAAAAAAAAAAAAAATTGTTATCATTATTATTATCATCATTATTTATTTTAACTCGAGTAAATAAAAAAAAAAAATTTTTTTTTTTTTTTTTTAAACTAAAACCAGATAAACCGTCACTTGAATCACTGTCCAATTGTTTAGTGTTGCTTCTTTTTTTGTTATTTATTTATTTATATATATATATATTTATTTATTTATTTTTTAATTTACATAACATATTTGTAATAAATATATATATATATATATTTTTTTTTATAATAAAGTTACCGGGGGCTGAAGCGACGAATTTAGGCGTTGGTCTTTCTATTATTATTATTATTATTAAATGAAAAAAATATTTATAATTATGTATACATAATATATATATATATATATATATATATATATATATATATATATATAGATAATTGTCACGTTAGTGCCTCGCTGTGAAAAATAAAATAAAATAATTATCGAAATTTTTATAATAAAAAAATTAAAAACTTCTTATATATATATATATAAATATGTGCGTGTGTAAAAGCAGCAGACGACGTTTTTTTTTCTTCTTTTCGTTGATCGAATGAAAATAAAAACAAACAAAAAAAAAATATATATATATATATATAGCATGTATATTATATACCCATTTAAAATTACTATTTTATTATTTTTTAATTGTCGTTATTATTGATTAATTAATTAATTAATTATTAAGATGCATTATTATTATTATTATTATGTAATTTGTTATAAGGTAGGCTAATAGTAGTAGTAGTAGTAGTAGTAATAATAGTAGTAATAGTAATAATTAGTAAAAAAAAAAAAAAAAATTGAAATCGAAAGACGATGAGTGAAATTTTCTTTTTTTTTAAAAAAAAATTTTTTTTATTCAGTATATATATTATACTAAGTTAACTATATATATATAGTTAACTTAGTATATATATATATATATATACATATTACAGTATATATTATATACTAAATTTATTTATTTATAATTTTATAACGTGATTATTATTTTTTTAGTATATATATATATATATATATATGTGTGTGTGTCTGTGAGTGTGTGTGTGTGTGCGTTAATATACATACGTATAATAGAACGATAGTTTTTTATATAGAAAGAAAGAGAGAGAGGGGGAGGGAGGGAGGGAGAGGGAGAAAGAGAGAAATTTAAGTTTTTTTTTTTGGAAATTTTACTGCTGCTGCTGCTGCTGCTGTAGGACCTTAAGAAACAAAAACAAAACGTGAAAAATTTTTTTTAAAAAATTCGGTGATCGGGTAGATGCGATCTTATATATATATTATTATTATTATTACTTATACGCGTCATCATCGTATCTACCCATAATATATATATATATATATATATATATATATATATATATATATATATATATGTATTAAAATTATTATATGGTCGATTTAGCTTTAAAACAGTGCGTACAAACGCATAATTGCGTGCGTGTGCGTGCGTGCATGTTTGTTTCCAGTGCGTACAACCATTACACATAAGTGCAATATATATATAAATATATATATAATTATTATTATTATTATGTATCTTTACTCGGTGAGATAACAAACAAAAAAAATTAACCAAATTATTATTATTATTTTACATAAACTATGATTACAACGATAATAATAATAATAATGATAATAAATATTATTATAAGTACCTGCTTTAGTGCGCTTATTCGGGTGGTTACCAATTTTTTAATAATAATAATTTTTTTTTTTTTTAATTAAATAGCGTAGGTTAATATTATTATTATTAATTTGAAAGTTCCTTACGGTTGTTTGTTTTTGTTCGTTTGGTTCTCAGCAGCAATTATTATTATCATTATTATTTTCTTTCTTTCTTTCTTTCTATCTATCTGTCTATCAATCTATCTTCGTCATCTGTGATTTTACTTTTAAAAAAAAAAAAAATTTTTATTTAAAATAATTTTGTGTGTGCGCGTGCGCGTGCGTGCGTCTTTGTTTATATATATATATATATATATATATATATATATATACTTTTAAGTGTTATCATTATCATTATTATTATTTATCAATTTTATGTTTGTTTGTATATATATATATGTAAATGATTTTATAACGTGTATATTATTTATTTCGTTTAAATTTTTTATGTGTGCAAAACAAACAAACGCACACACGTGCACACACGTGAATTATTTATTAAAAAAAAAAAGTTTAACTCATCGTCAAACGCTTGATAATTTAAGTAAGCAAACAAACAAACAAACAAAACAAACGAAAAATTTATATGAAAAAAAAAAAAAAAAAGAATTTTTTTTTAACGACTGAGTCGCCGCCTCAGTTTTCAGTATTTTGTAATAATCATGCTTGTAAATGCATGAGTATTGTTTTATTAATGCTTATTTATTTATTTATTATTATTATTATTTAATTTTATTTTTTTCTTCTTATTATTATTATTATTAATTTTCCTTAAGAAAATTTTCATTTTTTTTTTTTTTTATGGGTCCTGTTTTTTGTTTTTATTTTGATAGTTTTCCCGTATTTTTGTTTTATCATTCATTCATTCATTTTACTTCATTTGTCTTACACACTTCTGTGATCCCGTCATAAAAAATTACGTCACGGCACGAGAAAGAGAGAAGAGGAGGAGGAGGAGAAGGAGGAGGTGCGAAAAAATATCTTCTGGTAAAACTCCTCCGAAAAGTCGGATGTAAACAAATAAAAAATTTTGCCCATCTTCTAACCCTTGCGAATAACCACCACCACCATCACCCTTCTTCGATTGTTCTTTTTCTACCCCCCCGCCACGATATCCGACTTTTCCCCCTTTTTTGTTTTTTAAATTGCCACTTCCGCTTACGTAGCAGTAGACCCTCCCACGCCGATTTTATTCTTGTAGTAACTCCCTTACCTCGCGTAATATCTCAAAACGTCGATTATATTCATTTTAAATATGCTTTTGTCGTCGTCGTCGTCGTTGACGTCAACGACGATGACGTCATAGACTGCCGACGACTCCCCAAAAAAAGAGAACGTGGAAGTTATTTAAAAAAAAAAAAAATTTTTTTTCGTTTTTTTTCGTTATAAACAAACGCATATGCATAAAAAAAATTAACATTTAATATTTTTTTTGCATGTTTTTCATTTAAAGTAGTTATTATTATTATTATTATTACTATTATTATTATCATACACGAGTTTGACGTGAAAGTACTTTTTTTATATATATATATGGATTTTGTGTTTTTATTATTATTATTGCGCATTGCAGGAATTTACAAAAAAAAAAAAATTAAGTAATTAAAAATGAAAAAAAAAAAAAAAACAAAATGGCGGTTCATAGCGAATGAATAAATCCAATTACTTAATTTATTATTATTATTATTATTCGTTCGGTTTAAGGTTCGAGGTTGTTGTTTGTTTTATTTAAATATTTTTTATTTTTTAAATTTTATTTTATTTTTTTTTTTTAACTTTTCCACGTTTTCTTTTAGTTTGTTTAGTTTTTATTTTTATTTTGTTATTATTATTTTTTTTTTTTATTAATTTTATAAACGACGCAGATTCCTTTAAGAGCTCCCCGAGAAAAATGTCTCCCACTTTTTTTTTATTTTGGGGCTATACAAAAGCTTTTTTTTTAAATAAATTGGGAAAACAAAAAAAAAAAAAATTTTTTTAACCGCTTTTGCAAATCGTCGTGTGATAACAAAAATAATAATTTATTTCTCTTATCAATTTTTTTTTCTTTCTTTCTATCTATTGCGAAACTTAATATTTTTGGGTAGGAGAAGGAGGAGAAGGGGGAGGAAGGAGGGAGGGAAAAAGGGAAACTGGAGAATTTGTGTGGAGGAGCTCTTGAATGAGTTTGACGATTGTTCAGGTGGTCACGAGCATTTGGGCTTCATTGCGAGCTGATTTTCTTTTATATCGTATCGTACAGGATGTTCCGGTTTTTTTTTCCCGTTTGTTGTTTGTTTTCCTTTTTTTTTTTATTAGTTTAACATCCTGTACATTTTTATTAGATACTTTTATGCTCCCAAAGATAGTCTCAATGCTTTTAACGCATTCTCCCCACTACTAACTCAGGCGAAAGTGTCGATATTATCATGATTTTTTTTTTCTCGGTTGCACGGGGGGGAGTACGGTGTGTGTGTTTGGGAGGGAAAAGGGAGGCGTCTACCTGGTTAGTGTGGAGATTGCGGGATTAGGACCCCTACTTATATATACATGTAGGAGAGTGCAGAGCGGCCTAATTTGGCGGTTTTGCTTTTCATTCAAATTTGCTCTTATGTTTTTACACGCTTTCTTAATTGACGCGACTTACTTTATAACGGATCCGTTCGTGTCCACATTGTTGTGCACATTCTGCGCGAATTCTCCGTGTTTGACCGCCCGCCCGTTCGTCCGCCTGTCTGCCCACCCGTCCGCCCGTCTGCTCGCTTCAACTGCCCACTGCTACACTGTATATTCATGTGTTGGTGACATATTTACTTTGAATTTATTTTGTTTTTAAAAACATTTTAATGGATCTCATGCGCTATTAACGGTTGCCTGCAATGCGCGTGTTTCGGATTTTGATGGTGTGTGGGCTTCGGCATGCAGCTATATCGGGGCTCGGAAATGCCCCATTTGTGGTCTACACCGATGACCAGGGACAGGTAGTTTGATTCCTATTTTTGTTTTTCTTTTTTTTTTTTTTTATTTGTTTTGTTTTTTCATTTTAATTTGCGCAGAGAGCACACGCACGCGTGGTTCTCGGATTGTGCTTGATACCGTAGATAATATAACAATTTTTTTTGTCTTTTGCCACTTTTTTTGCTCAAATTCATTTTTTTTCTTGGTTTTTATTTTTTTTAAAAAAAAAAAAAGATGATTCGATACTTTGAAATGATAATATGATTGACTTTAATAATTTTCTTTTACAGTTACTGGACACCCTCCCGGTGTGCCAAGATTTTAGTCGCAACCGGACCTGTCCAAGACCGATTTGTCACCTTGTGCATCTGAACGCAGGTGAAAATAAAAAAAAAACCACATCAAAAATTATTATTATTATTATTTATTTATTTTATGTTATCAAATGATGAAATAGTTTAATTATTAAAAGGATTATTATTATTATTTTTAGATCACGTGGAGACAATCGACGGGCGAGTGACCGTGTGCCGAGACGCCGCAAAGGGCAGTTGCTATCGCCAACATTGCAAATTCTATCACATTCCGGTGGCTCTGCCTCCTGCAGGAGAGATCGCACGTCATTCAAGAGGTTCGTGATCTTCGTTGAAACATTCGTCGTCGACGGCAAATGTCTTTCGTTTATTAAACTCCTGCCCGACGTGACCAAGTTCCTTATTAAATGGACATGTCTTTGAATAATAATAATAATAATAATAATAGTAATATTAAATAATAATAATTAATAATAATAATAATAATAATAATTAATAAATATTAATAAATATTAATAATACTATTATTGAAGCAAACAAAAAAAAATAAAAAATAAAAAAAACATTAAAAAAAAATATTTAACACCTTTTAAAAAAAAATTAAAAATAATAATAATAATCATTATTACAATAATATTACCAGAAAAAATAAATAAATAAAAAATTTAAAATAAAAAAAAATTAAAATAAAAAAACAAATAAAAACAAACGAAAAAAATAAAAAATTTATTGTATATTATAAAATAATATATATATATATATATATATATATGCATACGAAATATAATAAATACGAAAAAATTTATATATATATATAAACAAACAAGCAAACAAACAAGTAAACAAACAGAAAAAAAAATTATTTTATTGTTTATAACAAAAATTTAAAAAAAAAAAAAAAGAC
>NW_002987879.1:762457-764951 GCF_000006295.1 Pediculus humanus corporis | reverse complement strand
GAAAAAAAAAAAATATATATATATTAACTATTATTATTATTATTATTATTATTTTTATTAAATATAATTTTTAATTATTTAGTTTTCGAGAGAGAGAGAGAGAGAGAGACGAGGTAAGAGAGTGAGTGGGTGGTTGTCCGAGGGGCTGTGCAGGCGTGGGGGAGGGGAGAAAAGCGAAAATATTACGATTAAGTCCGAACGCAGGTAACGAATTTTTTCACGTTAATAATAATAATAATAATTTATAAAATTAAATGAATGAAAAGAAAAAAATACTAACACTCAGATACACGTACACGTGCGCGTATACGCGTACACACACACACGTGCAAGTTCACAAAAAACACGTTCGTTCACAAACACATAATCCCGCATTTATAAATATATATATACATATATTATTGTACAGTATAAATATAAACTATTATATTACAGAGAAAGAGAGAAAGAAAATTGGAAGAGAGAAAGAGAGAGAGAGAGAGAGAGAAAGCATTTGTAACGGAAAACCGGAAATGAATATAAAAAAAAGTATATATATATATAAATATTAATAATAAAAAAAAATTATTTTTTTAATTTAATTTAATTTTAATTTAATTAAATTTAAATTTTTTTTTTTTATCCGATATTTTATTAGAAAGAAAACTTTGACGTCATCATTATTAGTATTATTATTATTATTATTATTATGATTATCATCGAATATTTTTCTTCGGGGTTTTTTTTTTTTTGTGTTTTTATAGGCAAAAAATTTAAGTTTAAAAAAAAATTAAAAATTTATTTTGTTTTGTTTTCTTTTTTTTTTCTTGTTTCTGTTTCTTATCATTATTATCGTTTTTTTTTTTTTGGTTTGTAACACGTATTATCATCCTGTTAGTATTTATTAAAAAAAAAAAATCAAAAAAACTAAAAAAAAAAAATACAAAAAAAAAATTTTTTAGTGCCTTTTTACATTTTTGTCACCTTTTTTTTTTTGTTTTTTCTGTTTCATTTTTTTTTTTTTTTATTTTAAACAAAAAAAAAATTTTTTTTTCTTTCGTCATTTTTTAAAAATTATTTTTCAATGGTAAAAAAAAAAACAAAAATATTATTATTATTATTTGTTTAATATTATTATTAATTATTAATTATTATTATAATTAATCTCCAGTTGTTTGTCTCCGTGTCTAATCAATCGATAATAATAATAAAATAAATTATTATTATTATTAAATATAATTATAATTATAATGATAATGATAATTTTATTTGTATAGTAATTTAAAAATTATATTGACAATATTATTCAAATCAATAAAAGGAAAAAAGAAAAAAAACAAAAACAAAAAACAAAAAGAACAAAAACAAAATGTTGGCAAATTAATTTCTTTTTATGTGTGAATTCCTTGGCAAAAGCCTTTCGAGAATTTGATAAAGATTTTCTTCTGCTGCCACCTTTCCAGATGTGCGAGAGAGAGAGAGAGAAAAAAAAACAGTTTCGTTAAATATTAAAAGAGTTGTTCAATTTTCTTTTTTATTGTATGTAATTAATTTACTTACCCACGCCAAACTGTTCCTGTGGGATTCTGGAACAGCCGTGTTTACGATTTTCAATGGCCTAGGATTTTTCGATAGTAATCCCACGACGTATTTTTTATTCCGCCACCAGGGCAAACCATCGTAGGGCCTTTTCACACCCGGCAAAGGTTGCCATTTCGTCGATGGTACTTGTGGATGAACGTGAGGAATGGGACCGTGAGGGCAGTAAGGCACTTTGACACCCGTCACTGGATGAATCATATATTTTATCTTGAAAAAAAAAAAAAATCATAGTTTTCGTTAATTAATTAATCGGATTCGAACGTTGTTCTTTCGCGGTTGAGAGACTCGACTCACGTCTTGAGTCCTTTCATCGAACCAATGGGATATATCTTTCCCGGCATGAGCCAAAAGAGGTTTGACTTCTTTTTCGTTTTCGTATTCTTTTACTATCGGAGTGACGTCACAGACTTTACCCAAAAAACTCACCCAACAATCTTCGGGTTTGTTGTGAAGGATGACATCGGTCGGAAGGTAATAACGAAGTCCGAATTCGTTTCTTTCTACTTCTTTTTCCCCTTCATCTTTTTTCCCCATCCATATTTTTTCCATTTAAATAATTTTCATACACTTGTTTTGTTTTGTTTTCTTTTTTTACTCGCTCAATTATTATTATTATTATTATTATTATTTATGAGCAGAGAGGACATGGAACAAGAAATAAAAGAACATAAATTTCTGGAATATGGAGAACACAATAATCATTTGTATGGAACGAGTTTGGACTCGATAAGAGACGTCATAAAACAGGGGAAAATGTGCGTTTTGGATTGCGGTCCGACAGCATTGAAAATCCTTCACAATTCATCTGAATTCATGCCTTACGTAGTTTTCATAGCCGCTCCAGATATGGAACAATTGAAACATTTGTACCACGAAAATAGACCACTGGGAACATCGAGAGGAATTTAACGGT
>NW_002987879.1:756739-762437 GCF_000006295.1 Pediculus humanus corporis | reverse complement strand
AATAATAATAATAAGTATTTGGGTGTCGCACAATTAATAAATACACAAACAATATAAAAAAAAATCATTATTATTATTTTGTCAAGTCATCATTGTAATAAAGCTGAATGGCAGGAATGTAACAATTTTCCGGCATACCCAATTCTCCGAATTTACGTCTTTCGTCGTAAATTTCATTTTCTTCCAGAGTTTTCCTCATGTTCAATTTTTCACCTTCGAATTTAAACGTGTAACTTTTTATGTGTGAATTCCTTGGCAAAAGTCTTTCGAGAATTTGATAAAGATTTTCTTCTGCTGCCACCTTTCCAGATGTGCGAGAGAAAAAAAAAACAGTTTCGTTAAATATTAAAAGAATTGTTCAATTTTCTTTTTTATTGTATGTAATTAATTTACTTACCCACGCCAAACTGTTCCTGTGGAATTCTGGAACAGCCGTGTTTATGATTTTCAACGGCTTAGAATTTTTCGATAGTAATCCCACGACGTGTTTGTTATTCCGCCACCAGATTCCTTTATGATTTCCCCAAGAAAAATATCGTTGTCGTTATCGTTATCGAAACAATGGATCCATTCGTGTCCACATTGTTGTGCACGTTCTGCGCGAATTCTCCGTGTTTGACCGCCCGTCGGGGATCTGTCCAAGACAGATTTGTCACCTTGTGCATCTGAACCCAGGTGAAAAAACTATAACAAAATTATTATTATTATTTTTTTTTTTTCTTGTAATCAAATTGAAATCGGATAATTATATTTTTTAAAATATACATATATATTTTTGGTTTACGTGGAGACAATTGACGGGCGAGTGACCGTGTGCCGAGACGCCGCAAAGGGCAGTTGCTATCGCCAACATTGCAAATTCTATCACATTCCGGTGGCTCTGCCTTCTGCAGGAGAGATCGCACGTCATTCAAGAGGTTCGTGATCTTCGTTAAAACATTCGTCGTCGACGGCAAATACTCTTCGTGTGGTAAACTCCTGCCTGAAAAAATAAGGTATAAGGTCAGAGAATTATATTTTTAAAAAATTGTGATAATGTTTATGTGTAACGAAAGAAGAAGAAGGAGAAGAAGAAGGAGAAGAAAAAGTGTGATTTTTCATTTTTTTATTTGTTAAGTAAAATGTAGAGCACACACCCACACAGATACCAAAATTTTTCATTGACGTACTACGTCATTTGTTATAAAAGTTGTAAGAGAGAGAGCGAGAGAGAGAAAGGATTTGAAACAGAAAACCGGAAATAAATAAATATATAAATTATATGTCTATACATAAAAATGTAGTCATAAAGGCATAGTTTACTTTAATATGCTGCCACAAAATCAGACCATAAATTCAGACGTTATATTCTTGACAACTGACTAATTTAAATGATACCATTCAAGAAAAACGACAGGAGATAGCCAGTAGAAAAGGAAGAATTGTCTTTCACCATGATAATGCCAAACATCTTCAGCCATGACAACGAGACCAACACTAAATTGGACCAGTTTTTTCCTATTAAAAAATAAAGAAGTTTAAAAATTAAGGTTATTAATAATGAACATAATACAATAGATGAAAATGAATAATTTTACATAATTAATAATATTAATTAATTTTTTTTTACCATAATCAATCCAATACTTACCAAATTCAAATGCGAAATTCCATTGAAAAATAATTAAAAAATAAATGTATTGAATTTTAATGGGTAAAATAAAAAAAAAAAAAAGAAAAATGGCGACGTCAGTTTTTCTTGAATAGAAATGTCAATTTGAAATCTAATCAATTTAAAAAAAAAAATTTTAAATTATACATTAAAATCAAACCTTTTGTTTTGATTTCATTTATGTGGAAAAGTCTCTTTTGTTCTTAAAAAAAAAAAAAACAATGAAAACAACAAAATCTGTCAAGTTTTGTGGGTTTTATCTTAGGAAAACAAAAACGAATCAGAGTTTAGAAAATGAATTTCAAAATAATAAATAAATAATAATCAAAATTAAAAATACATCAAATTAAAATATATATATTTCATTACCATCGTAACAAATTTCAAATTTAATTTAAATCATATTGAAAATACATAAAAATGTTACTTAAAACACAAAAAAAATTTGTTTTCACTTAAATTTTTGTCAGCCATGTTCGAATTGTTCGGAAAAACAAAATACACAGACGGAAAAACAAACAAAGCGATGACAGCGATATCAAACGGTAAAATAATTAACTAAATTTCAGAAAGCCAACAAACATTTTCTTTTTGTCGCCGATACGTGCTGCCAACATTTAATTTAAACAGATTTTTAAAACTTTATAATAATAAGCAACACGATATAAAATATTTAAAATAAATAATAACTACTTAATATTTTATTAACGCCATATTGTTTTAATTTTTTTTCTTTTCTCATAAATTTACCACTCACTACACACTCATATATATTTATATAATTATTAGGTAAGTATAATTTTAATAAAAATAACGTATAAATTTTTCCTTTAAAAGTTTATAAATAGCATAAAATATATATAATATTAATAATAATAATTTTAAAACATAGCAAATAAGTATCAAATATTAATGTAGTTATTATAAATCATAAATATATATATATATATATATATATATATGTATAAAATTATTATTTTAGTTGTTTAACAATTAATAAGTTTAATAATACAAATGCATTAATAATTATATAAGATTAACATTTATAATTTTTTTTAAAATTTTTATTATTATTACATCAATTAATAAAGTTTCTAATTCGAAAATTTAATTTTTTCATTGTATTAATATACATTAATAATGATAATCATTTCTCCTTTAAAATAAAAAAAAAAAAAAAAAAAAAAAAAGAGTGGGATCTGTCCATTTGGCGCTTAAAAAAAAACTTTTGTTAAATCACATCAATTACTTATTTAACTAATTTTATTTGTATTATTATTATTATTATTATTATTATTATTACTATTATTATTAATTTCAGGATAATAAGTAGCGCTGTTAAAAAAATCACGTTGCCAAAATCGATTTGAATAAAAATTTGTAAAAAATAAATTAAAAAATTAAATTAAATTTCTCAATTAAGGCCACTTTTATGTATGTAAATAATTTTTATTTAAATAAAAAAAACCGTTAATTTTCGATTCGTTAATAAAAAAATAAAAAATTTTATAAATAATAATAATAGTCATAAAAATAATAATAATAAAAACAATTAATATAAAATAAATGCGACAATAGAACAAAAAAACGTTTTACTCTTTTTTTCCATTTCCATGTGATTTTTATTTATTTTTTGATAAATTGAAAATAAATTGAAATTTTTTTTTTTTTTTAATTCAAAAAAGAGAAATTTAAATTAAAAAAAAAAAGAAAATGTTAATATAGTAAACATTGAAAATTTTAAACACATATATATATAATAAGCGATTATTTAATATTTATTTAAAATAATTTAAAAAATTCTTAATTATACACGTGTCATTAGACATTAATAAAATTTCGAATTCACGTGGCAGCGTAAAAAAAAAAAAAAAAATTACGAAAAACGACGACGACGACAATGAAGTTCATTGAAACTTTTTCAAATCGTGAATGAAGGAAAATTTTTATTATTCATTCATTTCCGGTTGAAAGTCATCATTCGCTCATAGCAAAATTTTTATCAAAAAAATCATCTGGAAAAATTTAAATTTGAAATTTATTTTTCGAAAAAAAAAAAAAATGGATAAAAAATTTTATAAAAATTCCTTACGTCAATTTTTTTTTTTTTTTTTTCCTAAATTACACGTGTCCCCATCACGTTCTTTCCTACACGTGTGTGTCCACGTTCTTGCCCATTCACGTGTCTTCTTTTTTTTTTTTTTTTTTATAAATAAAACACAAAATGATAACTCTACCTGGAAAAAAAACGAAAAAAAAAAAATAATAATCTTATTAAACTGTTACAATTTTATAACGTGTCATTAGATAAATTAATTAAAATTTTCTTACGTCACAATTCGTATTTTATCCAGTGAAAAAAAATTTTATTAAAAAAAAAAAGTACTCACCCAAAAAAAAAAATTCCTTCCACGTGTGTTCCTGAATTCTCCATGATTATTATTATTATTATTATTATTATTATTATTATTATTATTATTATTATTATTATTATTTAAAGTTTTCGTTTTTAAAGAAAAAAAAAAAGAAGAAAAGAAAGAAAGAAAATTCATTTGAAAGTTTTAAATTAATAGATTTGAATTTCCGGTGACAAGAACTTGAAACCTTTTGCGCAAACAAAGCCGTCAAACAAAAGTTTTTATTAAGTAACTTATCATTATTATTATTATTATTATTATTAACATTAAATCTTATTAAAGTTTTTGAAATTGACGAAACAATATAATTTTAAATTACCTTTAAGAAGGTTTTCTTTTTTTTTTATAATCGAGTTCGAGTTCGAGTTGTCAGATATCGAATGTCAAATACCACACAATTCATTATGGAAGATGGAAAACAAACAAAATAATAATAATAATAATAATAATAATAATAATAATAAGCAATACCTAAAAAGAATAAATGCCGAAGATATTAATAAGAAGAGCACGCACAATTGGCTACGACGTGGAAAACTTAAAATAGAAACAGAAGCGTTTATTACAGCGGCTCAAGATCAGGCATTGCGGACCCATAACTATGAAAAAGTAATTCTCAAAGTCCGCCAAGATGACAAGTGCCGAATTTGCCAATCACAATCGGAAACCATCGATCATTTAATTTCCGGTTGTCCGATACTGGCAAAACATGAATACTTAGAAAGGCACAATAAAATATGTCAATATCTCCATTGGAATATATGCCGAGAATATGGAATGGATGGATTACCCAAGGAGTGGTACAACCACATTCCAAGCCCGGTCACGACAGTAGGCCCATGCACAGTTCTATATGATCAACAAATCCACACTGATAGAACTGTGCCAGCTAACAAACCGGATATCATACTCAGGCATAATGGGGAAAAATGGTGTAAGTTAATTGAGGTATCCGTGCCGGCAGAAAAAAACACCACAGCCAAAGAAGCAGACAAAAGGCTGAAATACAGAAATTTGGAAATTGAAATAACCAGGATGTGGGGAACAAAAACTGAAACGATTCCGGTCATCGTGGGAGCATTGGGAGCCATGCCACATTCACTAAAAGGAAATTTAAAGAAGATTATGAAGAACCTAAAAGAAGAAACCATCCAGGAAATCGCACTATGTGGGACGGCCCACATTCTTCGGAAAATATTATAAATAGCACCACCGATATTCGAGTATTTGTCCCTAAGGAATCGGGTAGAAACCTGGGATAAATATTTAAAAACCCCGACAAATAAGAGCCTTGTCGTGTTTAATAGTGGACATAATAATAATAATAATAATAATAATAATAATAATAATAATAATAATAATAATAATAATAATAATAATAATAATAATAATAATAATAATAATAATAATAATAATAATAATAATAATAATAATAATAATAATAATAATAATAATAATAATAATAATAATAATAATAATAATAATAATAATAATAATAATAATAATAATAATAATAATAATAATAATAATAATAATAATAATAATAATATATATGATATATATAGTATAGTATATATATAATATATAATATATATATATATATATATATATATATATATATCTATATATA
>NW_002987879.1:752460-756719 GCF_000006295.1 Pediculus humanus corporis | reverse complement strand
TTTTATAAAAATTCCTTACGTCAATTTTTTTTTTTTTTATTTTCCTAAATTACACGTGTCCCCATCACGTTCTTTCCTACACGTGTGTCCCCACGTTCTTGCCCATTCACGTGTCTTCTTTTTTTTTTTTTTTTATAAATAAAACACAAAATGATAACTCTACCTGGAAAAAAAACGAAAAAAAAAAAATAATAATCTTATTAAACTGTTACAATTTTATAACGTGTCATTAGATAAATTAATTAAAATTTTCTTACGTCACAATTCGTATTTTATCCAGTGAAAAAAAATTTTATTAAAAAAAAAAAAGTACTCACCCAAAAAAAAATTCCTTCCACGTGTGTTCCTGAATTCTCGGTATTATTATTATTATTATCATTTAAAGTTTTCGTTTTTAAATAAAAAAAAAAAAAGAAGAAGAAGAAAAGAAAGAAAGAAAATTCATTTGAAAGTTTTAAATTAATAGATTTGAATTTCCGGTGACAAGAACTTGAAACCTTTTGCGCAAACACAGCAATCAACACAAAAGTTTTTATTAAGTAACTTATCATTATTATTATTATTATTATTAACATTAAATCTTATTAAAGTTTTTGAAATTGACGAAACAATATAATTTTAAATTACCTTTAAGAAGGTTTTTTTTTTTTTTTATAATCGAGTTCGAGTTCGAGTTGTCAGATATCGAATGTCAAATACTACACAATTCATTATGGAAGATGGAAAACAAACAAAATAATAATAATAATAATAATAATAATAATAATAATAATAATAATAATAATTAAAGAAAGTTTTGATGATTTTGTTAAATTTTAGTTTTAGTTAGTGTCAGAAAGAAAGAGAAGGAGTGAAAGAGGGAAAGAAGAAGTGAGAGAGAGAAAGAGGAAGTGAGAGAGAAAGAGAAAGAGAAGGAGAGAGAAAGTGAGAGAGGGAGATAGGGAGAGAGAGAGAGAGAGAATAAAAAAAAAAAATCAATATACCAATTTGAGACCCATCCTTTGAATGTTCACTTCCGTTTATGTCATCCTATTTGCGAGTGTGACGTCAGAAAAGGTTACTTCCGGCGACGTTTTGTTAAAATCAAGGAGTAACTGTCGGACAGGTAACCTAATTAACTGGTTACCAAATCCAATAGTTACTTCCCAAACATCAACATTTTCATCTTCTATTCTAATCCATTCGCCATTTTCTTTTCCATTTCCTATAAGAAAATTTTTTTTTCCTTCGTTCGTTCGTTACCTTTTTTTTCCCATTCCGTATTTGAACCGGAAACGGATTCGCCGTGTTTCCCAACGTAAAAATAATAAACCTATTTCTATTCAATTCAATTAAAAAAAAAAAAAAAAAAACAAACTCACCGGAAATTTTTGAAATTTTGATATTTTCATAAATGACGTCATTTCCGTTTTTCCTTTTTTTTTTATCAACTCCACGCTCTTCCCTCTGCTTTGACGTAATGTTTCCTTCACGAAAACCTCATCTGAAGTTTATTTATTTATTAGTCACGTGATACATACATACATACATAAATTTTTTTTTTTTAATTAATTAATTTTAATTGATTAAATGAGAGTTTGCCATTGAGGTATTTTTGTATCGTTGTAATCATTAAAATTATTATTATTATTATATTTTCCATTTCGTCATCGAAACGTCCTTTGAATTCCTTTGAACGCTTTCCTTTTTCTCCACCACGATCGATTTTCCTTTTGTAAAAAAATCAATCAACATCTTATCCACTCCACAAAATCATCCTCCAACCATTTTACTCATTTAATTACGTCACATCCGTTTAATTATTATTATTATTATTACTTAATAAACTAACACTTACATAACGGTTAATAATAAACATATACTTTTCTTATAATATAAATAACATTAAATAATGATATGATTTTTAATATACATATAATAATTATTTTTAATATAGAAAAATTTTATAATATAATATTAATAATAATAATACTAATTGTAATTTTTCATCGTCATCATAATTATTCTCATCATCATCATCATCGTCTTTCTCATTTTTTCTTACGTAATAATAAATATACGAATATATAATATATAAAATAATAATATAAATAATATTATTAAAAATAATAATATAAGCTTTAAAAAATAAAAAAAATAATAATATATAAATTGATTATTAAGTATATAAATGTAATATATAATGTAATTGCGACGTATATTATTATAATTTAATCCCAGTTTTCTTTTCAATACTGTTACATAATATAATATAATATAATATAAATACATATTTAAAACGTGTAAACGAAATAAATTGAATTTAAAAATCATTTTATGAGGTAGAAAATATTTTTTAATTTATAATTTGTGAAATGCATTAAGGCCATTTTATTGTTATAATAATAATAATAATAATAATAATAATAATAATAATAATAATAATAGTAATGATAATAATAATATTAATAATAATAACATTAATAAAAATTTATTTTTTTTTTAAAAAAAAAGAACTTTCGAGAATAAAAATAATAATAATGATAAAAAACTTTCGGCTATTGTTTTGAAATATAGAACTTTTCCTTATATAAACAAACAAACAAACAAACAAACAAACATCGGACACATATTAATAAATAATATCTACAAACGGAAACAAATCTATAACTACATAAAACAAACTCCCAATAATCTTTTATATTATTATTATTATTATTAATATTAAACACGACGATAACTAATCTAAATATTATTATATATTAAATTACGTCATCATCAATATAATGATGATTATTTTATGATAATAATAATAATGATAATTTTACAATTACGAATAAACTCACAAACGAATCCATTAAAAAAATAATAATATATATATATGAACGACTCAACCGTATATTATTATTATTATTATTATTATTAAAACTTATACTAAAAATTATAATTAAATTATCGATCCTTTGAAAGCCTTAATTAATAATAATAATTATAATTAACACCGATTAATATAATATATTCTTATAAATAATAATTATATTTGTACCTTAATTTTTATATATATAAATTGTAATAATATATGTATTTGTTTATATATATAACGATATACTATATTATTATTATTATTAATATAAATATAAATTATTAATTGTTGAGATCAGACGTATATTATATAATAATAATAAAAATGTTAAGCTGATTTATTATAAAGATTAAATTCCACACGCAACTTAAATAATTATGATAATAATAATAAATAAGGATAAATTACATTTGTTTTTAACGGGGGGAGAATATAAATGTATAATAATAATAATAATAATAATAAATTTCGTGATATGATATCAGCTAAACATTAAAAAAAAAAAAAATACGTTAAACCTTTCGTGCAATAAAAAAAAAAAAAGGTTTTATAACGTATTTTATGGTATTTCTCTTAGTTGTAGTTTTCATTCAATTCTTTAACGAAAAAAAAAAAAAATTATTACCTAACCCCTCACCGTAATAAAACAAACAAACTAAAAAATTACCGACACCGTTATTAAGTAATTTTTTTAATAATAATAAATAATATAAATAATAATAATAATAGAAATTGAATGAAAACGTACAAAGCCTCCTCACCGCGACAAGGTGGAAATACCTCGAGGAGGAAATGATTTTTTTTTGTTTTTTTTTAATAATCGTATAAATTACATTGTATAAAAAAATAAATCAATAAATAAATAAATAAATAAAACATTTATGTAATAATTTGATAATAATAATAATAATAAACGAATGGTAAATTAATAACACGAATAATATTATTGGCAACGTGAACCAAATTCCTTTTTATTATTTTATTTACTTATTTATTTATTTTCATCGCAAGAAATAATAATAATAATGAACTAAATAAATAAATAAACTATTATTATTATTATTTTTCGATCGTGACATACATAAATAAATAAATAATAATAATAACGATCAAAATATACGACATATAATTTTCAGGTACGTAAATTCGGGTAATTTTTTTTTTTTTTTTTTTATTAATAACGAAAAATTATTATTATTATTACAACCTCCGTTTCGAAATTCATAATAATAATAATAATAATGAATTCAATTGTAATTTTTTTTTCACGCTCGAAAAAGCAATAATAATAATAATAATAGCAACGTTTAATACATAATTTAAAAATAAAAATTTTAATATAATTAATACATACAATTATTTATTTATTTATTTTCCAATACATATTATTTAAATAATTTGGTAGTAATAATAATAA
>NW_002987879.1:749984-752119 GCF_000006295.1 Pediculus humanus corporis | reverse complement strand
ATAAATTATTATTATAATCATTTTTATTTTTATTTATTTATTTATTTTTTCTTATTGTTGATGAGATTAATCAACTTATGTAGATTTACAAATTTATAGTAGTAGTAGTAAAAGCATAAAAAACAGCCGATTCTAATAAATAAGAGATCATCATTGAAAGGAACTCAATAACAACAACAAAAAAAAACGTATTATCATTATTATCATTATTATTATTAATTACAGAGCGACGAGGAATGAATGAAAATAAAAAAAAACAACTCGTAAATCATTTTTTTTTTCAGAATAAGTAACAACAATAACGATAATAATAATTAAATATAACGGACGAATACGCAAGTTATTTAAAAAATAATAATAATGATAATAATAATGATAATAAATTTGAACTTTTTAACGGTAACGCAAAGACACAAAAACAATGAAATTAAAAACGACACAAAAAAAAAAAAAGTAATAATAATAACGCTTGGAAAATTCACATAAATCACATTTTTATTCATTTTTTTTTTAATAATAATAATAGTGATAATAATAATAATCATAAAGACAACAACGATAATAATAATAATATTAAAAAACGAAACGAAAAAACAAAAAAAACTAAAAAAAAAAAATTTTTTTCAATTACCTTTTTTTTGTACTTGAGGTGCTGCCTCCATGTTATTATTATTATTTTTTTTTTAAACAATAACTTTGATGAATATAAAAAATAATTTAAATATAAAACAAAAATATTTATTTATTTATTTATTTATTATTATTATTATTATTAATAATTTTTTTTCTAAACTTTTTTTTTTTTTTTTTAATGGCTAGTTAACGTTCGATTTTTTTTTTATTTATTTATTTAATAATTAACGTTGGAATATTTCGTTAAAGTTTATCGTAATTGTTAATAAATTTAAAATAAATCCATTCGTTATCGATTTCATAACCGGAAACGATAAATAAAGTAGCCATTTTTAATTTTTTTTTTCAATATTTTTGTTTTATATAAAATAATTACCCATTCGACATTTTTTTTTTTTAATGACGATTTTCGCGTATAAGTTCTAATACAGCAACGCCTACTAACAACAAATACTTATTTTTATATAATTTACATCGATTGCATGCCGATAATAATTGATTGATTGATTGATTGACTATTTTTAAATAAATAAATAAGTAAACAAACTTCGTTCGATAAATCAAATTTGAAAAAAAAACCGTTACGACAAGCCGGCCAGTTAAGGCAAGTCAGCTGCCATCTATTGATTAAATTTGGAACTTGTTAATTAGAATTAACAAAGTTAGGTTATGTTTATTAACGTTTTCTTTTCTTTTTTCTTTTTTTTAACGAAAAATTTTTTTCTTATGGTTTTATCATCATTATCAATAATTTAAAAAAAAAAAAAAAAAAAAAACAAATGCCAAATTATATCGACATGCAAATCGAAAGTAAATTTTGAAATTTTTATGCGTTTAATTTCATTGTAAAGTATCTTATTGTATATCATTGACATGATTATGTCAATTTTACATAATTAAAATAAAAAATTTGAACACTTGAACACTTACAATAACATTTAAAACAAATTGAATTAATTAATTAATAATAATAACAATAATAATAATAATAAACTTTTTGAAAAAAAAAATAATAATAATAGCCTTTAATAATCCACTTCCACTTCTTCTTTTTCTTCTTCTTGGTAATAAATTATTAAATAATAATAATAATAATAAATTAATTTTTTCCTTTTTTTCTTCATCTTCAACTTGTTTATATTAAAATTATTTATTATTAAAATGTCTTGAGAAAAAAATTATTATTATTGATATGATAAATATTTTGACTATTGATTTTTCTCAAATGGTAATAATAATAATAATCATCCATGTTGAATTTTATTTTAAAAAAATGTTTTCCCAAAACGCTAATGCTGAAAAAAAAAAAAAAACAAACATTTGTCACCAAATTCTTCTATTGTTTTATTTTATTTTAAAACATTTTTAAAAACATTTTGTTTTTTATGTTTAAAAATGTTAAATGTGGTGAACTCAAGAGTAAAGAAATAAATAAAAAAAAAAAAAAATATCAAAGGATTACTTTCGTTTTTTATTTTTTTTCTCTTTTCTTCTTTTTCTTT
>NW_002987879.1:748436-749435 GCF_000006295.1 Pediculus humanus corporis | reverse complement strand
ATTTTTTTCGGCCATCATTAAGTTTTTGACGGCCATCACTAATTTTTTGTCGACCATCATTAATTTTTGCCGGCCATCATTAATTTTTTGTCGGCCATCACTGATTTTTTGTCAACCATCATTAATTTTTGGTCGGCCATCATTCAAATTTAGTTACTTATCTCACCGACAGATGTCGCATGCGCCAATAAAATTTTATCAATTTAAAAAATGAGATCGCAACGCAAAAATAACATACTCGAAACAGTTTTTCTTTTTTTTTTTTTTTTTTTTTTTTTTCTTGTCAATTATAATTAAAAATAAAATAATAATTTTTTCTACGCGAGTTTTTAGAACATATAAAACGTTATACAAAATCAACGGGATTAAAATTTAAATACTTCAGGACATATAAAAAAATAAAAAAAATTTTTTTCTCCTCCATTTTTCATTTGAATTTTTCCTTAATTAAAATGGTGGCCATTGAACAAAAAAAAAAATTTATTTGAAAAGAAAATAATGGCCGCCGCCGTCGCCACGGTGTTATTATACCGTAATTGATATTACAAAATCGATCGAAAGGAGAAAAAAAAAAAAAGAAAATAAAAATAAATTTTCCTTTTTCTTTTCCCATCATTGAAAAAAAAAAAAAAAAAAAAAAAAAAAAAGAATTTATCGACGTGACATTTTTCAAAATTTGAAACAATTTAAAAATGATTTAATGTCGAACGCAAAGATCAAAAAAAAAAAAAATATGTAATAATAATGATAATAAAACGATAAGGCGTCGTCGTTATAAATAAATAAATAAATAATGTCATCTATGACACAACAGATAATTTATTACGGTAAGAAACAAAAGGGAAAAGAAAAATAAAAAAAAAAAATTACCCGGACTTCCGGTGTAATTTTATCCCTCCGATGTTAAGTTTCACTTTCATTTTTAATTGTAAAATTTCAAAAATTTTCCCTTTTATTTTCTCTCTCTCTCTCACTCACTCACTCATTTACTCTCTCTTT
>NW_002987879.1:743816-748069 GCF_000006295.1 Pediculus humanus corporis | reverse complement strand
AAAATCACAAATTTTTCATTTTTCATCCCTTTTTCCTTTCTTTCCCTTTCCATGTTTTTATTTTTATTTTTAAACTTTCTAATTTTATCTTATGAATATTTATTAAAATTTTAAATTGTGTACACGCGCACACACACACAAAAATATTAAAATTGAAAAAAAAAGAAAAAAAAATTAATTATGGCCGACTTCAGACGACATTTTATTTTTAAAATAATATTCGTTGTAAATTGTATTTATTTATTTATTAAAATATTTATTTACTACGTCATTATTATTATTATTATCACTATTATTTTACCGTTAAAAAAGAAAAAAAAGTCGACACGCAGGGTAAAATTTGATAAAAAAAAAAATTCCAGTTAATTATTATTCCAGCTAAAAAACTTTTTCCAATTAATTTAAAAAAAAAAAATTTTCCAATGGCTTGTTAATTTTTTTATTATTTTTTTATTGCACGGTGTTGAAACGATAATATTCGGTTTAATAATAATAATGATAATAATAATAATACTAATAATAATAATAATAATTTCACTGAGAAAAAATATAAAAAATAATTTTTTTTTAAAGTGGATTTTACCTAAACGAGGTACATCCTTTGAATTTTTTTTTTTTTTATGTATATAAAAGTAGATTTGAGACGAAAAAAAAAATTGGGAGGTTAAAGGTTAAAGGGCAAAAATTTTATAAATAAAAAAAAAAATTTTTTTTTTTTTTTTTTGAATTTACAACAACAAAAAAAATTTTTTCAATATAATATCGAACGGATTAAAATAAGTTAATTAATGCTTTTGTTTTTCTTTTTTAATTTCGGGTTCGAATTATTATTATTATTATTATTATTCATTATGAAACAATCATTGATTAAAAAATAAAAATATATAATGAATTCGAACGATGAATTAAATTTAATTAAATTTATTTAATTATTTTTTTCTCTCTCTTCCTTTAGTAAAAAAAAACAAAAAAAAAACTTAATCCTTTCGTTTCGAGTGATGTTGTTTTTGTGACGTCATCATGAATCGTAAAAAATTTTCAAATCGAATTATTATTATTATTATTACCTTCTAAACAATTGTGATGATGATGATGATGATGATAATCAAAATTTTTAAATTTTGCAATTTTTTTTTTTTTTTTTTGAAAAGAAACTAAAAAAATGAATTATTTATAATAATAATAATAATAATAATAATAATAATAATAATAATAAAACGAGGGATTTTTACGATAATAATAATATATTTAAAAGTCGTATTTTTTCTCCTTAAAATTATTAATTAGACTTTTTGCAATGCATGCATTCGTTGAAATTATCTACGTTAAATAAATTAGGCAGAATCCATAAGAAGACAGAAAAAGAAAATTTTTCTCTGTGATAATTTGAAAATTTAATTTTCCCGCCATTTTTTACCCGTGAAAATTTTTCCTTATTTTTTTTTTTCGTTTTCCTTTTTATAAATTTATTTAAATAAAATAAAATAAAAAAAATTTCAGTCACGTAAAATTTACTACAAAATTATCTTTTCCATGCGAAAATTTCTCTTCCCCTACCCTCACTCCGCCCCCGTTTTTATTGATTAAATAATTGAATTTTTTTTGTTTTTAAAATTTTCAAAAAAGGAAAAATGGCAGCGACCTGTTGAATGGTCATTAGATTAATAATCACGATTCTAACGGATTTTTCAAATTATTTATTTATTTATTTAAATTTTTTTAATTAAAAATAATAATAATAATTAATATAAGAATTCATTCACGCTTAAGGAAAAAAAAAAGTCAGAAAGGTCAAAATCGTTAATTATTATTATTATTATTATTATTATTATTTTTAAAGGGTTCAAGGAAATTAAAAGAGAAACAAAAGTAAAAAAAAAAAAAAAAACGTTTGTTATAAGAGAGTTCAGAAAAGTGACGCCTGAAAGCATAAAAAATTCAAGACCTCCCCATTTTAAAAGCCTGCGCAAGAAAAGCCCAATAATGGATTTGTTAAGCCTTCTTTGGATTCGAGAACAAAAAAAAAAAAAAAGGAAAATAGGCGTCGAGATTTAAGATGATAATAAATTTTCCAGTTTTTTTTTTCTTTTTTTTCTTTACCTAACCTCCTCCTCCCCCCTGCCCCCCAACACAATTTTAAACTGACCTAACACAACAACGAAACGAGAAAAATTTTTTTCTTTTTATTTGTTTGGCTCCCAACAAACGTGAAAAGTCGCAATAAAAACGATTAAATTTTATAAAATTGTTAATAAAAGAGTTTTACGATGGGATCCGATGTGGGGATCCCCGGAAAATATGCTCTGGGATCCCATTAAAAAAAATTTAAGTTTTAAAAACGTTTCTCTCTCGCGTGTACGTTTTTTTTTTATTATTAAACTCACGAATGATAATAATTTTTTTTTTTTTTTTTCAATGGCTCCCCGCTGATTATTATTTTTTATTTTTTGTCGTTTGTTTCTTTGTTTGTTTTTTTGTTTGTTTGACATTTTAAAATTATTTTATTTTATTTTATTATTATTTTTTTTTTACGAATGTTGTTTTGCAAACGACAAATCATTAAAAATCGCATTGGGAAAATTTAAAAATAAAATAAAATTATCACGTTTAACAAATAATAATAATGATAATAAACTTACGATTCATCTCTGGAATTTAAATCCGTTGCCACTGATACGCATTATCATTAAACTCGTCCTGGAAAAAAAAGAAAAAAAAATTCATTAGTAATCATTTTCATAATCGTTAAATATTTAAAATCTTGTAAAATTTCATAACTAAAATGCAACTTTTTTTTTATTTATTTGTTACTTTAATGCCCCTCCTTCGTTTATTTCTCGTTTTCCTTCCCGTCCCCCCGTCGTTCTCCCCATTCCTCCGACCCCCCACTTTATTTTTCCGACGAAAAAAAATTCAGCAACAAGTTTTTCTCGCAACAAGTGGTCCAAACAAAAACAATTTTTTTTTTTAACTCAAAACTTTTCATCCCAGGTACGGAATTACAAAACGAAAAAAATGATTCGTGGTGGCGGTGGGAAAATAAAAAAAAAATGGCGGGAAAATTAATTTTAAAAAAAATAAATAAAATTTATATAACTTGAGATTTTTTTTCCCATCCCCCTTTTTTTTGTTTTAAAAGTTTCGATTTTTTAAAAAATCGACATTTTTCATTGTTTTCCACCCCCAGACGTTTTTATCCGACGTAAAAATTTTCTTTTTTAGAAATTTCCAACGGGAAAAATTATTTTCTATATTTAAAAAAAAAAAAAAAAGAAAATTTATTTTATACATTTTTTCCCGTTTCCCTTCTCCCCACCCCGCTGCAACACAACGAGCCTTTTTGGAAAATTAAAAAAAAAAAAAAAACATGAAATCACGTTGTTGTTGTATTATTATCATTATTATTATTATTTTCATCATGTTTTTTTTTCTTTATTTTTAAATTTTTAAACATTTATCATTTGGAATAATTTAAGAAAAAAAAAAAAAGTATTTAAGTTAATATATATATAAAAAAAAATTTTTCCTTTTTTCTTTTTTTCTTTCTCCAGAGATTTAAACATTTTATAATTTTCATTTTCTTTTTTTTTTTTTTTTAATAAATAATAACAAAAAGAAAAATAAGAAAAATAAAGAAAAATAAAATAAATAAATAAATAAGTTAAGATTTCTTTTTTTTTTTTTTTCATTTATCTCAAAGCAGAAGGTTTTTTTAGTTAAAAGGTCAATGAACTCTTTTCATTTAAAAAATCCCTGCCGGAAAATTTTTATTTTTTTTAGCTAACTAATTAACCGTCGTTTCCGCTTCGTTTTACTTTTTTTTTGGGCACAATTATTATTATTATTAATATTATTATTATTTATTTATTTTTACCAAATTTTTCGGTATCTTTGTTATTAAAAATCAAAATGGCGTCATTTTTTAATTCGTTTGAGTTTTAAAAAAAAAAGATAGTAGAAATGTAATAAAAAAAAAAAAACTTCTCCAGAGTAAATTTTCCAGAGTTTGTTTATTTTTTTATATTTTTTTGCTAAGGTTAAAATTTGTTATCAGCAAACAAACGACCTTATCTTCCTTTTTATTTATTTATTTATTTTTTTTACTGGATTCGTTAACAGTCTAAAAAAACAAACAAAATGTAAAAAGTTTAATAATAAAAAGTTATTATTATTATTATTATTATTACTACACGGTAACTCATTTATTTCACAACGTCCTTATTTATTTATTTCCGCTTTTGAAAACTTTTCAT
>NW_002987879.1:737465-739965 GCF_000006295.1 Pediculus humanus corporis | reverse complement strand
TCGAATCGAAAGTCGCATGGAAAAGATTTACAAAAAAGTTTTGTACAAAATTTCATTTTACACGAAAATAATTTAGAAAATAAAATCTTCTGCTTTTGTTGTTGTTGTTGTTGTTATTGTTACTCATGATGCAGTTAAACAACAACAACAACCAGAAAACAAAAATTTTTTTTAAAAAAAATAGTTTGAAAATTTTCTATTACTTTAACGTACAGGAAAATTTTATAATTTTTTTTTTTTTTTTCAAATTTATTCTATCCACCATTTTGTTTTTTTTTTTCATTTTATATTCGTTCGTTTTTCCTTTTAGTTTCCTTTTTTAGTTTTCCTTTTTTAGTTTTCCTTTTTTTTTTTTAACATTCGTCCACCAACTTGAAAACTTTCATCTGCTATCATCCATGGATTTGAATTCGAGTTTTTTTTTTTTTTCTTTTCCGTTTTTTTTTTTGCTAGCATTCACGCATACTTATATATAACTTTTCTAAATAAATTGTAGATAACTTGCCAAAAAAAAAAAAAAATTTTTCTTGGCAAAATTAAAAATTAAAAATTTTCTCTCTTTTATTATTTTATTTTATTTTATTTGAAAATAAAATAGACAAAAAAAAATGCATTTTTGGCTCTCGAACGAATTTTAAAAACATAAAAAATATTTTTTTTTTTGTAATACTTAATTATTTCATTTAAAAAAACCAAATCCTATATTGGGTCTATTATTATTATCATTATTATTATTATTATTACTCCTCCGATGAGTATTTTTACTTTTACTTTACGCGCGCAAAAAAATTTTTTTACATCGTTTTGGAAAAAGAAAAAATTTTCCTCATTTACAAGTGATCACATCGTGGGTGTGTGCGTTTGTGCGCGTGCGCGTGTTTTTAATAATAGTCTTCTGCTAGAAGGTAAAGAACAAAAAGGTTCATTTATTTAGTATTTATTTATTTTTTAAACGAAAAATTCCTTTTTCCACGATTTAACAAAAAAGCAAAAAAAGGTTTAAATTTGATTAAAACTTTTTTTTTGAGTTTTTTATTTCCCTTATTTCCCCCCCCCACTCACCCTCCTCCCCGCCCTTCCATCACCCTCCCCCCCGTTTGTTTGTTTGTTTTCCTTTATCTTTTTTTTTTTTCAAATAAATAATTTAACTCAATTTTTTAAATTTCACAAACTTTTTTGTTAAAAAAAAAAAGTATCATAAAATTAACATATCGATCTACTGGTAAACTAAATAAAATTTCTAAAAAAACAAACAAACAAACAGACAAACAAACAAACAATAATAATGGGTAGTGATAAAGATAATAAAAAAAAACGACAGCAATAATTATAATAATAATAAAAATAAATAATAGAAACTGAAAATTTATTTTAAAAAAAAAGAAAAGAAAAGAAAAGTGGAATTAACATTCGGTATTGTCGTGGGATCAACCCTCGGATCGTGTAACAAGATGAACAACAACAACAACCAACGTATATGTCGCTGAAAGAAAATTTGATTTTCCAAAAAATTAAAATCGCACATGAATCATCACATAAAAAGGGACGAACGAATTATTTTAAAAAATTTTTTTATACATTGCACTCTGGAGATTTTTTTGAAAAATTCGTTTGTTTCTCGAAAGGATAAAAATTCCAGAGAATTAATCCTGGAAAATTCATTCTACATACGACATTTCCAGTAAATACAATAAAACCGACGATGATGATAATAATTACGTAATCAAATTATTTTTTTCCAATGATTGAAATGTTTTTATCACCATCAAATGCAGAAAAAGATTTGGGGAGGGGGGGGGAAGTCTGGAAAGACAAAAAAACCGCCATTTTTTCTATTATTATTATTATTATTGTCGTCATCATCACCGATAAAAAAATTTTTATGCAACAATTTTTTTTTTTTTTTTTTAGATTTCCATCATTTACGACGAAGTAAATAATCTGGAGAAAATTTTATTTAAAAAAAAAAATAACTAACGAAACGGTTAAATTCCAGATGCAGTTAACGATTACGTCACCACCACCGCCATTTCCACCGCCACCGCCACCGCCATGATTGTCTTTGAAAAGAAGAAAGTTCAACAAACAATTTTTTTGGTTTTAAACAAACACGCAGATGTGACGAATCGTCATAATAATTTTCTCATCGGTTGTTCATAAATTTTTTTTTCTGGATAAAAAATTGACGTAAGAAAAAAAAAATTTATGAACTTTCGAGTCTCGAATTGTTCTATTTGATTTTATTCTCGGGGAGAAGGAGGAGGGGAGGGGAAAGGAGAGGGGAAGAAGCGAAACTAAAAATGATTACTTGAATGATTCCGCGATTTTTTTTTTAATCCGTCGCGGATCCTTCTCAACATACGATATGCAATCGCAATCAGAGGGCACTGGAAAATGAAATTTAAAAACCCTAAATTACGAAGGCGGTGGTAATGGCGGTGGTGGCAGTGGCGATGGCGATGGCGATGGCGATGGCGATGGCGATGGCGGTGGCGGTGGC
>NW_002987879.1:732098-736958 GCF_000006295.1 Pediculus humanus corporis | reverse complement strand
GAAAAAAAAAAAAACGAGTTGTTGTCGTCATCGACGTCGTCTGCTTGAACTTAATTTAATTTTATGTCTTATTAACCCACTCAAATATTTAACTTATGTATTTTGTAACGGAAAAAAAAAAATTTTTTGACAATATGAAATTTTTAGGTTCGTGACCTAAGTATTATTATTATTATTATTTTAAAAATAAATCATTCTACCAAAAAAAAAAAAACAACAACAACATCATCATCGTTATTATTATTTTTTTCCTCGTTTTTAAATTCGCAAAATCTATTATATTTACCCACGTAAATTATTTGACGTGGAAATAGATATAAATAAATACGCGCGTGCGTGTGTGTGTGTGCGTGCGTTTTATATATTTTTATAAGAATTTAAATTTATACGAGCAGAAGATATTTTTTTTTTTTGCATCTGCCAAATGTTTAGTTGTTGTTGTTATTTTTCCTTCTCTTGTTTCGGTTAAATTTTTTTTCTTTAGGTTTTGAATAAAAAGAAACGAAAAAAAAAATAATAATAATAATAATAATTCAACAAACAACGAGAGTAATAAAATTTACAAATTTATTACCTACTTAATCCGTTTTTCCCCTTTTTCATAATATTTGTTTGCTCCTGTTTTTTTTTTACATCACGAATGAAATCACGCGAAGAATAAAAACGTTGCTCATTTATTTATTATTATTATTATTATTATTATTATTATTATTATTATTATTATTATTATTAATATTATTAATATTATTATTATTATTATTCATACGATTAGCGAATTGAAAAAAAAAAATTTTTTTTTTTAATAAAGAAACCGAAACGAAAAGATAGAGAGAAAGAAATCAAATTAATACATTTTATTATTTTCTTTTGCCACGTCGCTTTTCGGTTTCCCTTCAACTTTAAAGTATGACATCATCATTATTATTATTATCATCATCATCATGCTTACCGTGCAATTTTTATAAACCTAAACTTAATTTACAAAAAAAAAAAAAAAATTTTTTTTTTTTATGACGTTTACGTGATTTTAAAATTTTTTTTTCTTTTTTTTTTCATCTTCCACGTTTTTACGTTTTCTTTTTCACTTATTAACTCTTTCCACCGTCTCCGCCCCCCACCCCCACCATTTTATTTAAATATAAAATAAATATTCGATAAAATTGATGATGATGATGATTTTGTTTTTTTTTTTTTTTCGTTGTTTGTCTTTCTCTTAAAATTTTTAATATCCCTCCCCAGCTCCTCCTCCTCCTCCCGACATAAAACACACAAAAAATAAAGTGGGGGGAGGAGGGGACTACCAACAACCAAAAAAAAAAAAAAAATTTCAACGCTTTTTTTATTCTTAAAAACTTTCGAAAACTCGACAATAATAAAATTTAATCCTTTCCATTCTTTCATTTATATTAACGATAATAATAATAATAATTGTAAAACTTTATTATCATTATTATTTTTTTGCGCGCTTATGTATAAAAAATGACTACGAATGCAAATAAATAAATAAATAATAATAATAATAACGAAAAACAAACGTCGTTAATTATATTAAATTGTTTCGTAATTAATTTTTTTTTTCTTTTTTTCCTTTTTTTAAGTTTTCAATGGAAAAATTTAATGGAAAAAGTTTTTTACAAAAAAAAAATGGAAAATTTACATTTAAATTTAATTTATGAATTTAAATAAAAAAAATTATTATTATTATTATTAGTATTATTATGAAATTTTATTTTAACCCTATAAGTGGAAAATTTAAACGACGAATTTTTTTTTTTAACCTTCACCACCGACCTCTTTATGCAAAAAAAAAAAAAATAGCGCCAAATATATTTTCCGCCATTTTTTCCCTCCACCCCCTTTTCCTTCGTTCCACGTTTATTTTTTTATACCCATCGCGTTTAAATAATAATGATAATAATTTTTTTTAAGCTGTTAATATCGCGTTAACCGTCACATTTTTTTTTTTTTTTGCAAAATCTGGTTGACCTTGCCGGTTAACTTAATGAAAAAAAAAAAAAAATGTCCGTGTGGGCAATTTTATGATTTATAATTAATAAAAAAAAAAGGGGGAGGGGAAATTAACAAATAATTTCGTTGCATATTTTTTTTAAACAATTATTTAAAAAAATTTAATAATAATAATATTACGTATTATATCGTTACGACACTCGAAAATACTTAATTAATTTATAAAATAACTCCTCGTGCAATTCAAATGCATTTTATTATTATTATTATTATTATTAAAATTTAATAATTCGTATGTATGTAAAGTAAATAACAACAACGTATGGATTTGACAGTTTTAAATTATTAAATTTTTTTTTTTTTTTTTTTTAATATTCTTTAAACTAAAGAATGGAATCGACATTTATAATTAATTATTTTCAAACGAACGAACTAACCAAGTTTTTCCATTAAATTTTATATTTAAACTTTTTTTAATAATAATAATAATAATAATAATGGAAACGATCAAACTTAAAAGATTATTATTTATTTATTTAAAAAAAAAAAAATTAATTAAATTTTAAATAAATTTAAAAGTATAAAAGTAGTCAAGTTCTGTGAGATGTATTATTATTATTATTATTATTGACCTACCTTACTAAAAAAAAAATTGTTTATTAAAAAGTTACACAAAACATGTCTACGAAAGACAAATATGTATATACGTTTCACTTTTTTTCCTATTAACACTTACAGAATAAAAAATAGGTTTCTTGAAGGTTTCACAGGTAAAATGTTATGACTGCAAGTCTTCCGGTAGAACACTGAATTTTATATATACACACACACACACACAATGAAACGAAGACATGAACGAAATAAAAAAAAAAAAAAAGAAGAAATAGAAAGAAAATTCGAGACTGCGATTTGTGAATTAAATTCGGATACGATCGTTTGAATAGCAGAGGGCGGTGAGCGCGAGCAACACTGAGTGGCCGTGAAATTCCAAGATGGCGGACCCTTCTTTATTGTGTCTATACAAATTAACATATTTTTATTTCGGTTTTTTTTTTTTTAGTTTTCTACGTTTTTAATTTTGATTTTATTGTTTGTTTTATGTTTTATATAAATAATTTAAACGTTAATTAAACTTTATTCGTGCGTGAATCGTTTTATTTATGTGTTATTTTTTAAAATGCAAAAAAAAACTAAAGGTAAGGAAGAGGTTATGGTTAGAATTAGTCATGTTTTTTTTGTTGTTTAATTGAATTACTTACTCAATATCTATTTTTAAAAGTTTATAATTGTTTTCGTGAGATTTATTTATACAATAATATATGTTATTTGTGCAATTATACGGTCGATATTTTACTATTATGTATTTATTTATTAGATTTTTTATTACAATGTGATATATATGCAACAACAACAAAATCAAAAGCCAATGAATTTTTTTTAAATTAATGGTTAATAATTTTATAATTTGCATTTCTTATTTATTAATTTGTTTCAAATTCAATTAAACTTAAAAAATATTAACAGTCCAGTAATTATTTTATTTATGTTTTATTTGAAATGTTCTTTTTCATCTTTTAATCATCACACACACATACACACATGAATCAATTTATTAATTATTATATTTTTGGGGATTATTATTTTATGTTTTTATGTTTTACAGTAATTAAAACAGTATCTGATGCAAATAATGTTAATAAATGTATTATTAGATATGATTTAATGTTTTGTTTTCAATTGATTTCAATAACATGTTTTATTTGTTCACATTATCTCTCAATGTTGTATATAACTTCATACTTTAAAAACTCTCTCTCTCTTTCTCTCTCTCTCTCTATCTATCTATGTATATTTATGTACTTTTTATTGTGATTTATTAAAACCAAAAAAAGTTGGCTCAAAACAATAGATAAAAAAGGGGGGGAAAACATGATTTTTTATAAAATACCAACTTATTATCATCATTATTTCTATTAATAATTAATCATGCTTTGAATATTTACCATCTATCTATCCATCCATCACAAAATTCTGTCACACAAAGTTATTATTATTATTATTCATTTTTTATTTGATATTTTAACTAAGAGTTAAATAATCAATTTTTTTTTTTTTTTTTTTTTTACAAAAAATTGAATATTATATTAGAAACAACATAACAAAATAAATTAATAATTTATTTATAAATGAATTATTAATTTATTTCCTTTTAATGTTAAAATTTTTTTTTACTCTCCCTCAAAATTGATTTTAATTTATCTATTGAAAATTTTTGTTTTTCTTTTTGCATTTTATATTAATGCATAAATTATTAAATAAATATCATCATCATCATCATCATCATCATCATCATAATTATTGATAAAAATTTTATATTAACATTTAATTTAATTAAATTTAACATGTTTATGTATACATTAAAAAAAAAAAAAAAAAAATTTGACATTGAAAATATTAAATTGAAATTTTTTTTTTTAATTTTATTTATTTTGATACATAAAATATTATTATCATTTTATTCCAAAACCTTCAGAAAAAAAACAAAAAGTTCAGAATTTCCTCGTTTTTAATATCAATAGAATAATAATAATAATAATAAATTATTTATAAATTTTATATTTATAAAAAAAAAAAATTTGCTATTTTTATTAGACCATATTTTTTTTATTAAAAATAATTTTAAATAGATTTTAAGTAATTGTTTTTTTTTTGTTCCCCCTTCCCTCCCTTTCTCCTCCTTCTCCTCTGCTCCCCCTCCTCTTTAATAATGCATTACGGGAGGCCGTAGACGAAAATCATTCGCGATAAAAAAAAAAAAAAAAATTTTTTTCTTTTCTCTAATAACCTTGCAAAATTTTATTTTGTCTAGAAGGCATATTTATATATACATTT
>NW_002987879.1:661716-732078 GCF_000006295.1 Pediculus humanus corporis | reverse complement strand
TTTTTTTTATAATAATAATAAAATAATTAATTTTTATTATTTTAAATTTATTAATAATTAATAAGTTTACTTTCTATATAAACGAAATTCGTTGTGCATACATAACATTTTATACTACAAGAGGAAAAATTGAATTTAATAAAATAATAATAATAATAATAATAATAAAAGTATCGGAACGTTTGTCGTGACGTCAGTCATTAAATTTTACTTTTAAAAAAAACAAAATGTCGGATAAAATTAATTATTATAATGTCATCGGAAACAAATTGGTTTTTTTTTTTTAAAATTTAAACGATAATAATAATGTCGTGTATTATTTTCAGCCATGTTTTTGTGTTAAAGGGGGTGGGGTGGGGTGGGGAAAGTTGATGACGCAAACGGAAGAAAAAAAAAATTTAAATGTTTTTTTTTTTTTTTTGTTTAAGTGAGAAATTATTGCGGTTAGAACGAAGTGGGTTTTTTTTTTCTAGTAGTTGAAAAAATTCGTACTCGACATTAGACAAAAGTTCAAAGTTCAACCTTTATAATGAACGCATACGAAAAAATTAATTAAATTTTCTCGAAATTCTAAATCGGAGGAAAAATTATTTCGACCGGAATAAAACGTCGTGGTGGTCGTCGAATCCAGGGATTCAAAATCCTTTCAAAAGAAAAAAAAAAAAAAACGATTTATCTGTATTTTTAATTATAAAATATCTCGTTTGTCGTTTCCGGTAACAAACAAACAAACAAACAAACAAAACAATCAGCTTAAATAAAAGAACTCGAATTTTAGATAAATAAATAAATAAACGAAAGAATAAAATTGAAAATAATAAAAACGTCAATTAAATTTTCAGGAATAAATGGTATTTTACGTTGTCGTACTACTATTATTATTATTATTATTATTTTCGTTACTTTCTCATGGAGAAGAATTCTGGAATAATTTAAACTTACCGTTTGCCAACTGATAAGAAGACACATTAATAAAATATAGTTAAGTTAAATAAGATGCGACGTGTGACAGTCGGATTTTTTGTTCTCGTTTCGAAAAATCGAAAGGAAAAAAGGATTTTAATTTTTTTTTTCTTTGTTCTTTCCGTTACGTCACTTCCTGTTGTACCTTAAAATCGAAATTTGACACATTTCATAAAAAAAAAAAATCTATTAGGAATTTCGATGGGAAAATTTTTTTTTTAGAAAATTAAATTGTATTTTAAGTTAATTAAATTTTTCAAGCGGAATAAATAATAAAAAAAAAGGGAGAAAGGGGGAGGGAGTGGGACGGGAGGGAAAAAAGGCATGTAACCGAAACTGGGAAATTTCCCAAAGGTAAACCCGTAAAGAAACAAAAATCAGTTTAAAAAAAAAGTAAAAAAAAAATGATTTACGAAAGTAAATCTAATTTTAAATTTTTACGTGACCAATAAAAATTTTAATTACATGCACAACTCGCTGTATTATTATTATTATTATTATTATTATTATTTTTTGCAAAAAATTTTCTACGAGATTTACTTGCGAAAAAAAAAAAAAAGTTTATCGTATACACGAAATAAATTTATATTTGCAGTACATAAATAATTTTTGTTGTTATTTCAGGTTCCCGACGCACACAATTTTCTGGACGCCAACCATCGAAATTTCCATGTAAAGTGTGAGTTTATTATTATTATTATTTTTTTTACATTTTTTATTACTTTTTTTTTCTAGAACTTTTTTTTTTTTTTCTTACTACTCCTTCCTTAAACTTTTTTTTTATTTACAAGGAAAATTTACGACGAGACGATAACGTCGTTCATGTTTGTACGAAAAAAAAAAAAATTAAAAAGTAAAAAAAAAAAAACGGATGGGGGGAGAGAGTTGGGGAAGGGGAGACGGGATGTAGGGATAGGGAGGGGGGTCGCGTGAATTATATCGTTATCCAACTAGGAAAAATTGATTAGTTTAAATCTAATTAACGGAAATTGTATTGTCGATACCTGGATAATATCTTTAAGGCACAAAAAAATCCATTACATGTAATTAATTTCCTATCGATAATGTAAAAATTTTAAAAAGGAAAACACGCAAACGAACTAAACGAAAAAAAAGAAAATTTTCCGGGTTATGAAATTAATAAGAATAATAATAATGATAATGATTTTCTCGTTTGATTTTTTATTTATTAATCATTCGCTAAAAAGGTTTTGTTATTTAAAAAAAAAAAAAAAAAAAGGGGGATTCGAATGTGATAAAAGCGTCTGTTTGTATATGAATTTCCCATCGGATCGTTTTTTTTATTTATTGCTCGGTTCGGCCCCCCCCTCCCTTTTTTTTTGCAAAATTTTCTTTCTACGGTTTGGTATCGCGTATTGGTCGAATAAAGTTAAAAAAAAAAAAAAAGAAAAATGGTTATCGATTCTCCAATAATTATTGTTTTGCCAAAATGTACAACCATAGGGTCTATAAGGTTACCTATCCGTAGCGGGCGTTCAACCGAAACAAAGCATGCCGATGAATTTAATAATCGTTTTTGTTGTTTGTTTGTTTGTTTGCTTGTTTATTAATCGTTATAAAAATTGGGTAAATAAATAAGTAATATTTTATTATGGTTGTCATCATTGATAGTTACGTACGATTTGATTGAATTAAATTTTTTTTTGAAAAAATAGAGTGCAATAACCCCTTGTTGGATCGAAGTCACAAAATCGAAAACCAAAAAAATCTTTTCGCGCAAAAGGTACGAATCGGAATTTTATTATACTTATTATCATTATTATCGTTTCGCGGGGAGACTCGAAGGGTTGATAAAAAAAAATGTGGTTTCGTATGCAAGAGAAAAACAAAGAATTCGTTCATAGTTTTTTTTTTTTTTTTTGATAAGGAATCGCGAATGGTATAAGTTTGCAATAAGTGGCATATACACACACACACACACACACACACGCACGTGCATGCACGAAACGAATATTTACTTTATATTAAAATAAATAAGTAAAACGCTGCGGGAAAAAGTAGGTAAAATTTTGCACACACACACACACACGTTGTTGCATTTATAATGTTAAAAAACTTTTACTTAAAACCTGACCCGAGTTTGTTGTTAAATTCATATTATGAATAAATGCAAAAACGAGAGTAAGAAAGAAAAAAACAGCAGCAGCAGCAACAACAACAACAACAGCAACGATAAAATATTAAACGAATGCAAAATTTTTACCTTGCGGGAGTTTTAATATATACATATATTTATGTAAATATGAATATAAGTATATGTGAACATGCACGTAAATGCATAATATATGATGATGACGTAGTAGAAACATTGGAAAGTTTTTTTTTTATATCGAATCGAATCAAACGCCGCCGGAACCTCCTTTTCCTCGAATATTTTATTATTTACACGTTTTTTTTTTTTTTGACGTGTATTAATACAAAAAAAATTTTTTATTCTGGAACAAAATCGAAAGTGTCAGATAAGGGGGGATTTATTATTATTATTATTATTAATACATAGTAGCTTTCCGGGATGATTTTCCAAAAAAAAATCCACGTTTTATCGGGGAAAACGTTTCGATTATCCAAACCTGAGCGTGAAATCTATTCAACAATCGTCGTAATTGTATAAGAGATTTTTTTTTCGAATTATTATTATTATTATTGTGACGGTTATCATTATCGTTTTAACGAAAGGGAGTTTTAGGTTTTTAGCAAAAAAAAAAAAGGGGGGGGGAAATAAATTTTTGCAAACGGTGCGAATCGGAAAAGTTTCGCTCTGTGTGTGTGTATTTGTCACTACGAATCGTTAAACCGTGTGCAATTTTTTTTTTTTTTTTGAACTTTGTAGGTTTATAAAAATGAGTTTGTTCCAAAATCGAAGTTTTTTTTGTCCCCCCAGGGTGCTCTCTTTTTTTTTTCGTAAAAGAGTCCCGTGGGAAATTTTTCAAAAAAATCTCGTATATTTATTCATATCGTATGCGCACACACACACACACGTATATATTTAATTCGTTTTTTTTTTTCGCTCGCTTAATATAAAATTCCTTAAAGTTATTTTTAATAAAGTAATAATGAAATTGATTGTACGTTTGTTGTTGTTAAGGTTGGTTGTTAGCGAACGAAGGCGGAGTTAATCGTTTTTTAATTTTTTTCTCATTTATTCGACCTCGACGTTTTGTTCGATCGGTTGTTTTTTTTTTTTTTTTTGTATAAATCGCCTAAAATGCATTAAAAAAAATTTCTTTTTAATGAAATAATTATTTATTTATTATTAAAGTAAAATTTTTAGGCGTGCGTACAAAAAAAAACGCGTAAAATGCGTGAAATGCGTAAAAATACACACCGTTAGCCTGAAAATACATATATAAAAATTTTCCTTTTTTTTTTTTTTTATGTATCGAGTAATCCTTTTTATTGGTTTTTGTTCACGCTTTTCAATTTCATCGGATCAACAATTTTCTCTCTCTATCTCTCTCTCTCTCTTTCTCTCTCTCTTTCTCTTTCTCTCAATTTAAAAAATGGCAGCTTTATCGAGTTTCAAAAGAAAAATGGAAAAAGAAAAAAAAAATAAAAAATTTTAAACGTTTTTTTTTTTCTTAATAAGAAAATCGTAGATTTGAAGGGATGTGAAATGGAGGGGGAAGGGGGGAGAGGGAGGGGAAAACATTTTTGATTTTGAAATTGACACGTGAGTGAGTATCCTTTCCACGTGAAAAAATATCAATCGATAAATAAACAACAACAACAACAAATCGGTTAGAAAAATATTGCGGGAAAAATCTGATGGGAAATTTTTAAATCATGGCAAAGCCTTTCGTTGCTGTTGCTCTTGCTGTTGTTTTATTATTATCATTATTAATACTATTCGCGTTTGGGCGTATTATACATTAATGACTTTATTTAATTTCATTTCAATTTTTTTTTTCGTAATGCTTCGCAAGGCATAAAATAACGTAATAATAATAATAACAACGTTTTAAAACGTATCATCCACCGCTGGCAAACTAAGACATATAAATATATTTAAAATAATGATGATAATAAGAGTACCAACAACCACAACAACAACAACAACAACAACCGCTCATTACGTTTAATTAAACGTTTAATAATAACGTAAAGTGGGTACGAGTTTGAAAAAAAATTAGTAAAATTAATTTTTTATTTTTTTAATAATAATTAATCGTTTTAACTTTGAAAAGTTTTTCTTTCTTTTTTTTAATAAATGAATAAATAATAATAATAATAATGGTATAATCGTTTTAACGTAATTGGTTTTTAATGTATGAGAGTTTGTAGTAAAATAATAATAATAATCGGATAATAATAATTAATAATAACAAAATGGCCGAAAGTCGAATCTTTTTTTTTTTTTTTCACGAAAATAATTAGTCGTTAAATTTATTTATATATTTAAAATAATAATAATAATAATAATAATTATTATTATTATTAATTAATTTTATTTTAATTAGGTAGCAGGTACACGGGTGTAGAAAAAAAAAAAAAAGAAAAAAGAAAACGGGCATAAAATGCAACGGACCGTGATTTGAAAATATTGTATGTCGATGGTGACAGCGATAAGGTTATTATTATTATTATTTTTAATAAATTTTACGAATAAATTATGGAGAATAGTTTCGTAGGAGACTTGGTTGCGCATGCGCATTTTTTAATAAGGGGGAAACAAGGATATTTTGTGATTTCGAATGGCATATTTAACGGTAAAATGGCAAAAAAAAAAAAAAAAAAAAAAATTGTGAGTTGCGAGGAAGAGAATGCGAAATTTTTTTTTTTTGCGTGTTTTGTTTATTATTATTATTATTATTATTATCCCCCTTATCCTTATCCTTTTCGGGAAATTCGGAAAAAATTGTGCGGTACGCATTACGGCATTGCGAAACGACTTTCATTAACGAAAGAAGCAAAAAAAAAAAAAAGAATGATTTTGTAAAAAAAAAGAAAAAGAGAAAAAAAAATTTTTTTGAGCGAAAGAGATAGATAGAGGGGGGGGGAGAGAGAAAGAAAAATCATCGAAACAAAAAAAATAATATGAAAAATTATTTTTGTTTGCTTTGAAAAAAAAAAAAAAAAAAAAAAAAAAAAAAAAAGTCATTAATAGAAATGATAGAGTTACTTTGACCTCGTCGTGCAATGGGCCAAAAAGATATTTTTCTATGATTTAAATCCTTTGATTTTTTTTTCTTTTCTTTTCTTTTCTCTCTCTCTCGCTCTTTCTCTTTCTCTCTCTCTCTCACCCAATCACCTTCTGCAGAAGAAAATTGAAAAAATGTCTATCTTTTTTTTTTTTTTTAAAAACTTCCTCTAATTTTTGCGTTATCACACACACACACACACACACACACACACACACACACACACACACAGAAACACACTAAATGCGAACGATAATTAAATATCAATTGGTATGATTATGACGTCACGTTATTGACGTCACGATCATCCGTTAAAATTTGAAACGAAATGTGTTTGTATCGATTTGTTAAAAAATTTTTTTAATCGGGGATTATTAAAGTCGTGTCATTAGAAAATTTAAAACATTATTAATTACGATGAGATTTTCGCAATAAAAAAAAGAACACAACAGGTTCGATTTCTCCGGGGAAACATAATACCAGATTTAGATTACACACACACACATACATCATCTACGGCCACGTCGATTGATACGTAAAAAAAATTTAAACGTTTTCCCGCCTTTTTTTTTTTTTAAATTACCGCCGGCAAATTTTTTTTTTTATTATTTATTATTTATTATTTTTACATTTTCAATAAATTGTTTTACTTTTTTTTTTTTTTTTTTTGTAACGTTTTCGTTGTTTTCCAACTTTGTAAACTTTTTTTTTTTTTTTAACGTTTTACAGGTTGGAAAACTGATAAAAAAAAAAAAAAAATTTATAGTTTCTTTTTTTTTCCGTTGCAACAAAGTCGCCGTAAATTTTCACTTCCTCTTCTTCGTCTTTTTTTTTTTTTTATTTTCATGCCAATTTTTTCATTTTTTAGTTTATTGCAATTTTCTTTTTTTTTATATATAACAATTTTTACTTTTATTTCTCATGCTCAAGATATAAACTTATATAAATTTGATTTTATTTTATATATTTTTTTTTTCTTTTCTTTTTTAATATTTTATATACGTTGTAAAAAGAGAGAAAGAGAGAGAGAGAGAGAGAAAAATCATATTTTTTTTATTTTTATTGTTAAAATAAAAATTTTTATTATTTCGATTTTAGCCAGAAGTAAAAAAAAAAAAAAAAACGGTCGTTACTAAAAGATCAGATTTTTTTTTTAAAATGGCCGACTGAGTTAAAATCACGACACGTTTTCTTCTGCTTTTACTTCTTTTAATTCGATTGTTTTTAATTATTATTATTTTTTAAGCTGTGTATATGCGTTTTAGAAATCAAAAGGAAAATCTAAAGTAAATATTAACTTTAAAAAAAAAGACAAAATTTTCCGGCGGTCATGGTCGGCCATGACCAGAATGAAAATTTTCTAAAAGAAGATTAGAAAGTCGTTGAAAAGCGAAAGGGAAAGAATGATGCGTGTACGCATGCTATGCGTTTGTAAAAATGGCGTCGTCGGAAAAACGACCCCAACGGAAAAAAAATTCATTTCGAAAAAGTTTTTTTCGAAATAAATAATAATAATGATGGAAAATAACAATGGAACGGAACCGTAATTAAAAATTATAATTTTCCTGGTGTGTTGTTTGTTGTCTCTCTGTTGTTGTTGTTGTCGGTTTTATAGAAATAAATTCGGTTGTCGAATGATGTTAATTCGGGTCAAAAGTTTTGTTTGTTTTTTTTTAGAAAAAATTTCCCGAATAATGATGATTATACGAAGCAATGAACTGTATACGATGAGTTTTTATAATCATTACGAAAAGTTGTTTTAAAAAAAAAATTTTTTTTTTGTTATACCGGGCATCCTTTATCGACCCCCCTCCCCCCGATTTTCCCCCCGAATGTGATCCTCCCATCGTTATCCTTTTTTATCAAATTTTACGAAAATAATATATATATATATGGAGAGTATGTGTTTGTGTGCGTTTTATTGTTTTCTCTCTCTCTCTCTCCCTCTCTTTCTGGGAATGATTAAGCAGACGAAACGTAGTTGTTTGCCTTCTTTTTTTTTTTTTTACCTGCTCCCGGTCTTTACAAAAAAAAAAAAAACGTTGAGAATTTTACGCATGCGCAACAATACATTTTTTGTTTCACAATTAAAAAAAAAAATTTTTTTTCTCTCAATTTGATGAATATGCAATGAACAGACAGTAAAAAAAAAAATAAAAAAAATTTAAACAAACCTGTACGCATTTGGAGTTGTTGTTGTTGTTGTTCTTGTTGCTGCTTGTAGTTGTTGTTGTTGTTTTGTAATTTTTTTTTGGTATGATTTGTACTACTCGTTGAAATCCCTGATTTATTTTGCATCTTTTATTTTTCTGAAAAAAAAAAAAAAAAAAAAAAAAATTAAAAAAAAATTGTTAAGGAAAGAAAGAAAGAAAATAAAAATAGCGGCGAAAATGAGATTTTTTCTCATTTCGTGTAATGAGGTATTAAACGGGAAAAGGTAATAAAATTTTAAAAAACGGGACGTTTAAAAAGTAGCCGAAAGTAATGGGCGTGAAAAAATAAAAAAATAAAAAAGGATAAAATTTTATTACTTTTCAATACGAAAAAAAAAAAAAAAGAAAACTTTGTGGCAAGTTGTTGTTGTTTTACTTTTTCTCTCTCTTCCGACGATTATTTGTTTGTTTAACGGTTTTATTAAAATTATTAATTTTGTTTGTTTAAAAAATTCGCGGGATGTATATTTAATTTACCGTTAGATGTACCGTATTAATACGATTGCCATTTTGTTGTTTGTTGTTGTCGTTGTTGTCGTGGCTGCCATATCGAGTCGAAACTTTTACTTATTTGTTTGATCGATATCGAAACGATATTTTTTCTTTATTCCTTTTTTTTGTGCGTGTTGGTGTCATCAGGCTCATGCCAAAAAAATTTTCGTTTCCGTTTCGAAAATTTTCTCTTATAAAAAAATTTTGTCCAAATTTTCTTTTTTTTTTTTGTCAAAGTTAAGTTAAACGAACGAATAAATAAATAATCAATGAGTTTGCGTCGATGTCAAAATGATTTTTGTTTTTTTGATTTTGGCAATGTTTCGCGTCGTTGTTTGTCGTGGTTGTTGTTGTCGTTTGTTTGTTTAAAAAAAATGATTTTTAATGGCTGTCAAAAAAAATGGATTTCAAGTTGATTTGGACATTGAATAAATAAAAAAAAAATAATTCGCGGTGGTAGATTTTTTGTTCGTTTGTTTGTTTAAAGGTAACCGGTCGTGACTGCTGCCACTTTTTTGCTTTTTTTCCACGTGTTTCCATTAAATAATTTGATATGTCTCAAGGTCAATTAATGTATTTATTTTTTTTTTTTTTTAATTATTATCAGACACTCCTCGTAAGTGGCAAGACATGAAAATTTTTTTTTTCATCATGCAATTTTAGTTTGTTTTTTTTTTTATTGCAAAAACATGCGAAATAATCATTTTAATAAGGAGATAATTAAAAAAAAAAAAAGAAGGAGTAATAAAAACCGAAGATGAAGTAATTAAGTGCGTGCGTACGTGCGTGCTTACGTGCGTGCACGAGTGTGAGGAAACTTAATATGAGAAAGAAAAAAAATAAAATTAGGCCTCACACGTAAAACTTGCAAAATTAATTTTTTTATCGATACATTTTATATTATTTGATTAGCTGGAAATTTTTTTTTTCCAGCTTTGAGTTTTCCAAAAAAAAAAAAAAATTTCCTCGCTTTTTTGTACATCCGTCGACAAAAGTATTTAATTTTTTTCAATTTGTTTACTTGCAACGTGACGTCAGCAGTCAATAGTATTCTCTCTCTTTCTCTCTCTCTCTCACTTTTTTCTCGTTGCCACGTTTAATAAAAATAAATAAATAATTTTTTTTAATTTAACCTTGCCACGCCAGAATTTCTCTCTCCTACACGGGATTTGGTAGCCGTCAAAAAGTTATTATTATTATTATTATTATTATTATTATTATTATTATTATTATTATTATTATTATTATTATTATTATTTCACGATTTCAAATAAGAAGTTTTTTTTTTTTTGAAAGGATAACAGGCGAATAAAATGACGAAGTGCGTTTGAATTATACGCAAACTTTCCGCAACTTTTTATTATTATTATTATTATTATTTATTCATTATTATTATTATTATTATTATTATTAATAAGGCTAAACGTCAACTGAGAAAAAAATAAAAATGAAAAACGTGAATAAGTATTTACCGTCCATTTTGTTTTTTTTTTTCTAAACTGATATTTACATAAAATGGGCGTTTGACGACGTAGTACGATACAGTTTGACTAGACTTTTCATTATTTATTAATAATAACAAGTTTCAAAAAAAAAAAAATTATTATTAATCGCTTTTAATTTATTTTCTTTTGTATTTGTTTATTATTATTATTATCATTATTATCATTATTATTATTAGTAGTAGTTTGGCGAAGGTCTTTTTTTTGTTTTTTTTTATTAAAATATTTACTGTCGTCGGCATGTGGGTAAAAAATTTACGATGACTTTTCAGGGAAAAATATTTATATGAATGTATGCATGAATGGGAGGGTGGGGGGTTGGGGGAGGGGTCGTCGAAAAAGCACACGAACGAGTTTTCATACCAACAAGAGTTTGGGGAGAAGGAAGATGAAGGGAAGGTGAAAAGAAAAAGTTTGAAATTGCGTTTTTGGTGTGTGTTGCGTTTGGGAAGAGGGGGGAGGGAAAAAACCTGAACGTGCGTTTGGTTAATAAAGTAATAATAATAATAATAATAATAATACGGGTGACGTTTGATCCTTTCGACCTTTCGCTCTCGATTTGACCTTTTTCGGTCGTCTAATGGCTATTTTTTTTTTTTTATTTTATTTAAAAAAAAAAAAAAATTATTACCCAACCAAAGATTTATTTATTGTTATTATCTTAATGTTTTTTTCTCTTTCTCTCTCTCTCTTCCCCCCACTCTCTCCTTCCCCCTGTTATCGCAAAAGAAAAGTTTTTTTTTTTTTTTTTTGTTTGGTCTCTTAAATTATTATTATTATTATCATTTCGGGTAATTTAAATTCTTTGAGAGTTATAAATATAAATGAAATTAATTTACGTCGTCGACCGTCGAATTTTTTGGTTGAAAAAAAAAACTGTTGTTGAAAGATAAAAAAAAAAAAAATAGGAAAAATGGTTGGAAAATTTTATTATTATTATTATTATCATGACTCCCCATCCCCCCATTTTAGGGAAAAATTTTTTATGAAAAAGGTTTCGGACGAATTTTTTGTGAATGAATGATTATCGAATCGTCGTTTTTTCAAGTGCGGGTTTTAAGGTTTTGACGTTCGAATGAAAATCTTTGTGTAAACGTTCGCTTTTGAAATCCATCGAAAATGAATTTAATTAAACAAAATTTCAACGAAATCCCCTCGAATCCCCCCGAAAAAAAAAGTTTTAGGGAAAAAGACTTTAGAAATTAAAAAATAAAATCCACTCGACAGTTTTCAATAAGCGACAGAAAAGCAACAGGGGATCACTGACCTTTCATTCTGCGAATAAATTTTAGTAAAGGGGGAGGGGAGAAAGAAAGGAAAATTGGGGAGCGAACGAGAGTGCGCTTTACCTTTAGTCAGTCCCCCTTTTTTTTAATTTTTTTTTTTTTAAATAATAATACTGATAATAATGATTAAAATTATTAATTAAATTATTTAAAAAAAAAAAAAAAATTTACTCACCGAATTTTTTTTTTTTTACTGATGATGATGATGATGAAATGCGTTTTTCCGAACGTTTCACTTTTCCGAACGGAAATTGACTTTAGTTAAAAAAAAAAACGGAAAAACTCGGACGACCATAATAAAAAAAAGAAAATTTTTTTTCTTTCGTTTTGATTAAAAAAAATTATTTAACGGAAAAAAAATTCGATTTGCGATGTTGAGAATGACGATGCGCGGCTTCTCGAATTTTCCCGATGAAAATTTTCTCGTTCATATTATAAATTCGCGTACGTGTGAAAATTTAAAAAAGAAAAATTAAAAAAAAAAAAAAAAAAAAAAAAAAACTCCGACGACGATTTTCCCTTATCGTTTGTTGTTTCTTAACTGAGAATAAAATTTTCACGAGTTTGTTGAGCGGCGAATGATCGCGAGATGCAAACTGGCGGGAGTTGATTTTCCTTTTGTTGTTTTATTTTTTTTCATTTGTCGTCGTCGTCGTCGTCATCATCATCATTATCATCATTATCATCGTCATCATCGTCGTGTCCTTCTTCTTCTTCTTTTTCCCTCTCTCTCTCTCCTCTCTCGTTTCTTAATCTTTTATCTTTGTTTTTTTGTTGCCACTTTTTTTTTTTTTTGTGCATGATGAGTTCATTGCAGAAGGTTAAATAGGAAAAACCGCGAGCGAGTAACGTTCGAGTAGCGGCGCGCGAATGCGCAAAACGAAAAAAAAAAAGAAAAAAAATTTTTTTTTTAAAGTTTAAATTTCGTTTTTTTTCTTTTTTGTTTCTCTCCATTTTTATTTAATGCGTTTTCCGTTTGTCTCTCTCTCTCTCTCTCTCTCTCTCTCTCTCGCACTCGTTTCGATTCGATGATGTAAGCGCGCGTGGGGAGAAGGGAGGGTAGGAGAAACGCGTTTCGATGAAAAATCGTAACGTTTCATACGTTAACGGCCGAGAGAACGAATCAACTAAGAAAATTTTGTCGCAACGTTGCAAAATACAATCTCGGACCCCTCCCTCCCCCCCAACGTGAGGAGAAGTGGGGGAGAAAGCAGAAGAAAAAGAAGAAGATGATGAAGAGAAGAAGAAGAAGAAGAGGAAAAAATAAAAAAACTCGGGTGCTTGCTTTGCATTTGAAATTCCGTTGCGCGACTGCGTTATGCGTTTTCTTTTTTTTTTTTTTTTTGCATGCCTTAATTCGAATTGAATTTTTCTTTTTCTTTCATTTTTTTTTTTTTTAATGCGTGCGTTGGTTTAAAAAAAAAAAAAAAAAAAAGTAAAAAAATTTTTTTACTTACCTTTTTGATATTTTCCTACAAAGTTTTTGTCATTTCGGATTCGATTTTCTTGCGGTTAAAAAAAGGAAAAAAGGAAAAAAAACGGAAATTAATACGTACCCGTACGTAATTTTCTTTTTCTCTCTCACTCTCTGGTTCTCCTGGTTTTGAAATTTTGGTTTTCTTATATTTTTTATAAAAGAAAATTAATTGATTCGACGACAGGCACTTTATCGCGTCAATTCATTTAAAGGTTTTGGGTTGTAAAAAAAAGAAGAAAATTCGTTTTAAAATCTGTCGAAATTTGTAGAAAATTCATTTAAATACTTACGACGATAAGATTTTCTTTTTTCCCTGTTGATGTTGCTGTTGTTCTTGTCATTTGTGGCATTTTAATAAAAATGAATTTCGGAAAATTTCTAGAAAAATAAAAATGAATAATAATAATAATAATAATAATAATAAAATAAGAAAAGAAGAAAAGAAGAAGGAGAAGAAGAAAAAGAAAAATTATTTTTACATTTTTTTTTTATTGAAAGTTGCGTCGTTTCATTTTTTTTTCTTTTTTATTTTTATTTTATTTCAAAATAAAAAATTATTAAAAACAAACTGGAAAGTTGTTATTATTATTATTATCAGTATTATCATCATCGTCGTCGTCATTTTATTTTTATTTTTACATCGAAAACGTTTTAATTTCGTTTTGAAGGAGTGGGGAGAAAACAAAAAAAATATGCGGACGTATAATTTAAAAGAAACATTTAATCCCTGTTTAATCCTTTTTCTTTTTTTAATCTCTAATCAAATAAGCTAAGAAAGAAAAGAAAAAGAAAAAAAAAGGAAAGAAGAAGAAGGAAAAAAAAAAAGGAAAAGGCTCCGCCTACGAAAAAGAAAGATGAGAAAAAAAAGAAAAATTACTAGTGGTATGAAAAAGTTTCAATGAAAGCGTTTTTTGATTCGAGTTCTTTTCAATTGCCTTAACTCGTTTTTTGTTGACTCTGGTTAGTTATATTTTCGTTTTTCACCTTCCTTTTTTCCATCCACGTCGTTTGTTTGTTTGTTTGTTGTTTGTTGTGCAAGAGCCGAGGAGCCGAGAGACCGAGTCGAGCCGAGCCGAGCCGTCATTGGCGAGACGTGTAATTTAGCCAAGCCTAAAACAAATTTAACTTTTTTTTTTTTTTTTTTTTTTAAAAAAGTAATTTTTGTGCATGTATGTATGTTCGTGCGAAAGAGTAGAATGGGGAGTGGAAAGAGGGGGAAGAAGGGGGGACAGGGAGGGAGGATAAATTTATTGAAATTTATTATCGTACCTGCTCCGGCTTCTTTTTCTTATTCTTTTTCTTCTTTTTTTATTATTATCACTTAAAGTTTTTTTGTTTTTTTTATATGTTAGAATAACAACATTCGAACGTGGAAAACTTAATGAAAAAGTTTTTCCTGAAAAAGGAAAAAAAGAAAAATTTTTTTTTTTTTTTCATTTTCTTTTATATTATTTGAATAAATTTTACTCTAGAGTGTGATTAACACTTTTTTGAAACGTTTCGAAATTTTCTTTTTTTTTCTCTCTCTCTCTCTCTCTCTCAAAATGAACTCTTTGAATGGTTCTCTACGACCCTTCCCCTCCCCTCCCCCTACTGCAAGCTAATGAAATGTGTTTTGTAATTTTTTGAAAATTATTATTATTATTATTTTTTTTTTTTTTTTAATTTTCCAAACCGTAAAGTTTCTTCGTTTCCCTTGAAAATTTTATTTAATAGAAAAAAAAGAAAAAAAATCATCGTCGTTAGGTAATCGTAACTTTTTTTTTAAATGCCATTTTCAAACTCCACCCGAATCGTTATTATTATTATTATTATTATTATTATTATTATTATTAGATTTTCCTCTCGGATTTTTATGCAAGTTAATGATTAAAAAAAGGGAGGAAAGAGGAAGAGAGGAAGGGAGGGGGAACGTTTCGCTTTTGGTTTGTTCCGAAAAAACGTTTGAAAATTTGCACTTGTTTTTTTTTTTTTTTAAATTTCACCGTTTCCGCTCTCCCTCTTTCTCTCCCTCTTTCTCTCTCTCTCTCTCTCTCTCTCTCTCTCTCTCTCTCTCTCTCTCTCTCTGGGGTATTCATTTGGAAAAAGGTTTCAGATTAAGTCAGGGCAGATGATGGCAGAGTCGTATTCAAATAATTAGGAAATTATATCCGCACACGCACGCACGCACGCACGCGAATTTTCCCGCACTCGCACGTAAAAATGTGTGACAGTTGGAAAATTTTTTTTTTTTTATTTACATTTTAATAAAATTAACGGTTTTGTATTAATTTATTATTATTATTATTAATATTATTAATATTTTAATAGGCCGGAAAAAGGTGCTGACGAAAAAATTTATTCGAGAACGTACAGGTGAGCGTTTATTGAGGGGGGAGAGAGAAAAACCATTAAAAAAAAAAGAAAAAAAGTCGATCGTTTCTCAATTTTTTTCGAGTTCGTTAATGTCGTCATTATTATTATTATTATTATTATTGTTATTATCATTATTATTTTTTTTCTTTCTTTCTTGGCTTCGTTTTCGAAAACGTTTATCGAATTTTTTTTTTTTTTTTCTACCAATTTAAATATCTGTTTAATATCGTGTAGCAGTTGAAACGATGATGATGATGATGATGGTGTGTGTGTTTTTCGGTGTGCGTTTTCCGTGCACGCATAAACCCGGCCGCCCCCCGCCCCCCCTTCCCCTCGGTCCGAGCGCGTACGTCATTTAATTTATTTAAAGAACAATTAAATTTGTTACCACGAAAAAAAAAAAGAAAAAAAAATTTCAAAGCGTGAAATTATTTTCGTATTAATTACCCACTCCCCTTGCCCCCTAGCTCCCCATTCGCGCCCCCCCCCGCGTTTAAAATAATTTTTCACTTTACTTATTTCAATAGGTAATTAAATAATTTCCATAATTTAAAAAAAAAAAGAAAATCGTTTATGTGAATAAGAGACGAGAGGGGGGAGGGAAAATTTGAAATTCGAAAAACGAACGTATAAATTTATTTATTTTACGAAACGAATAATAATAATAATAATAATTACCGGTGTTTATTTTTTTATTCGTTGTTTAACGTAAAAACGATTATTGTTTATTATTATTATTATTATTATTACTATTATTATTATTATTATGTTTAATTACGTCATTCATAACGAGGAAAATGTTACTTGTAAAATATCGGTTCGGGGTGTAGTAATAAATTTATTAATTTTCTCTCATTTTTTTTCTCCTCTGCGCTTCCTTTTCGTGGGGGGAGGAGAAAGGAATGGAGGAGGGGGAGGCAAGAAAATGTAATAATAATAAATAATAATTAATGTTTTATTAGTTAATAATAATAAATAATAATAATAATTAAAAAAAAAAGGGAAAAGTAAAATGATCACGCAAGGAACGAACGAACGAACGGTTTTTTTAAACCGAATTTTCCTCCCTCCCCCCCAAAAAAAAGTAATAAAAAAAGAATTTGTTATTATTATCATTATTATTTATTAATTATTCGAGTAATGTATATATTATTTAAATTTAATTTGGTAATTTTTTTTAACGTAACTACAACGTAAAAAAAAAAAAAAAAGGAAAAGATTATTATTATTATTATTAATATTTAGTTTCGTCCACGTTACGACTCGGGTAATAAATTTTTCTTTTTTTTTTCTTAGTCTTTTTAAATGTGTTGTGGCAGTCGAAAAAGGTTAAGTTTTCCTTTTTTATTTTTCCTTTTTTCCTTTTTTTTCCTTTTTTTTTTATTACCTATCGTAAAATTTAATTTTATGAATAAGTTAAAATTAATTTCAAAGTGTTAAATTTTAAAGTTTTGTAAAAAAAAAAAAAAAGAGTAAAAAATAAAAAATTTAAAGCAAAAAGGAAAAAAAGGAGGGAGGGGGTGAGAGAGAGAGAAAAGGGGGAGGGAAGAGTGAGTGAGAGAGAAAAAAAAGGTTTTTCTCTCGTTTCTTTTCATTATTTGCGGCTAAAAAATTTTTTCTTTTTCTTTTTTTTTTTTAACTCGTTTGTTTGTTTGTTTGTCTGTTTGGGTTTGTCGCCATTAGTGAGATTCGTTTTTTTTTTTTTTACATTATCAAATTAAAAATAATGAGAAAAGAAATAGGAAAAGATTTGAATAATCAAAAGGTAATGTTTGTTTGTTTGTTTGTTTGCTCGTTTGTTTCGTTTGTTGAATAACAAAAAAAAATTTTTTTTGAATACATTGTCGTTGCCGCCGACGCCGCCGCATCTTATTAATATAATTTAATTAGTTTTTTTTCTTCTCACTGAGGTTTAATAAATTTTTTTTTTTTTTTTCTGCAAAGTTTCGACTTTTGTCGCAACTTCGTGAATTTTTTTTTTCCTAATGTGGATTTAATGTAAGAAGAAGAGGAAAAAGAAGATGAAACCGATTGGGACGTGTTCGGGTATCGCGTACAGTTTTTCAATCGACAAACGTTTTTTTTTTTTTTTTCTCGTGTTTCATTATAACTCGATTATAAACTCGATAGATCGATGGATCGATCAATCGATTATCAATTTTTTTTTTTTTTTTTTAAAGTGCACGCAAATATTTATCGGTTGTCCTCTTCGTGCTAGAAAATCTTTAGATAATTGCATGATAAATGATTAGAGGAATTATCGAACGGCGATGCATTAACCTTTTTTTTTTTTTATTGCGAATTAGGTTAAACAGGAAATACACACGCCTTCCCCTTCCCCTTCCCCTCCTCCTCCTCTCCTCATCCCTGAAATTAAATTAAAATCGACCAATGGACATTCGATTTAGAAAATTTAAATGGAACAAAGTTTGTTTTTTAGAATCACGTGAAAAGGATTCAACGATTTTTTTTTTTTATATGTCGGTTTATCATCATCATCATCATCATCATTATTCTGTCGAACGGGGAGGGGGGAAAAAAAATTTTTTTAAGCGAACGCAATTTATTATTATTTTTTTTTTTTTTAATTGAACGGAAACAAAAATTTTATTGTTTTATTTTTATGGTTCTCTTTGCATTTAATTTTTAAATTAAAAATTTAAAAAAAAAAAAAAAAATGCGCTGTTGGGAATTTTCCCTTTTTTGTTTCACATATATATATATATTTTATGGGGGGGTCTTTCTTTTGGGGAGATTTTTTTTTTTAATTTTTAATTGGAATTTGCAAATCGAATCAGGGTGGGAGAGAGAGAAATTTGGGAATGAAAAACAATCGACATTTCTTTATGGTTTTTTATTTTTTTTTGTAAATTATTTGTCGGAATGTTGGCTGTCTGACCGATTCAATTGCTGCATTGTATAAAAAAAAAAAATGTTTTTTTTTTTTTCGTTAAGTGTTTTAAAAAAAAAAAACAAAAAAAAAAAAAAGAAAAACGATCGTAAATTGTATTCTCGGACAAGAGAGAAAGTGAGAGAGGAAACGGCCTTAATAAATTTTTTTTTTCTGTTTGTTCTATTTTAATTTTTTTTTTTTTTTTTTTTGATTGTTCGCGTATGGTTTCTTTATTTATAATAAATTCGGTGAGGTGGGGGGCGAGCAAGGAAAAAGAAACGATTTCTTATTATATTTTTTGTCGGTTGTAATATTAATAATTTCGATTCGATATCTCGAAAGCGTTTAACGGTATCGATACATATAAGTTTTGCATTCGAATCGCATTCGAGTGGGTGACAAAAAAAAAATGTCGTCGTCGACGTGATCGTCCGTTCGCAATTATTATACCACCACTAACGGTGGAAATTTTCTTTTTTTTTTTTAGGCTTTTGCTTATGGCGACGATTATTCAACGCGCGCGCAAAAAAAGAATAAAATAATAATAATAATAATAATAATAATAATAATAATAATAATAATAATAATAATAATAATAATAAAAGTCGATGGTTTTTTTTTTTTTTTTTTTTAATATTTTTTTTCTTATTATTAAGCCTCAACACTTGTAATATTATTCACGTCAAGGTTGTCGTTATCAGAAAATGCAAAATGTTGCTCTTTTCTTTTTTTATCATCATTATTTTCATTATTATTATTATCATAATTTTTTATTGATATGAAAAAAGAAAAAAAAAATATCGTTTATGCGTTTTGATATGCATGTCGCACAATGGCGTCGAAAAGATTATTATTTTTATTATTATTATTACTATTTCGTTTGGCAATGTTTGTTGCGTATATTTTGGAAAGAAATTTGCTGCACATACGAGCGAAACGATTGAAATTTTCATGGAGATTGTTTGTTTGTTTGTTTGTTTAAACTCTCGACTCATCGTTTTGCCAAAACGAAATTTAAAAAAAAATTTGTATGTTAGGAGGTTGTAAAATTTAAAAATGGACAACAACCGTTAAATCGTAAGGCAAACGACGACAAACTTTCGAAGAGAAAATTTGCAAATTTTCGACAAATTTTTCGCGATTGTTTGGTCGTTGTCGCGGTTGTTGCCCACATAAAATTACGCGAGAAAAAAATAATTAGGTTATATTTATCATTAACATCGGAAAATTTTTTTTTTTCGAAATTGCAACGTTATTTTTCTTCACTCCCCTCCACTTTTTTTTTTGGCTTTTTGTTTGTTAGCGGAAGTTGTTGTTTGTTTCGGGGTTAGAGAGAAAAAAAATTTAAACGTTTCGCATTTATTATTATAATAGCCGTTGGTTTATACGCTTTAAGTAATTTTTTTTTTTTTTTTGCTTCTGCTAAAAGAAAAAAAAATAAAAATAATAAAATTGATGCCGACGTTGTTAATAACATGTCATTTATCAAACTTGGTAAAATAAAAATATAATGCAAGGGAAGAGAGAGAGAGGAAGAGAGAAAGAGAGAGAGAAACTCTCGAATGATAAGAGAGTGACGTTTTTCTCCTCCTTATTATTATTATTTTTTAATTTTTTCAAGAGAAAAAAAAAAAAAGAAAAATATTTACTGCATCGCATGCAATTAAGAAAATTTATTATCATTATTATCATTATCATTATTATCATTAATACGTAATGATATGATACGGTGTAAGGAAACAAATTCAAATACCGGGTATTCGAAAAGAAAAAAATTAATTAACGCGTACGTTTATTCCATTTTTTTTTTTTTTTTGCTGGCTGTCCGTAATGACCGAAAGGCTTGTAAATAATATTATTTTGCCATTAATCATTTACGAAATAACTTAAGGAGAAAGAGAGTGAGAGATAGAGTGAGAGAGAGAAAGAGAGAGAGAAGAAAAACCCATCATTTAAGCAATTTTTTTTCTGTTTACTTATCTAGCGAGAATCACGAAAGGAGGAAAAACAAAAAAAATGAATAATAAACGGTTTTTTAAATGATACGGTGAGTTCGACGTAATTGAAAGTGATCGTTTTGTGTGTAAGAGAGAGAGAGAGAGAAAGAGAGAAAAGGAAATAAAAATGGCAGGGATGCCAACTTTCGGTCGTAATTTATATTAATATGGTAATATCCTTGGGGCTTGACGCGGGAATTGGTTGATTAACGCCGCCATTTCGATTGGTTCGATATTTTTTTTTATATTTTTCCTCCCGATTTCAAAAAATTTTGTCGAAATTTATTATTATTATTATTATTATTATTATTATCATTTCGCCGTTCGGCCTGAAGCGGCGGCGTTCACTAACGAACTTGCTGCTAACGACTTTAAAAAAATTTAATTTTTATTTTTTTCGTACTTGTGAACAAAGACTTGTTTGCACAATTTTAGTGGCGTAAGCGACAAAATTCAAAAATCATTATTATTATTATTATTATTATTATTTTTTTTTTTTTGCGTGTTGCAAAAAAGAAAATTGCGAAAGTGGCGAAAACGATAAAATCAATTCTACTCGCATTAATAATGATAATAATGTGAAGGGTTTTAATGGCGGATATTTAAAAAAAAAATTTTTAAAAAAGGAAATAGTAACATTTCGACGACGACATATTTTATGTCGCAATTACGTAAGCAGAAGAAAAAGAAAAAAAATCCGGACGATTAATTAAATACCAATTATTATTATTATTATTATTATTTATTCGCCTTATTTTTAAATAAGGCGAAACTCTTGTAATTCTCACCGCCTTCTCTCATCTCGTCTCGTTTTCCTCGCGATTCCCTATTTTCATATTAACTTTTTCCACAAATGAAAAAGCAGAAGAAAAAAAATAAGAAACGTCGAGTACATTAACAAACAAACAAACAAACGACTTGGCGATTGTCGTCGTTGAAATATTTCTCTCTCTCTCTCTTTTTTTTATGTTCTTTCTTTGAATAACAAATGGCCAATTGACAATTAGACGACAATTACGGATTCATTGACCATCGAACCTGAAAAACGTAACCTGAAGAATTTATACATAAATAATTTATGTTGGGTGTCTTATCGATAATATTTATTATGTATGAGTATTTTATGGTATTCGCGAGTAGATCGTTTTATCAAAGATGGACGAATGGATGGATAGATGGATGGATAAGAGAGAGAGATGGAATAAAAGCCCACAATCTTTTCATCTCGAACTTGAGCAGCTCTTTCTTTTAACCCTTTTCTTGTCGTGTCAATAATCGAATGCAATTTTTTTTTTCTTTTATTGTTTGTTTCTTATTAAATTTCGTGGATAAAGAAAACGTTGCCGTCAAGTCGTCAAATCGTACGTTGACTTTTACCACTTTTTTTTTTTCTGCAAATCTTCGTTCGATGCGTTTGTTCGAACGTTTAATGTAAACCCCTTTGAATTGCGTATCGTTTATAAATATGTCATTCGATCACTGTCATCTCTCTTCATGAGAGAGGGGGGCAACAGAGTGAGAGGGAGAAAGCGAACGTCCCACGCAACGTTATGTTATACGTAATTCGCGATTTCTTACAATTTTAAAACTCTCAAATTTTCTACATTTCGGTATTTTTATTTATAATACGAAAATTATTATTATTATTATTATCATTATTACTTTTTCATCATTACCGTTAAATCGAAGGGAAAAATGAATGAATGAGTGAGTGATGATGAATGAATGAATGAATGATGGTGTACGAATATTGGAAATTGGGTTTTACCAATCAATTAACATTTCGGTAATTATTATTATCATTATTATTATTATTATTATTATTATTATTATTATTTTTTTTTAAATGCGAAAATTTCGAACGGAAAATAATTTCCTACTTTTTTTACTACTTTTTGAAAAAAAAAGTTTTAGAGGTTTTTTCTAAAATAATAATGATCTTTTGCGGTTCGAGAACACTTTAAGGCGATGAGAATTTCAAAAGAGGGGAAAAAAAAAAAAGAAAGATGTAATCATTAACAAAAAAGGTGAAGGACGTGGGGAGAGGGGAGAATTTTTATCTTCTTTTTTGCTGTAATGGGTTTCTGGTCTGTTTAACTTTTCCAAAAGAGAGAAGAAGAAAATAGACGAAAAAGAAAAAAGAAAATTTTTTGATGGCTTTTAATGAAAGGGACGATGATGTGAAATTTTCATAAAATTTTACCGATAAAAAATTTAAAACGTAGCAAAAAGGAAACGGTAGGAATAAACCATTTCCGGTTTTTTTAAAAAAAATTGACTCTCGAAAACGTTATTCGTTAATCAAAACCTTACGTAATAAAAAATAATAATTAGTTTTTTTTTCCCTCCCCCCGTTGTTTTCAGAAGCGAGAAAAAATATGGGGAAGGGAGGAAGGGGAAGGGGGAGGGAAAAGAAGAACCGTTTAAAAATTTGAATTGGGGTGAAGTCCCAAAATCGATCAGAAAAAATAAATTTCAATTTTTTTTTTTTTTTTTTAATGACGACGACGACGACGTGTGTGAATCGAAAATTACCACACGAAAACTTTTACACTTTCATGCAAATGTCGTAGTGGTTTTAGATTTTTTTTTTTTTTAATATTATCGAGACACGACGAAAAATTACGTGGCAATAGAGAAATGAGGGTAATAATAAGAAGACACCAATTCGATTTACCCAACGGAAATTAATTTTTTACATTTGAAAAACGGTGACAACGTTATTAAAACACGAAATTATTATCATTATCGTTAATTTTTTTTTTCGTTTTTTTTTTTTCTATTCTTTTCCTTTTCAATAATTAATTTTTTTTTTGTTTAATTCAAAGGTTATTCAAAGGTTGCAGAATAATTTTAACGTTTTTGCATTTTTTTTTTTTTTTTCGAAAAAAATTATTTTTACATAAATAAATATGAATTTTTTTTAATATTTGCCGCTGTTGTTTTGCGTCGGCCATGTTTGAATCTTTGTTTTATTTTAATTAACGTTGGTAAAATAATTAATTAATTATTAATTGATTATTGATTGATTAGGAATTGGAATAATCCTAACGAGTAGAATTGATAAACCGAAAAAAACGTCGTGGAAAAAGAAAAAAAAAAAAAACGCGTATAAAAATTTTTTATTGAAAAATAAAAAAAAAAAATTATTACGAATAAGACAATCGATAATAATAATAATTATGAAAACGGTCGAGTTTAATAATAAAAAAAAGTGATAATAATAATAATAATGATGGTAGTAATTAAGGCTTAAATATTTTGATAGGCCTTTAAATGCAAAAAAACTAAAAAAACCTCAAGGCTTTCGGTCGTTGAACTTTGACTTTTAGGTAGTAGTAGTAGTAGTAGTGGTAGCAGTAGACGTTTAATCGGAAACTTGACTTGGTCGTCGTCGTCGTCGTCTGCTACAGACGTGTTGTATATCTGGAAACGTTGCGAAGTTATGCATAAAAAAAAAAAATTTTTTTTTTCTCTTTCTTTCCATCGTGTGAAATAACGCGGAAAAAAAAACCCGAAACGATGGAAAATTCGGTTGAAAATGGCAATAACGCAACAAACAACAAACAACAAACGAGAACAAAAACGACGACGACGACGACGACGGCGACGAAAACAAAACCTGACCTGGGCCAACGAAAACCAAGTTGAAACATTAAAATGTTATTGAACTTTTGAATTATTCTTCCGCCATTAAAAAATCTATCTCTCTCTCTGTCTCTCCCCCCGTCTCTCTCTTCGTCTCTCTCTTTCTTTTTTTTTATCGCCATTTTAATTTTTCGAATGTTCTGTTTCTTTTTTCTTTTTTTTCTTTTTTTTCTCTCTTTGTCTATCCGGTTTTTTTTTCGGCGGTTAGTATTATTATTGTTATTATTATTATTATTAATATTATTATTATTATTATTATTATTATTAATATTATTATTATTATTATTATTATTATTATTATTATTATTATTATTTTTATATTTCACTTCGGGCTCGTTTGGTTTCGTGTTCGAACGAAAAAAGGAAAAAAGGAAAAAAAATGCAATTTCGTTGCATGCGGCAAAAATTTTTTTTTTTTTTTTTTCATCTCGTGATTTATCAAAATACGGCTTATCATCGGACGCCATTTTATTTTTATTATTATTATTATTATCTTATCTAACAAGGATGCGCGTTGTTTTGTTTAATATCAGTAATAACGAACTAAACTGGGTCTTTTATTTTTATTTTTTTATTTTTTTTTTCTCGTTAATGATCGCGAGATTTTTTAATAGTTTTTATCCCCTCCCCCTTCTCCTTCTCCATTTTGTTTTAATTGTAAATCATCATCATTATTATCGATCGATCGTTAATTAAACGAAGTTGACGTTTTTTGTTAACCAATCGTATGATTCTCGATAAGAATTTTTTTTTTTTTTGCACTCGAAAAATTTAAATATAATTTTTATTAAAATAAATAAATAATTATTTATTTTTATTACTTACTTAATAATAATAATAATAATTCGCGATAGAGAGGGTAATTTTTCGATTATTATTATTATTATTATTATTGATATTTTTACGATTTCTACGAAAAAAAAAAAGTAATAAATTATTTTTTTTTTTTTACTAAAGACCACACAATGATTTTTTATTACTCGGGTAATATTTTTATTAAAGCGTTAATGGCATCATCTTCATCATCATTATCATTTACGTAAATTTTTTAACGACACTCATGTACCGCGAAAATATAATAATAATAATAATAATAATAATAATAATAATTTTTTTTATTAGGGGTTTCGAAAAAAAATTGGATCGTCTAAATTGGTTAAAACGAGTAATTTCGATTATGTGTGTGTGTGTGTGTGTGTGTGTGTGTGTGTGTGTGGCTTTTTCGATTCGATTAATTTCGATTTTTTTCGAGTTGTTACGAAATCGATATCGATGATGATGATGGATGATGTTTTCCTTCCCCCCCCCTTTTTTTTTCTTGACCGCATTGTCCGTGCATTCAATTAGGCGTTAAATGCAATACCGAAGGCAGGGAATTCGACTGCACGGTAGGCAACCTTCGGTTTTTTTTTTTTTTTTTTTTTTAATGACGATAATTATTATTATTATTATTTTTTTTTTTTTATCATTGCCTTTGGTCGGTCGGTCGGTCGGTTGATTTTAATTTTCGACACACACACAACACGACGACGTTGTAAATTAAATCACGTTGGCATTGAAAAATTATTTGACCTCACGGCACAATTTGCGAGCGTCGAACGAATTCGTTAGCGAGGACCAAATAGAAATTTTCATTATTATCATTATTATTATTATTATTATTTTGTTTGTTTGTTTGTGCGCGTTTCATCATTCCCCCTTCTCTCCCTTCCCCCTCACCGCCCGTTCGATCCGTTAAATAAATAGTTAGGTTTGATAAATCTTATCATCATCATAATTCGCTTTTTTCTAAAAAAAAAAAAAAAAAAATTGGTATGCCTGCGTGCGCCCGTCATGGCCGCAACGTTCGAAATGCAATCATGGCGCATTTCTTGTATTTCTCCGCCTCCGGTGGGGGTCATCTGATTTGCGCATGCGTAAATCTCTTTAATTCGGTTGGTAAACGGGAATGTGTAAAACCGTTCAAGGCCCCCATTCTTAAGCGCACAACCCGCGTCGTACATGCATATGTATAATAAACGAGCTTGTTTGTCCATCCATTAACCGTCGACTGGTTTTTTTTTTTTTTTGGTTGTTGTTGTTGCATTTGTTCTTTCTTTCTTCCTTCATTTCATTCCTTTTTTTTTTTTCGAGTTCGGACTTGTATAAAAAAATATCACGGTCGTAATGAAGGCAAAAAGAAAAAAACAACGAAAAAGGAGTTTTCTTCTCATTGCCAATTAATGTTATTATTATTATTATCGTTAACAATCCTCATACGTTATGTAATGGCGAAGGGTTTTTAATGGGAAAGATGTACAAAAATAAAAGAGAAAAATGAGAGAGAGAGAGAGAGGGGAAAGTTTATGTGGGAATCGTAAAAGATTTTTCTAAACTGTTTGTTTTGTTTGTTGCTTTGTCGTTACAAAACAAAATAATAAATAATTTTCGTTTGTTCGTTTTTAACTTTGATAAATTTTTTTTTTTTTTTTTTTGTTTTTAAAGACGATTTAAAATTGTCAAAAAGCTCTCTTCATATTTTAGAACAGAGAAAGAAAAACAAAACTTTTTTTTTGTGGGGGGAGGAAGGGGGTAAGAAGAAGAAGAAAAAAATGTGACGGTGTAAAATGGAGAATAAGTTTTTTCTTTAATGTCCCTAACTTTATTTTTTTCTTAATATTGTTTAAGAGTTGGTTGTTGTTGTTTTTAAACAGTTTGTTATAAAGAAGAAGAAGAATAAGAATAAACTCTTTGAAAGCAACTTTTTTTTTTTTTAATACTTATTTCGAAATTAAAAAATATGTGGAGAATTTTCTAGAAATTTTGTAGTATTCGTTTTCATTCTCATGCAGCTGCAGAGAAAAAAAAGTTGCGTGTGTTTTTTTATTTGCTGTCGTTGTTGGTTGCTGTTGTATTTTTCTTGTTGGCATTTAAAAGAGGTTAATTCCGATATGAGAGTTGTTTTTTTTTTTTTTACATTTTTTCTTGTACGCTTTTGTTGTTGTTGTTGTTGTTATCACCTTGACATTTAATCTTTCCCCTCCCCCGTTGATGTAAATTAATCAAGTTCTTACTGCAACAGTATACTCTAACAGCTTAATGCAAAATGCATTAAAAAAAAAAACAGAAAAAGGTTTTTTTTTTACCTTAAACTAATTTAGATTTTTCGAGGATTAAAATTTCGTTTAAAAAAAAAAAAAAAAAAGTTGTTGTTTTTCTCTTTAGGGAGGTGGGGGGCAGGGATGGGAAATTGTTTTTCTTTCCCTTTTTGTTGTAAAAAAAATTAAAAAAAAAAAAACAAAAACAAAACTCACCGCTTATCCATCGAAAATCGCATAACACAACATGTCTTCCCGGCGTTTTTTTTTTTTTTTTTTTTTAATTTTTATAATTTTCCTTTGTTTCTTTTTTTTTTCGTTTTCCTTTTTTCCTTTTCTCCTTTTCCCTTTTCCGGATACAAATTTTTTTTTTCTTCTGCTTGCTTATTTTTTTTTTACATTTACATGTCATCCTTTGTCATCCGTCGGGATTTTTCTTTTTTTTCTTTTTTTTCTTTTTTTTTTCATTTTCTCTTTCTTTTCCTTTCCTTTCCTTTTATTTTTTTTTTTTTCCGGAAAAGGTTTTTTATATTTTTAACTTAACGTGGAAGTAGAATTTCCTGTTGGGAAAATAAAGGAAAAAAACAATTTTTTACTCGTTTTACTCCGTTTTGTATTTGTTGTTTTTTTTTTCGTACGTTTATTTGTTTGTTTGTTTGTTAGTAAAAATTTTGTCTTATCTGTGACCGACTGTTTAATAATAATTAATAAAATTTATTATTAAATAGCTATTAAACGATAATAATAATGATGATGATGATAATATTAAAAATGATAACTTGAAATATTTATTTTATGTAAAAATAAAAAATATTTGTGTGTGTTTGTTTGTGTGTATGTGTGATTATGTTGGATTAATAAATAAATAAATAATATTTTTTAATCGATGACTGTCACAACAACAACAACAACAACAACAAATCATTCGTGAACAAATTGCTTAGGAGAAAAAAAAAAAAGAAAAAAAAAGTGGAAAGAAAATAAGTCAATTTTTTTTTTTTGATCAAGTCAAACGAATTATAAGGTTTCGATATTAAATTTATTACCAAATGATGGCAATTAAAATCCATTTTATCGGGGAGACGTGGGGAGGGGAGGCGGGGGGGCGATTTCAAAGGAAAACTAAACCCCTTAGCAAAAATTTGGATTAAAGGCAAAAAAAAAAAGGAAATTTCATCAATGTTTTAACTCACGCGTTTAACGTTTACTAACAAACAAACGATTCCGTGCGTGTGTTTTTTTTTCGTGGCTCCAGAAAGATTTTCGATTTATTTTTGGCATCGTTTATTTAAATATCGTCGTCGTTCTGGACGACGACGAAATCATCCAAATATTTGCATGCACTCGTAAACAAATAAATAAACAAAATTTTTTTTTTTTTTAATTCGGTTTTTGATTCCTTTCATCGAATCCGCCATTTTATTTTATTTTTTTTCGACGGATGAATTTATATAAATAATTATTTGCTTGCCGTTTTTTTTAAAAAAAAAAAAACATTATCGCACTCGTTTTCACGCCTTTTTTTTTTTAACTTGTAAATATAAATAAAAATAAATTATTTAGTTCCGCACAAACAAAAATAATAACGTTAGAATAAACACGCATCATACACGCACACACGCGACGCCATTTTTTTTTTTTTTTTTTTTTTTAGTATGTTGTAACACACTACCAAATGTTTTTTCGAAAAAAAAATCCACTTTTCGTTTCTCTCTCTCTCTCTCTCTCGGAAAAAAAACCGTTTTTCGTTATGGTAACGCGAATGCCTTAAAATAAATTCCACCCTTCAATTTTTTGTTTTTCGTATTCTTTGTTCGAACGAGGGTTCTTTTCTATATTAGGGGATGAAGCCATAACGAATATTTTTAATTCGTTAATTGTCCTTAAGAGTGCAGGAGGAGCGGTGGGAAAAAAAATAAAATGCCTACAAAAATATATGCGTGTATGTGTATATATTAATCAATTTACTTATTTATCTTTATTATTATTATTATTATTATTATTATTATTATTTTAATTAGAAAAGGTGAGAGATTTTTTTTTTTATTACCATCGTTTCCTTCCGTAAAATACATCAACCGCGAATTTTATTACTTTAATAAAAAAAAAAAAAAATTTTAAATATGATTCAATTTGGTTTTGCACATATATTATAATCTATGTTAGTTTTATGCTCGGCCGCCATTTTGTTTATTATTATTATTATTATTATTAATTTTTTTAATTAGTTTCGTGTAATAAAACAAAATAATTATAATGATAATAAATAATAATGTTGTGTGTGTGTGTGTGTGTGTTTGTACGTACGATGATGATAATAATGACCGCGACGACGACTAAGACGACGACTAAGACGATTACGATGATGAAATTTTAAATTTATGAATTTTTTTTTTTTTTTAATAGTATTTCCGGTAATGATTGCAAATTATTTTTATAATTAGTTATAGAACCATGTAGAAAAAAAAGGGTGAAAAGGGGGGGGAGGGGAAATCTTATAATTGCATGCAACAACTTGAATTTTTTTTTAAAAATGAATATTCATTCGAATTTTTAATAATAATAATAATAAAAAATTAATTACCTCTGCTGCTACTGCTACTACTATTACTATTACTACTGCTCCGTGTAAAAGTTTTTTTTTTTTAAATTAATTTATTATTATTATTATTATTAATAATAAAAAAATTTATTTTTCGATTAAAAACGTACGTGAACGATTTTTCCGGTTTTAAATTACTTATTAAATAAATTTCTTTAGCAAATTGAATTTAAATAAATACATAAATAAATAAGGGACGTATAAGAGATTGTCAGATTTTTATGAATATGTATGTAAAATAAAATAATTTAAATGATAAAATCAGATATTCAAAAAAAAAAATATATAGCTTAAACAAACGGAAAAAGTTTGTAAAACGTAGGAAGTTGAATAACAACGACAACCACGACTTAATCTTTATTAAAATATTTTACAGATGCATATTTTAAAAAATAAGATGAAAAGGATTTTGTTTGTTTCGTTTGTTACGGTCAAATCTATCAATCAAAAAAAATTTTTTTTTTTTTTCTTCTTGAATTCTTAAGCCGTTTGTTGATAAAATTGATAAAATGTTTTTCATTCGCGAGTTGGGGGAGGTAAAGGGGGGAATGAGGGGAAGAGAGAGAGAGAGAGAGGAAAGAAAATGAATATCACGAATGTTTATTAATTTCATTTCATTTCATTTTTTTTTTTTTTTTTTTTTTTTTTCAATTTTCGAAATGTCTTTCGGATGTATAAATTTTTTTTTTATTTCTCGAATGCGATTAAGGTTTATTTCATCTCTCTCTATCTTTTTCTCTCTCCGTCTCTCTCCGTCTCTCTCCCTCTTTTTTTTTTTAAATTTAAACATTATAAAGGCGATTATTATTCTTTCACCTTCGCTCGAATGCATTTATTCATGAATTTTTAAATAGGCTTTTTATTTAAAAAATGGTTATGGAATTTGAATTTTTGAATTTTCATCTCTTTTACTAACAAAAAAAAAATCTTATTTAATTTTTTTTTCTCTCTATCTCTCTTTTCCTCTGCATCTCTTTTTTCAACAACGATTTGCATAATTTTTTTTTTTTTTCAAAATGGAAATTTCCACGCCCACAATTAATAAAAAGTAAGAGGAGAGGGGCAGAGGAGGAAAAAACTGATGAAATTAATTTTAGGGGAAAAAAAAAATCTTTATACGGTACTGTTTTTAATTACTTTTTTTTAAAAAAAAAAATGTGGCCGTTTATTTCTCTCCCTCTCTCTGACTCTCTCACTCTCTCTCCCCGTTTTCTGTTACGTCATCAATATATGTACGATTTGAAATAATTTAAAAATGGCGCGAAATTTATACCATATATATATATACAGATTTATTTTAATAATTGACGTGACGTCATAGAAACAAACGTTTTTACGTTTATCGCGCCACCTGTCGTGACAATTTTTATTAATTTTGTTTTCGGGAAAAACCTTTTTCTCGCGGAAAATAAATTTCATTTCGATTTTTTAATTATTTACTCTATGGATCGCGAAAAAAAAAAAAAGAAAAAAACTTTTCGATCATTATAAAAAGTTTTTCCTCTTTAAGTTGTTTCGATTTTTGTTTTTTCGAATGATTTTTCCGTCCTTTTTTTTTTTAAATTTAATTAATTTATTATTATTATTATTTTTTAAAGACTTAAAAGAAGAAGAGAGATGACGAGATAAAAGTATAAAAAGAGAAAAAGAAAAAGGGAAAAATATTAAGAAGGGGTGAGAAGATTTTTAGAAATTTTCTTTTCTTTTTTTTTTTTTTTCTCGGGGAGCAATACAATCTTGGTATAAAAGTATAAAAAGTAAGTCGTAAATTTTTACGATGACATTATTGAATTTAAAGTTCACGCAAGCGGTAAGTAATTAAAAACCCCGATCGTTATTATTATTATTATTATTATTATTATTATTATTCAAAACGGGGAGGATTTTTAACGACGGTATTTTTTTTTTTTTTTTTTGAAATTTTGTTGCAATGGAGCCGGTTGTTGCAACAAACCGACTTTAACGATGGTTCGAGTGTTTCTGTACGCGACACAATCTTATTTCAAAAAAAAAAAAAAAATCGTACACGAAATAACAACAAATCGTAGTGCGGTAGGTTGTTGTTGTTGTTGAATCGGTCCGTCTGTCTGTCTGTTTGTTTGTTTGTTTGTCTGCACGGTTCCAAGGAAAAAACGAATGCAAACAAAGGAGGTTCAAGGTTGTTGTTGCGGTGTGTGTAAAAATATAATTGTTACGATTGTAAAAATGTTGTTGATGTTGTTGTGCATTTGCAGACGACTGAATTTCGCTCTTGGTAAATTATTATCATTATCATCATCATCGTCGTCGTCGTCGACGTCGTGATTGCTATTGCGATTTTTTCTTCTTTTTTTTTTTTTTTAATGGACGATGTCAAACGAGTGTGAGCACCCAGTGTAAATCCTTTCTTTGAACGTGAGAGACCGGTAGTAATTAATTAATAATTTTTATTATTATTATTATTATTATTTGTTTTATTATTATTATTTTTTCCGTAGGGAAAGAAAACATGAACGGAAAGAGATTCGAATAATAATAATAATAACAATAAAATGCAGCGAGAGAGAGAGAGAGAGAGAGTAGTTGTTATTTTCGAAAAGTTGAAATCGTTGCGATGATAACGTTATTAAAATATTTTAAAATATTAACACGAAAGGTCAATGACTCCAAGTGGTATCGATAAATATTCAAATCAAATCGATTCGTTTTTTTGTGGGGAGGGGGGAGGAAAGAGGGATCTTTTCTTTAAACATTTGCGAAAAAAAATTTAATTTTTTCCGGTAATAATCGGGGGTGAGAGAGGAAACATTCGGGTTTTTTTTTGGGGGGGGAAGGGAAATAAAAGTTTCAATATGGCTGATTTGATGTCTTTCGTTTTCATTTATTCACCCAAACGGAAATATACGATTCGGTAATAAAAATTAATTATCTTTCAATTAAACGTGTATTTGTTTAAGAAAATAAAATAAAAGGCGCGCGTGCACCCAACAACGACAGCAGCAGCAACAGCAACAACAGGAAAAGTTTTCTTCTTATTTCGCTTAATAAATGAATTTCGATTTTGCGGTTTTTAAATTGCGGTAGATATATATACATTCGATCGAAACAAAAAAAAAAATTTTCGGGGATTTTCAGTTTTGGTAATCGTATCGTAACAAAAAAAAAAAACAAAAAAAATATTTCCGTGTCGTGGCTAATTGAGAAAACGTGACACGATGAAATGGGGGGCGTGGCACCAGAGAATAGTATGCAAAAAAAAAAAAAACAAAGGCGTCAAAACAATTTTTTTTTTTTTTTTTGGATTCTAATGTAATAACGTAATTCATTTATTTATCAGTTACCTGTTATCAGTAAAACCTTTTTTTAGTTTTTAACCTTTTTTAAACCTTTTTTATATTTATTTGATTTTTAAATATTTACCAAACGGGTCGAAAGTTGGGTTCGTACTCTAGGAAAAAAATTATTATTATAATCATAATCATCATTATTATTATTATTATTATTATTATTATCATCATCATCATTATTATTATTATTATTATTATTATTATTATTATCAATCGCGAAATAAAATTTGCCGTAATTAATTTTCTGTAAGTCAAAAACTTTGTCGATTAAATACCAAAGAACTAATTTTATTTTTGTATTTTCCTTTTTTTTTTTTTTTTATTTATTTTGAAAAGAAAATTTTTTTTTTTTTTTTTTTTGTAAAGTTCTTTGTCATCTGCTACAGTCGTAAAAGAGGAAAAAAAGTTAAATTTGCAAAACGAACAAAACGAATGAAACGAAACGAAACGAAAGGAAAAAACATTTTGTGGTCGATTTTCTTTTTAGAAACGTTTTTCAATGGTAGAAAATTCAATGGAAAACAAAATTGATGGAAATTGCGGAATTGATTTTTCTTTTTTTTTTTTTTTCACTCTTGTGTATTGTATACCTTTTGTCATTATTAACGTACGCTCGCCCTTTTAACGCGTATGGGGATTTGTCAAAGGTCGTGGCAGAAGAAAATTTTCCCCCGATTTGTAATTGAAGAATGAAAGAAAGATAAAAATTATTGTTTTTAATTTTCTCGTAGTATCCGCATTTGTTTTTTTTTGAAATTTAATATTCGATTCAAAAAAAAAAAAAAATTAAATCGATTTCGAAAATTGAAACGAGTTTCGATATTGGAAAATTTCGAGTTATCGAAAAAAAAAAATCGAACGAAACGAAAGGGAGGGAGAAAAAAGGGAGTAGGAAAACGTTTTTTTTTTTTTTTTTTTTTTTTTTTTTCTCTTTGCCATTCATGTAAATATATATACATTTGTCGTCTGCTTGGTTTTAAATATTTAAATTATCCACGACTTTTTTCACTTTTGTGAATTTTAAATGAGAGTTAAAAGAGAAAATTAAAGAGGGAGAGAGGGGGGAGGAAGGGGTGGGGGAGAGAATGGGAGAGAGACAGAGAGAGATTTCGACTTGCGGTGACGTTTGAAAAAAAGTAAATAATTAAAACGAGTCGGAAAAAATAATTTTCAGATGATTTAATCGTCGTTTCAGGTATGGGATTTTATCATTGTCATCATCATTATTATTAATCATTCGAGATCTTTCTTATCGGTGGTCGATCCGATAATTTTTTTTTTTACATCGTTAAAAAAAATTTTTTTATTCAAAATAAAATAAAATTTTGCAACCACAAAATAAAAAAAAAAAAAAAAAAAAACTGGTTGTACGGTTCTGGAAAAAGTTAAAAGAAGGATTGAGAATCGTTTTAAAACGATTTCCGGTTGATCGAGTTGTTTGTCAAGGTGTGGTATTTATTCCCCATTCGTGAAAGGATGCAGGTTTTTTTTTTTTTATTAAACATGACCTCAGGGATTCGATTCTTAATTTGGTTTACGTGTATTTCGCACGTGAACATTTCGAAAAAAAAAAAAAAAACTCGAATTGTTTTTTCTCCTCCCCTCCCCCTCTCGAATTCTGAATCATTTGTGACGTCACGGTTGCCAACATTAAAAAAAAAAATTTTTTTGAATTTAAATTCGTTAATAAATTTTTTTTATTAACGAGAAAATTTATTTTAATTTATTAACCGTTTTTACTTTTACTTATTAAAATTTTAGCTCTCTCTCTCTCTCTCTTTTTAATCTCTCTTTCTCTCTCTTTCCTTTTTTGGTTATTCTGTTTTAAATGTAATGGATGTAATTTGTATAAATAATAATTTTCACAATAATACATCACGAGTGGAAAACTTTATGATAATAATAATAATAATAATTAGGATTTAAATTTACGATCGAAGTTTATTTTTGTTAAATTTATTACGGGTAATAATTTATTATCATAATTTTTATTTTTATTAAACGTTTCAAACGTAATAATTTCGATTTAATAATATCGTTGAGTTGCGTTGTGCGGTTGTTGTTGTTGTTTGTCGTCGTCATCGTAAGATATTTGCCCTCGCGAGAAAATTTATCCAATTTTAATGAGTTATTATTTTTAACGATTGTTTACACTTGCATACATAACTCATTGGTTTTGTTATTAACGGCCGGCAAACAATTCACAAGTTAATAAATTAAATTTTTATTAACCGTTTATTAAAGGGTTTATTCTATGTAATTAAGTTTCGTTTTTTTTTTTTTTTCCCCGGAAAAATTGGAAAAATGGAGTGAGAAAAGAAAAATAGCGTTAAACGATTCTTCGGCATTCACCTCTCAAAGGTTTTAAATTTCGTTACATAAAAATGATTCGGGTGATGTTGTTGTTGCCATCGTTGTCGTGTCAGTAGTATTTTATTTTTTGTGGCGGGGAAATTTTTTTTTTTTAAAAAGGAAAGCCGCTCGATGACGTGGTAGTCAAAGGGATTTATTATGACGTGAATCGAAATTATGGCGGCCATATTTTTTTAAAAAAAAAAAAAATTTTTTTCGGTGCGTTTTTTCAAGATGGCGATATTCCTTTTTTTTATTATTTTGTCGTATGTAAAAGGTATATATCTTTCTTTCTCTCTCTTTCTCTCTCTTTCTCCGTCTTGTGAAAATTGTTTTAGGAACGGTTCGATAAGGGAAAAAGTAAAATTGCGATTAATTTTATTTCGTTCCGGTTAATAAATAACTTCTTGTGTTGTGTGTGAATTAGATGGAAATTTTATGAATACCTAATAATATATATAAACTTTCTTAAATATTTAAATTTTCACGGGGGGGGGGTTCGAATAATTTTCCTTATAACCCGCCTCCGCCGCTGCTCCTGCTGCCACCGCCGCCATTTCCGCCCCTGCACCTGCACCTGCTTCCGCTTCTCGATTTCGTAGAAAATTTTTTGTTTCGGCGACATCAGGTTAATTTTGAAAATTTTTTTATTTTTGACTCGCGCATAAAAAACGGGGGAGGGGAGGGAAGGGAGGGGGTAAAGGAAAAAAGGAAAATTTCAAATTCGTTTTCGAATTATTATTATTATTTTTTTAATAAAAATGTTGTTGTTGTTGTTGTTGTTTCCGATGAAATGGATAAGCAACGTCACGTGGTGATGATAAAAAAAAAAATAATACGTAGAAGGGGGATGGTGTACCTGTCGTAAATTTTCTTTTTTATTATTATTATTATTTTTTTTTTTTTTTCTAAAGGAACGACGACGTGGCAACAAAAAAATAAATAAATAAAATCTTTTTAATAATTTATTAACCGTTTTTCATCATCGCTTTTCATGCTCATTTAGTTGTTCTTTTTTTTTTATTTTTAAACGCCCGAAGAAAAACTTGTTGAATAAAAATCATAATTATATCCGTTTGTTTGTTTGTTTGTTTGTTTGTTCTTGTTGTTGGTACAATCAATGGTTAATAATAAAAAAAACAGAAGATAAAATTTCTCGGAGGGATATAAAAGAATCAATCGTTTGTTAATGGTTAATAAATCTTTCTTTTTTTCTTTATTTCGTTATTTTGGTTTTTCTTTTTTCGATCATCATCATTATCATCATCATCATTATCAATGTCGATTTCATCACGTTCGAACGTGATTATTTAAAATAGATTTTTTTTTTACAAAATAAAATAATTTATCAAAAACGTTTGTCGAGATGCTTTCGTGTAATTACATCGTTTGCTATCTGGTTTAGATTATTTACATGAAGTAAAACAACCACAACAACAACGACAACAACAATCGAAATAGTAAAGTTCATAATTTTCCCCCTCCTTTCCCTACCGTTCGCCTCCGCCCCTCTGCCCCCCGTTAGCAAAGAATAAAATAATTTAGTTTTCTGTAAAAAAAAAAAAAAATGACAGCGTTTGATTTTTTTTTTTGTTAAAAATTGTTTGCACGTTTTTCTGGTTGTTTGTGTTCAAAGGTTTTTGGGGTTTGTTAAAATCACGTTCGACGCGTGCAAACATTTTATTGCGAAATTTCTTTTTTTTTTTTTTTTTTTTTTTAAGAATTCGAACGGGTAACCGAATAAATTTAATTAAAATCGTGATTGGTGGCAGTTTTAGATATAAAAAAAAAAAGAAAGAAAGAAAAGAATTCATTCGTTTTTAAAACCGAAATTTCTAGAAAAAGTTTTTTCTTTCCTTTCCCCTGCGCGCCGCCATCTTTTTTGTTTCCCCCCCCCTCCCCGTCGTAATTTGCAGAATTTAAAATATCTTGATTTATTTGTTTTTTATTTATTTATTTATCCGCGTATATCACGATATGCACTCCGTTTAAAAAGGTTAAAATGAAGTTTTTTTTTTTTTTTTTGACGTGGCAGCAGAAAAAGGAGAAGAAGAAAAATTCCGATCATGTTATTCGAATCAATCGAACTTAAATTATTTATTTATTTATTTATTTATTATTAAGGATATGAATTTATATCGTTTTCGACGCGTTCGCTTTCTTTTTATTCCACGATAAATTTATTTAACGTTTGAACGTTTTTTTTTTTTTCTCCATACGTTCGGTCGGTCGGGGACGTGGAAATAACGAATTATAACCGTTTTCTACTATTTCATCGAAAACTATGATGATGATGATGATCATAACGATAACTTGTTTTATTTTTTTTTTTTTGGAAATGCGTTGTTTACGCGTTATTGATTTATTTATTTATGTATTGTCGAACGTAATACATAAAAATTGTTATGTATGTGCGAAAGGCCTTTTAATAAAATTTTATGGATGAATGTTCGATTAATGTTGATCGAAAAACGTTTTGACGTGTGTTTCATCGTGCGTGTGTTTTTTTAACGTGTTTTTCTCATCCCTCTCTCTTTCTCTTTCTCTTTCTCTCTCACTGTCTTTTGTATTTTTGTCTCTCTCTCTTATGGCCGATTATATCAGAATTTAGTCTTATTTGCATTCTTTGTTCTTATTTATTAATAAAAAGGGAAAATTTTGAAAACGATCAATTTTTTTTTATAATCTTGTTTCAAATTTTCCAACGTTTTCAAATAAATTTTATTCCGGAAAAATCCCGTTTTTTTTTTTATTATGTAAAATAAAGTTATTGATGATGATGATGATAGTTTGGAGTTGGGTTGGGGGGGAAGGGAAAAACTTTTCGAGTTTGAAATCCGCGATCGAACGCTTCATCGAAACTCCCCCCTTTAAGTGGAATATTCGAGCGAAAGTTTTGCGAAATCGAACGTCTGACACTTCTTAAATTTTTTTTTTTTTTTTTGGGGGGGAAGGAGGGAAGGGATAAAAAAAGACAAATCAAATACGACAACACCAGCGACACACTAAATAAAAATAATAATTTGAAGAAATATATTTATGTGTGTGTGTTTACAAAATAAAATTCATCCAAGTCTCGAAAATAAAAATGTTTTCTCACAAATCAAATTTTCCGGAAAAAAAAAATTTTCTATCTAATTCCATCGCCATTTTGATGTAAACAAAACAAACAAACAAACAATTCGAAAAATCGTAAATAATAATAAAAAAATGGCGTCACGTTTAATTTGAGTTTACGCGGCGGTACTGGGATAAATTATCGATGATGTTCAAGACAGAAAAACAAAAATCAAAAAAAAACGAAAGAGAAAAAAATAAAACGATGATGATGATGATAATAATAATAATGATGATGATGGTGATAATGATAATAAACGAAAAAATTGTTTTTGAAAGCTTTATAACAAATCAATTTTCGTCCATGTCTTATATTTATATATATAGCGCTTTAAATTTTTCTTATTTTTTTGGAAAATCTTTCGTTGTAAACTTGGAAAGAGTGAGAGAGAGAGAGAGAGAGAGAGGAAGAGAGAGATAGAGAAAAAGTAATAAAGAGTGGAAAATCTTTGATCTTTGCAATAACTCACACGAGTGGGAAACGTTAATGATATTTAAAAAGAAAAAAATATTAAAAATGAAAAAGTTTGAAAATTTATCATATTTCTTACACACCTGGTGGTGGTGGGGGTGGCGGAGGTGGTGGAGGCGGTAGCGGAAGCGGTGTCAGCGGCGGCAAAGTATTATCATTATTATTATTTCATTTAGTTAAATTACTAATTTTTCCATTAAACTTTTTCGAGAACGAAGAATCCCGTAAAATAAATATTAAAAACAATAATAATAATAAATTCAAAGGTTTCGATGGTTCCCGGAAGTGACGTCACAAAACCGTAATAAACGATTATTATTATTATTATATATTTTAAGGCCGAAGAAGAAGCGACAAATTGTTTTTTATGACGTAGGATGGAAAGGGAAAGAGTGAGAGTGAGAAAAAGTGAGAAAATGAGAAAGTGAAAAAGGAAAATTTACGAGGAAAAAAGAGAGAGAGAAAAAAAAATTGCATTTTAATATTTTTTTTTGTACGAAAACCTTGATGACGTGTTAACGGTTTTCTTCTTCTTTTTTTCCTTCTTCTTCGTCTTCTTCCTTCTTTTTCTTCTCAAATTTACGAGGAGGAAAATTAAAGAAAAATAAAAAATAAACGTGGAAATTCGTGAAAATGCGTCGTATCCGCGCGCGTTATATAAACGAAAATGCGAAAATTTTTTTTTTTTATTTCGCAAAGGCGGTGACCTAGGGCGGAAATGAAATGCGTCAACCGGATCGAATTCCGGAAAAGTCCCAAATGGATTTTATTTCTTTTTTTCTCGTTTGCGAACATGACACGAAAGGTCGAAATGGCCGGGGTTAAAACGAAATCAATTATCACGTATCGTTGTCGTCATCATCATCATCATGATCACCGCCATCACTGACTGCACACTCACTGTATGTGCGTTTATTCGCTTCCTGAAAATAGTATAATAATGATGATGATAAGTTGCAATCCGAGAGTGAACCTTGGATACAATACAAAACCGAACTAATTATGTAATAATAATAATAATAATAATAATAATAATAATAATAATAATGATTTTTTTTATTATCAATGACCTCGCGATGATATTCCAATAATAAAAATTTTTTTAATTTGGAAAATTTTCAACGCGTTAATGTTTTTTCCGCGTGTGTGATGATGATTTCCTGAAATTTCAGGGTTTTTTTTTTTTTTTTTTGGTATGTTTTGTTTTCCAGTAGAAAACCTGTCTGCTAAAGATAATGCATTAAAAAAATAATAATAATGATGATAAAAGTTATGTTTTAAAAGAAAATTTCAATAATACCCTTACTCAATACGGTGGTCTTTAATTAACAAACTATTCGCTTTTATAATCAACGACGTGTCAGAAGACGACGACGAATTTACAACAACCGCAAACGTTTTAGTTTGTTATTTTCTACAGTTTAAGAAAATTACTTAGGGGGTGGTGGTGGGGAAAAAAAAGGATAAAAACGAAATTGAAAGTAAATTGCGAAGACAAAAATAAAAACGGAGGATATGTTTAAAAAAATTTTTAAACTTTTTTTTTTTTTTTTGCGTTTGCCCCTAATTTAAAAACTTGTAAAGGGAAAGAATGAGAGAGAATAAAAGAGAGAAAAAGAGAGAGAGAGAGAGAGAGAGGGAAATAAAACCGGTTGGTATTGAGGTGGTGTGTGGCTCTGTGTCGATCGTTGGTCGGTCTGGTTTGTTTGAAACTGCCAGAATATAAACACTTGAAGAATTATTTGCACGAATGTTGAAATTTATTTGCCGTGTATGTAAAAAAGAGAGAGAGAGAAGTAATGAGAGAGAAGGAGAGAGAGAAAAAAGGAGGAGAGTAAAAGGTTAATGGACGAATGAACCTTGAAATACACACACACACACACACACACACACACACACACACACACACACACATGTGAAATTATTGATATTTTTATTACGAACATCTCTCTCTGTCTCTTTTTTTTCTATCTCTCTCTCTTTTTCTATCTATCTATCTATCTGTAATAAAAATAAAAGTTTGATTATCGATAAATAATTTAAATGGAGAATAACGTGTAATTAATCATTTGAAAATGTTAAATGATAAGGAAAAAAAAAAAAAATTTGAGTTGCATTCAGTCAAGGTGAGGAGAAAAAAACGTCCTTAAAATCTAAAGATGATAAATTATTATTATTATTATTATTATTATTATTATTATTTATTTTTATACAGTGTCACTAGATAACTGTATCTCGTCGCCATTTTTTTTTTTGGGTTTTTATCAATTTTATTTTCTCTCCCGTCTTTGTTTTTTTTTTTTTTTTTGATGTTGTTGTTGTTGTTATTGTTTTTAGGCGTCACCGTCAATAAAAAAAAAATAGAAAAAAATAGAAAAAGATAGAAAAAAGGGAAGAAAATCTGTCGAAGAAAATTTTATTTTCTTTCCTTTTTTTTTCCTTTTTTTTTCCTTTTTTTCCTTTTTTTTGTCTAATTTTGATTCAGGAGCGTCGACACGACAGCGAGGATGAATTTTTAAATCCGTTCCGGTTGCAAACACACGTTCAAATTTATTTTTAAGATTTTTCTTATACGTATAATCTCATCAACCTGAAAAGTTTTTCTCTCTCTCTCTCTTTTTTTGATTTCTTTGTCTCGTTATTTCTCTATCTCTCTCTTTGAGCCCCCGCTGTAAAAAAAAAAAAAATTATTTGCCGACCAATTTAAAAGTAAAAAAAATAAAAATAAATAACAACTAATGATGATGTTCGCATAACGAACTCGAAATTTTCCAAGCCGCCATTTTGTTTTAAATTTGTCTCTCTCTCTCTCTTTATCTCTCTCTCTAAGATGGCGAAAAAATGAGACGTGGAAATCAATCACGGGAATTTTAACATGTCAGATTTAATTTAATAATTTAATTTGTTTGACTTCCTAGGTAAAAACAAACAATTTGACACCCTCTCTCTCTCTCTCTCCCTCTCTCTGTCGCTGTCTCTCTCACAAGGAAACATAATTTTCTCGGTTAATTATTGTTAATAATTAATGAACCTGTCACCACCGGCACTCTTCTACTCACTCGTATGTTACAAACATAAATAACAAAAGTTGCAAACCGTGTGAGTGTTTTGCGTGTGTACGTGTGTGTGTGCGTGCGTGCGAGTGCCGGACCCGACAAAACAAGAGTGGTAATTAAGTTTTATGACTTTGAGATACCGGGGCTACTGTTTAACACAAAACTCTCGTCAGCCTGTAACCCGATGCGAAAAAAGGTGGGAAATGATAATAATAATAATAATAATAATCAAGTTTCCGAAATCTCGAGAGGCTGGAAAATGGACCGAAAAAAAATAATAAGAAAAAAATTACAAACTGTCGTCGTCTGCTTTTTCTCGTTTTTTTATTTATAATCCGTTGTTAACGTTGAAATTTTTTTTTATTTTTATTTCCAGGTTTAGGGGACGGAAAATTCGGGGAAAGTTTTCGGACGAATGAGGTCGTTCACCTTTCTTAACCAGGTAATTGATTACGTAATTTATTATTATTATTATTAATTTTTTTTTGACTGGTTGTCGTGTGTGTGTATCATTTACGCCAACAGCAAACAATTCGATGATGTGATTTTTGTTTTTTTGGAGGGATGAGAGAGGGGAGGCTAGTGGGGGGGGTTAAACGATTTTCGAGACGGTTTATTAATGTTATTATTATTATTATCGTCGTCGTCGTCGTAGTCGTTTGACCTTCGATGATATTTACAAAAGCTTTTTTATCAGTGTTTTCTCTTTTTTTCTTTTCTCTCCTTCTTCTTCTTCTCCTTTTTATTTTCTTAAATTTTTTTATGATTTTAGTCTGAACAAAGTTTGCATTTTAGAAAAAAAGAAAATGGCCCCCACATGTGTTTATTTTGATTGATTAGATAACGGGAAGGTATAAAAAAAAAAAAAAAATTTACAACATGGGAGGTAAAAACTTAAAAGAAAAAAGGAAAATGTTGTTGTTTTTGTTTATGCATTTTAATTATTACGATCGATTGATCGATTCGATACGCTCGATAGGTTTTTTTTTTTTCTAATCGAGATTAATTTTTAAATCATTTCCTGTTGGCGTCAACGATAAAGGCGACGAGGAAAAGAGAGAGAGAAAGAGAGAAGGGGAGAGAGAAGGACGTTTTCAATTAATTAATTAATTAGTTCCTGGTTGTAGTTTTATATTTTTTTAATAACGAAATCATATCAGGTTTTACAAAGCATTTATCCTTGCACCTGTTTCTCTCTCTCTCTCTCTCTCTCTCTTTGTCTCTCCATTTTTTTTTAATTCGGTTTTGAATTAATAAAATTTTGCAGTCAATGAAAAAAAAAAAAAACTGGAAATTTAATATAATCACGTTTTGACGATTTGTCCCGAATTTTCGTTGAGGGAAGAAGGAGAGAGGGAGGATGGGGTTCGGTTCGGGAACGATTGATAAATCGCGTTTTCGTCGTGGTAGGAGAAAAAAAAACGTTTTTTTTTTCAACTATTTTGTGCGATTCGAAAAACGTGCATACGTTTGGAAAAAAAAATATTTTATTTTAATTTTCCGACGAAGTTTGACATTTGTTGTCGTTTTTGTTTTTGTCGCAATAATGACGAAAGTTTTTTTTTTCTTCTTCCACGTTCGATTTCCCTCCCCCCCCCGGAAAATTTATTTAAAAGTTAAATTAACGAGAAAATCAAAACGGTGCCAATGTCGTGGCAGCAGCGGATGTATCGATTTTCCGGCAAAATAAAAGGAAACGACGTAAGGTTTTTATTTTTCTAAAGGTTTCAAGTTCTTCGAAGGGGAGAGTGGGGAGGTGAGGGAAGAGGGAAAAGGGAAATTAATTTGGTCCCTGTCTCTGCCTCTCTCTCTATATATAAAATCGTTCAGTAAAATCGATATTTGTGTGTTAACCTTTTCCTATCTCTCTCTCTCTCTCTCTTTTTGTAAGTTATTAAAATTTTTCGAAGTTTTTTTTACGGACCTTCGTGCTCGGAAAAAAAAAAATTCTTAATCTTTTGTGATGTGAAATTGAAAAGGATGTGAATGCCTGGGAAAAGGAAGGTCGGGCTGTACGGATCGACCCTACTCAAAAGGAAAGGTTTTTGTAAAAAAAATATTCGATTACCTGTGAGTTGCCATGCCCTTTGCACCGAAAGTTTTTTTTTTTTTTACTGAAAACCTTTTTCAGTAAAAAAAAAAAATTTAAATTTAAATTACTTACTTACTTTTATTTATTTATTTATTTATTTATTTTGAATTTCACGCGTAACGGTTTTTTTTTTGTTTGTAAAAAAGAAAAAAAAAGGAAAAAAAAAAATTCCACGAAAACGAGGAAACGGTAAAAAAAAATGGCGATTATATATTTAAAAAAAAAAAAAAATTTGAATAGGAATGATTATGACGAATAAAAAGAAGAAGGACGTTAATGATGTTTAATTTCCTTGTAATTCCATATATACCGAGAAAACGGACCCGTTTTTTTTTTTTTTTGGAACGTACGTGGAAGCAGAAGAAAAATAAACAAAAAAGTTGTGTGTGAGAGAGAGAAAATATGAAAGGATGAAATTATAAAAAGGCGACGTCATCATGGAGCCTTTTTTCTCTTTTCTTCGACGTAAAAAAAAATTTTTTTTCGATATCGAAACACGATAATGATAATGATGATGATGTTAATGAGTGTTTTTTTAAAAAATTATTTTCAAGGGGGGGTGGGGAGTCGGGCGAGGAAAAATGTTATTTGCTTATTTTTTTACCACCCCCGCATTAAGAAGGAAATTTTTCCAGACGTTTTGTAAATATTTAGAAAATTTTTTATTCGAAAAAATAAATAAATAAATAAATTCGAGTTTTTAATATGGTCGGACGAAAGAATGAAAGTGAAGAAAAGTTGAAGGAAAATTCAAATAATAATAATAATAATAATAATGATGATGATAAATTTTTGAAGCCTTTTAAATGAAATTAAGGCCCGGGTAAAAAAAAAAAAAAAATTCAAACGTAAATAATTATTTTAATTCCGTGTGAAATTTTCATTTGCTCTCTATCTCTCTCTCTCTCTCTCGCCCCCACCTCCCTACGGCCCCCCGTTTTAATATTAAAAAAAAAAAAGTGAAGTAAAGTGAATCGAAGAGAGCGCGAGTAATAAATTAAAGAAAAAGAAAAAAGCTTCGGGCGTTTTTCGAGGAGCCATTTTGGATATTTTTTATTTCTCGCCTGCGCCTTGTGTGTGCGTGTGTGCGTGCTTGCGTGCGTAGGCTCACGTAACGCCTACCGCCGCTCTTTCCTCAACAACCGCGTGCGTCTGGTTGTTGTCATTGTTGTATTCTTTCCATTCCGAAACGCCGATTGAGCAATCTCGTCGTTTCTTTTTTCGTCGAGTCTTTTCTCAACCTGATAAATGTTGAGGATGGTCAGGTATGGGAAAACATTTCGAGCGCCGAATCCATTTTCCTTTTTTTTCCTTCCGCCTGTTTTTTTTTCTTTTTCGGCAGTTTTTTTATCGCTCACGCATATTTCAGATGAGGTTTTCCAAAGGTTTTATTTTTTATTTATGAAATGAGAGAAAAAACGAAACGAAATAAAAAAAATTTTTTTTTTTAAAAAAAGAATCGTCTGCTAGAATTTTTTATTTGTTTATTCGGGGAAAATTCTCGTAGGTACAAAAAAAAATGTTTTTATTTTTATTTTATTGTTTCGTAAGTGAATTATTTCGCACAATTTGTTGAATGTTTGTTTTTTACTGCGTACGCGACGGCATTTAATTTTATAACCGTGGTAAAAAAAAGAAAAAGAGAGAGAAAAAAACAAACAAAGAAGAGAGATAAATAGAGAGAGAGAAAAACAAAGAAAAAAAAGTTGTGAAAAGTCGATGACGAATAATTAAATAAATCTTTAGATTTTTTTTTATTTATTTTTTTTATTCATCATCATCATTATTACCATCATCATCATCATCATCATCATCATCATCATTATTATCATCATTATTATCATTATCATTATTATCATCATCATCTTCTTCGCCATCCACGGGGCAGTAATGAAGAATTTTATTTAAAAGAAAAAAATTAGTAATTTTTTTTTTGCCGGGTACATAAAGAGGTGCATAAAATTTTATTGTTTTATTTATTTATTTATTTTTTGGGGGCGGGAGGGAGAGAGGGGGAAGATTGCGAGATAAAAGCGCAAAAAGAAAAGAAAAATTTTACGATGCAAAAAGTTTTGATGATAATTTACGTCCCTGATGATAGGCTTACACAAAAGAAATGTTGCGAAATAATTTTTATGTTTATCATTATCATCATCATCAGCAGCAGCAGCATCAGCATCATCTGCATCATCATGATCAGCATTCAGCAGCATCATCAACATCAAAAGAGGTAATCTTTGCATGCGTTTCTTTTTTTTTTCGACATTTCATCCATCATTCATCAGGGGGAGGGGAGAGGAGGCCTTGGAGTCTTTTTTGAGTTTATACAATTTTACAATAAATTTTTAATTTGACAGTTCGAACCGTTTCCGGAATTTTAATAGTTTCCGCTTTTATTTTTTTTCTTTCTTTTCATTTCCGCCGTCGAATATTCATCACCGTCATCGACGTTTTTTGCGATTTTTTCTACCTCTCAGCATTTTCGATTTATCCGAAACTCGTTTTTTCTTTAAATAAAACTGATAACGTTTGCTTTGATAACGCGTTCGAATGGCACTCATTCTCTCTCTCTCTCTCTCTCTCTCTCTCTCTCTCTCTTTCTCTCTCTTTCTCTCTTACCATTGGAAAATTTGATGAATTGAAAAATGTTTGACGTCGTTTAAAAGAAATTTTTTTTTTTTTTTCGTTTGCACATTCGAAATGGTTTTTTTTTTTTAATTTAATTTTTACCGTACTGACGTCATATTTGTTTCCGTTTCCGTTAAATAATAACAATAATGATGATGATATAAAGGAATATAAATAAATAATTAAACGTTCGATTCGAGAATGATAAATTTTTTAGTAATTTTTTTTTTTTTTTTTTTTTCCTCTTCGATCGTGCGTGAGTGTGCATGCGTGTAATTGCGTGCGTTCCGCCATTTTGAATTTTATTAGAGAGAGAGAGAGAGAAAAAAAAAAATTAAATTTGTTTATTTAATCGTTTATGGTTTTTGCCGTGACATTTCACTCGTTCGAAGGTTGATCGGTCTTTGGAATTTTTTTCTCCATAATTAACAAAACAAAAAAAAATTATTTCGAAAGGGCTTACGCGCGTTTTTTTTAAAATCTTATCATTAACGCGCGTTAGAAACTTAAAAAAAAATAAAAAAATGAAAAGAAAGTAAGAGCAACAGGAACAGGAGAAAATGGTGGCGACAACAACACAAATCGTCGTTTTATATTTACGTACTTTTGTCGTCTCACGTTTTTTTTTTTTCTTTCTTTCTTTTCTTTTTTTTTTTTTTACGAGCTCGTAAATTTTATTTAACGTCCAATTTCGCGGCAATTAATCCCGCCATTTTGAGATTTTTATTTCATTTTGTTTTTATTTTTTAAAAACTTTGTATAACATTTTTTTTTGTTGCTTTCTCCTTTTTTTCTCATTGGTTAATAAAATTTTAATTTTTTTTTGTCGTTTTTTTGTTGTTTTTGTCGCCAATTTAAAAAAAAAAAAAAATATTCGAATCGGGATTTGATTGTACGCGTCGTGAAAAATTTTTACGTTTTTAATTTTAAATATTAAAAAAAAATTATTATTATCGTTTGGGGTTAACGGAAATGAACGGGGGAACAAACAACAAACAAACAAACGTTAGCTAACGTGTGTGGGATGTTTGAAATTGATGATGGCGACACGGTCGACGAACGTTTTTCGAAAACGGTAATTTTTTTCTTTTTAAATTTTGTTTAAAAGTTTTCAATTTGACTAAAAAACTAATCAAAGTTTGGTAATTTTTCTCTTTCTATCTCTATTTCTCTCTCTCTCTCTCTCTTAAGAGTTTTTTTTTGGGGAGAAAGGAAGGAAGGGAGGGAGGGGTGGAGGAAAAGAAGTAAAGTAATTTAACGGAACAAATTTCGGTTTTTTTCATTCACGAAGAAAAGTTTTTTTTTTTTTTTTCTTTTGTTAAGTGTTCGGAAAATTATTGCGAAAAAAAAAAAAATTTCTAAGGTTTTTTTGATTTTTCTTTCATTTTTCTTCCCATTTTTCTTTTCAAATTTGTTTGTACCGGACGTTATAAACAAACAAACAAACAAGGAAGAAAGAAAAAAAGAAAAAGGAAATTAATGATTAAAAGTACCGGTCTCGTCTTTACGTCTCCGTTTACAAAAAAAAAAAAAAATCATGGGGGGAAAAAGAAAATTTTTTTTTATTTTTTTACTTCAAAAACAAACAAACAAACAAACAAAAGAAATGAAAAAAAAGAAAATGGAGAAAAAGTCAAAAAGAAAAAAAAAGAAAAGAAAAAAAATATCAAATTCAGTAGACATTTTTATAATAAATTCGTAAATAATGTTTTGCATGACGTTTACGGTCAATCGGAAAAGCCTAAAGTCGTAAATAGAAAAGAAAAGAAAAAAAAAGGAAAAAATTTAGGAAAAGCGGAAACGGTAGTGAAAAACGTTAAATTTTTTCTTTTCCTTTTTTCCATTTCTCTCTCGGTCCAAAAAAAAAAAAGGAAAATATTTATCGACTTTGAGTGAAAATAATAGTTTTACGTGAATTTTTTTCCTAAATTTTAAGGGTTGATAAATTTAGGGGGGAGGTCGTGATGGTGGTGGTGGGGGAAGAGGAGCAGGGAAAAAAGGAAGGAATTCTCGATTTAAATTTTATCCTTTTTTTTCCTTATTCCTTCCCCCCTTTTTCCCCTTTTCTAAAGTTAACGCCGTGAATATTTTTTTTCCCACATTTTGCAAAAAATTTTCAATTTGATTTTTAGGACAGATCGCTGGTTGTTGTCGTTTGTTGAGATACAAACGATACGTGTTTGTTTTAAACGTAAATGTTTGTCGACGAAACGAAAACGGGATCTTTTTCCTTTTTTTCTCTCTCTCCCTCTCTTTCTTTTTTCCAGGGAAAATTTTTTTTTTTTTCTCTTTGCGAAATTGCGATTGACTTCCGGTATGTGCTTTCACAGTCCGAATGATAATAATAATAATAATAATAATAATAATAATAATAATAATAATAATAATAATGATAATAATGACTTTTTTTTTATTTACAAAAAAATTGTAATTAAAATGGTAATGCGGGATTCGCCATAATTTCCCTGACATTTAATTTGCAGTTAAAAAAAGGAAGGAAGAAAGAAAGAAAAAAAATACGTTTTTTTTTCCTCTTCTTTCTAAAACCACGTTCTTTCATTCGTTCGTTATTTAAAAAAGGTTTTTTTTTTCTTTTGGATTTTTAAAAAAAGGAAAAAAAAGAGAAATAGAGAGAGAGAGAGAGAGAGAGAGGAGAGTTCTCAACGAACCTTTTGAATATTTAAAAAAAAACTTTTTGTGCTATTTTTAAACGTCTCGAGTATTTTTAAATGTTTATCTTTTTTCTTTAAATATATTTAAGGGTAATCGATTTATCGATCGATCGATCGATCAATCATTTAAATAAATTGAAACATTTTTAAAGATTTCACGGTGGAAAAGGAAAAAGAAAAAAAACATTAAGTTATTTATATTTATTTTTTTTTCGTACCTTATTAACCTTTCAAAGGGATGGGGGAAGGAAGTTAAAAGAAAAGGCAGGGAAAGGAAAAAAAACATGGCGGAAACAGTTTTAATTTGAACTTTAAAATTTACAAAAAGGTTTTTTTTTTTAAAAAAAAAAAACTTTTTCAAAGAAAGTTATTTTAAAAAATAAAAATCCTGGGCTGCCATTTTTTATTTTTTTTTACTTCTCTTCTAAAAAAAATTTCTAAGAGCTTGATATAAAAAAAAAGTAGGGGGGAAGGGGGAAGAGGAGGAAAAAGAAGAAGAAGAAAAGTTTGAGCTTTTAGATTTTTATAAAATGAAAAAAATCACCCGAGCAAAAGGAAATAATAATAATAATATTAATAAAAAAAAAAAAAAAGCGAAAGAAAGAAAAATCTGCGGGAAAAAAATTACACAAGGAGGAGGTAAATTTTTTTTCACCGTTGGGGAGGGGGAGGAGTGCGACGAACGGATTTTTCCGACTTTCGACTAACTCCCACCCACCCTTTTCTCCAATGCCTTTATCACGGTTGAAATGATAAGAATTCAGAAAAAAAAATGGTTTGATAAATGTTTGGCCGTAAATCAGATTTTCCACAATGTCGCGTTTTTCTTTCCCCCCACCACCACCACCCTCATCCCACTCCGCCTTTTTTTTCCTGAACGGACAAAAGGATTGTTTGTCTCATCATTTTCCTATTAATGAATTTTTTAGTTTCTTTGGAACCTGTTTGTTGTTGTTGTTGTTGAAATTGAGGGGAGGGATCACGATGGGGGTCATGATGATTATTATTATTATTTTTTTTTTTTCGAAATTTATTTTGCATTGTTCTTTTTATTTTTCCTGTTAATTGTTCAGTAATGCGTTGTACGACGTTTGAATTAATATCAAATAATAATAATAATAATAATAATAATAATAATAATAATAATAATAATAATAATAATAATAATAATAATAATAATAATAATTCAATTCTTATCATGTTCTCGCCATCGGATTAATATTTGGTGGTTTCTCTCTTACGGTGACGCCAATTTAATTGGTTTTGGTTTGTTTGCCTTGACGTATTTGTTTGTTTTCTGGTATTTCGCCTAACGTCTTATACGACGTACCTGATTTGACTTACAACCGGAAATTTTTCTTTTTTTTCTTTGACATTTATTTATAATATTTGATGCGGGGAGAAATCGAGTGGGGGGAAAGAGGGTGTGGGAGGAGGAGGAGGAGGAAACGACGACGACGACGACGACGACGACTAAGAAAAAAATTGTTGATTCGTGACAAGAAGGAAGGCATGTGTCCAACCTCATTTGCCGCCCACGTCGTTTGTCATTTATTAAAAAAATTTTGTGTCATTTTATTTTTATTGTTGTTGTGTTTGTTGTTGTTGTTGTCGTTTGTATTGGCACGTTTCTCGTAGTTTTAATTAATAATAAATTTTTTTATTTTATTTTTTTTCTTCTTCTTATCCAGTGGGTGGTTGTATTGTAGTTAAAAGAAAAGCGGCCATCATTCCATAAATTTATTTTTTTAAATAAAAAATTAACGCCTCGCACATATCGTGGAAGGAGTCGAAATGATAAAAAAAAAAATTTTTTTTTCGCGTGGCAGCAGATGGAATTTTAAAAAAAATTTTTTTTTTTTTTTTTTTCCCGAACGTTTTCTGAAAGTTTTTAGAAATTCAACAAAATAAATTTACCATTTCTATTCGATTCGATTTGAATTTACGGGGGAGGGGAGGGGGAAAGGAAAAGGAAAATGGCGGTTCGACATTAATGTCGCAAAAAAACAATTTTTTTCCCCCTCTTTTTCCGGTTTTCTTCTTCAAAAAGAAACTTTTTTGAAATCTGTTATCCAAATATTAATATTAAAAAAAAAAAAAAAAAAACGCAAAAAGTTTTTTCCTTTTATGGGAGGAAAACGAACGTTTTTTTTTTTTGTCTTCTTCTTCATCTACTTCATCTTCTTTTTCTTTGTTTGAGTTTCGAAACAATGCGATCAATCACTTTAAGGCTTTATTATTATTATTATTATCATCGTTCTCAAACTTTTCATTTTCCTTGAGGATAATAATAATTTTACACATCAAAGAAAAAGTAAAAATTCTTACGGAAATTTGCCAGTTATTGAAATGAAATTTATTACTATTGTTATTATTATTATTAGTATTAGTATTATTATTAGTATTATTATTATTACTATTATTGCCATGGTGCTATTTGGGTTTTCTAAAGTAGACAAGCATCACTCGTGATTAAAAAAAAAGAAATTTTCTCTGCTGTATCTCTCTCTCTTTCTCTCGGTCTTTCTCTCACAATCCTTTTCCAGCGGAAAATTATTTTTTTTTTATCGATCGATAACCATAAAATAATTCATTATCGTTTTGTACTCTCTCATCCTTTCTCTCTCTCTTTCTCTATCTCGTAAAATTTCCCATAATAATAATTAAATTAACTTTTCGTCGTGAGAAAAAGTGAGATAGAAAATGAAAAGGCAATATATATGTGTGTGTGTGTGTGAGCGCGTGAGGAAAAGCTTTTATACCGGAAGTTTAATTTAAAAAAAAAAAAAAAAAAAAAAGAATTCGTTTGTTTGTTTGTTTGTTTATTAAGACGTTTGAAGAACACAAACGAACAAACAAAAACGTAAATGTTTAAAAAAAAAAAAACGCTCGTGACAAATTTATTATTTTCAATATATATAAATATAACGGAAAATAGTTTCGTTTTCCAGTTTTTTATCGCCCCCCATTTTTTTTTCTTCGTGTTCGACGCCCTTCTGACACCCCTCCGCCTTTCCTCTTTTTTTCAAGTCCGAAAAATTATCGTCCTCGCCCCCCCAGCCTCCCGTACCACACCGAGAGAAAATCATCGGATTTTTTTTCAGAATTTTCTTTTATTTTGATTCGTAAATTGTTTGTTTTGTTTTTGTTTTTTTTTCTTCTGCCACGATGACCGTCGTTACCGATACTGACGTAAATATCACGACGGTAATAATAATAATAATGATGATAATAATAATGAGTTTGATTTTAACAAGAAAGAATTTGATAAAGATATCAACGAATTTGATAAATTACATTATATATATTTTTTTTTGGAAGGAAGGGGAGGGGAGAGGGAGTACGTAACGAATTTGCGGCGGGAGTGTGAGGGGAGAGAGAGATAGAAGAAGGGTGAGGGGGAATTAATTGAATTTAACCCGGTTATATGCGTCCTGTATAAAAATTTACCTGAGGGCTTATAAATGTGAATTCGAGATTATTCCTTTTTTTTTTCTCTCTACGTTGGAATAATGACAAATTAAAATCCGAATTTATTTTTTTTTTAAATTCTGTTAATCCGATGTATTTTTTTTCTAGAGAGAGAAAGAAAGAGAGAGAGAGAGAGAGATAGATAGGGGAAAGGGAATGGAGGGGAGGGTCGTGGATTCGAATTAAAATTTAATCCGAAATAAAAATAAAGAAGAGATTTTTAAATGATATTTAAATTCTGTTCGGAAAATTTTCCTAACGAATTATTTATTTATTCCGGAATTTAAAGAAAATTTTTTTTTTTTGGGGGAAGTAAGGGTAGGTGAAGGGTGGAAAAGCAAGATGGCGGGGATTTAATAAATTAATTATTTCGAAAACAATCGAAATTTTTTTTTTTCATTTTTGGTTTTGAGTAAAAATTTAGTAAAAAAAAAAAAAAAAATTTTTTCCTTCCTTTTTTTTTCCTTCCTTTTTTTTTCCTTTTTGTTCCATTTTCCTTTTTTTCCTTTTTTGCAGATGTCGTTTTCACCTTTTTTATCTGTCCTTTTTTTTTTAATTTTAATTTTAATAGGGTTTTATTTATTTTCCTTTTTTTTTGTTTTTTTAAGGGATGGGATGAATAAATTTTGAAATGTTTTCATTTTCGAAATTCAAACAATGGTCGGAAAAGGAAATATTTTCCGTTTTCCTTTTTTCTTTTTTTTCCTTTTTTATAAATTTTTGCGTCGTTTTTAGTTTTTTCATTGAAATATTTTTTTTTTTTTTGAAAATTTAAAATTTTATTCGTTGTCCGTTTAATTCGATTATTATTATTATTATTATTATTATTATCATTTAATTTTTCAAAGTCGTTTTTCAATAGGATTATGCGAAGGAAACGTAAAAAAAGAAAATTTTAAAATTTTGAATTTTATAATTTTTCCCGCCATTTTTAATTAATTTTTATTAAATTTTACCCGAAATGAAAAAGTTTTTTTGTTTTTTAGCGAAATTAATTTATTAATTAATGTTGACCGTTGTTTGTTTTATTAAAAAAAAAAATTTTCTCGCCGCCATTTTGTTTTTTTTTTTGTGTGCAATTTTCTCCTAGTGATGAGATATTCGAGATTGTTCGAGAATGAAAAAAAATTTAAAAAATAAAATAAAATTGAATTTTGGAAAGGAAAAAAAAAAACCTTCCAGTTTTTTCTCTGGAAAATATAAGATTTGATTTCTGGGAGTGGAAGAAGAGGAAGGGAGGGGAGGAGGGAAAGGAAATGAATGAAAAAAAAAAGGAAAAAATTTCGAGTCGGTCGTAAAAAAAATTCAAAATTCGTTTCTCAAAGGCAATTGTGAACGAAAATTTTTTTTTTTTTTTTTTTTTTTAACTTTTTCAGTTGGTTGTCGCAAAAGCAGCAAAAAAAACTTTTATTTCATTATTATTATTACTATTATTATTATTATTATTATTATTATTATTATTATTATTATTATTATTATTATTTTGTGAAATCGTCGTATGAGAAAAGATTGTCCTAAATTAATTTTTTTCTTTTTTTTTGAAATGAAACCTTTTTTTTTTTTAACAAAAAATAAAATTCGCAGTAAAAAACAGTAAAAAAAAAAAAAAATATTTCCAAGAAAAAAGGAAAAAACTAAATGCGGGTATTTTATTTTATGTTTGTTGTCGTTTGTCGTTGTTGCCGTGGCGTCGTCGTCCTTCTTTCTTTCTTTTTCTACCTGAATGATGGATACATTTTTTTTTTTTTTGTTATCGAAAACTTTTAGAGTCGTTAAAAGTATTTTTCCTTCTCGTCTTCATCCATTTCAAAACCTGTCAGTAAATAATAATAATAATAATAATAATTTTTTTTCTTTTTTTACTGTGGGGGAAGGGGAGGGAGTTTTCTATTCTTTTGTAAATTTTTTTCTATTTTTTTTACTGTTTTGAATAGGAAATATACCTGAAGTTTCAGTAAAAAAAAAGAAAAATTTTTTTTTTTTACTGTTTTGAATAGGAAATATACCTGAAGTTTCAGTAAAAAAAAAGAAAATTTTTTTTTTTTACTGTAAAACATTTTGGAAATTGTTATTCTGTCACATTCCGTGAAATATCATTATTATTATCATCATTATCATCGTCTGTATTTTATTTACAACCTTTTGTTATCACTCACGTTTTAAAAAAAATTTACAAATTCTTTTTTTTCCACCGACTACCTGCGTACCTACCTACTTTCGTCGTCGTTTTTAAATTTTATAATTAAAATTTTTCGGGAAAAAATTATTATTATCATTATTATTACACTATTAAACACGACAAGGCTCTTATTTGTCGGGGTTTTTAAATATTTATCCCAGGTTTCTACCCGATTCCTTAGGGACAAATACTCGAATATCGGTGGTGCTATTTATAATATTTTCCGAAGAATGTGGGCCGTCCCACATAGTGCGATTTCCTGGATGGTTTCTTCTTTTAGGTTCTTCATAATCTTCTTTAAATTTCCTTTTATTGAATGTGGCATGGTTCCCAATGCTCCCACGATGACCGGAATCGTTTCAGTTTTTGTTCCCCACATCCTGGTTATTTCAATTTCCAAATTTCTGTATTTCAGCCTTTTGTCTGCTTCTTTGGCTGTGGTGTTTTTTTCTGCCGGCACGGATACCTCAATTAACTTACACCATTTTTCCCCATTATGCCTGAGTATGATATCCGGTTTGTTAGCTGGCACAGTTCTATCAGTGTGGATTTGTTGATCATATAGAACTGTGCATCATTTATCATTATTATTATTATTATTATTATTTGAATTTTTTCATTCGCGACGATTCGTTTGTTTTCCCGGATTGTTTTAATCAACGTTTATTCCAGGTACCTCTAAGGAATGGTATGCTTGAATATGAGTGATGATGCTGTGCACACTTGAGAGATTAGGTTTCGTTTCCTTATGACGTCACAAAAATTCTCGTAAGTTTTCCCGAGTCCAGCGGTGAGAACGAATCCTTTTTTTGGGGATTTCTGGTCTCTACGGTGATTTGCATCTTGGGAGTAATCAGAATCCAGAGATTATTATTATTATTATTGCGTACGTTTTTGCGAATTGTTTTTTTTTTTCGGTTACATCTAAAGAAATTTTTTTTTTTTATTGAGCCATAATAATTTTTTATTAGAGAGAGAGAGAGAGAGAGAAAGATAAAAAGAAGAGAGAGAGAACAAATAAAACAATTAAAAATTTTATTTTATTTTTACATTATTGCTTTTTTTATTGTTTTTATAAAAGATGAAAAGAAGAAGAAAATAATTTGAAATAGGGAAAGGGGGAAGAAGGGTGAGAGAGAGAGAGGGGAGGGGGAAAGAAAAGAAACAAATAGAATATTCTCTTACTTCGAATGTGAATAAATTCTCGCGAGGCCATAAATTTCACAAAAAAAATAAAAATAAAAATAATAATAATCATTAAACGAGGGAAAATAAAAATGAAAGAAATAATTTTCCTTTTTTGCGAATAAAGAAAGACACAATCGAGAAACGTTGACGTGAAACAAACAACAACAAACAAAACAAACAACAAAACAAAAAAGAAAGAAAAAAATTCAAAAGAAAATAAAAAAAAAAAAAAATTTTTTTTTTAAAGCCTAATAATCGTCATCGATATTATCGTAAGCATCATTATCATTATTATTATTATTCTCATCATCATCATCATCATTATCATCATTCTCATCAATTATTATTATTATTATTTTGTTTTTGTTCCTTCCTCTACTTCCATTAAATCGAGTGAATCCATAAAAATTTTAAATCGATTATTAGTTTAAGTAAATAATTAATTAAAAAACAAAAAACGAAAAAAATTTTAACTTCCGGAACTTCGAGTTTTTCCCTTTTCCTTTTTTCTTTGTGTGCGTTTGTGTATATTATAAAAGCGGAAGTAGATATTTTTAAAAAATTAATTAAAAATTTAAAAAGTTGAAATTTTTTTTTTTGTTGTTGTTATTGATAAAGAACAAAAGAGATTATTACTCTTCTTATTCTTCATCTTCTTTTTGTTTATTTGTCGAAAATGTTTTCTCCAGAAATTTTATCATCATTATCATTATTATCAATATTTAAAACTTGAAACGTTACAAAAAAGGAAGAAAGTTGTCGGAAAAGGAAAGAGAGAGAGAGAGAGAATTAAGTTGAAAGGATAAACGATGTTTTCTTTTTTTTTTGTTATCATCACCCCGTGTTATCATTTTCACAATAATTACTCATTTATTTATGTTTTGTATTAAGAATTGCAACAACAACAAAAAAATTATTATTATTATTACCATTATTATTATCATTATCATTATTATCGCTACACGCGGTCGCGTCCATCGTAAATTTTTATTTTATTTTATTTTATTTTTTTGTTTGTGTATGTGTTTTTCTTTTCGTGTGTAAAATTTCATTAAAGTTTGGAAAATTTATGAAAACGTGAGAAAATGGAAAATGAAAATAATAATAATAATAATGATAATATTAGACATTAATTGTGTTTTTTATAAAGGTAGGGAGGGGGAGAGAGTTGTAAAATTTTACGTTCGATTCTATTTTCTTTCTTTATTTTTTTTAATCCGAAATGAGAGAAAGGAAAAAAAAAGGAGAAAAAAAGGGAACAATGGCCGCCATTATTGCCTTTTTTTTCTTTTTTTTGTTTCTTTGTTTCCATGTCTTCATTTCCTCCAATAAAAATTTATATATTTACGCTTTGAAACATTGAAGAAAAAGAAAATGAAAGAAAGAAAGAAGGAAAAAAAAAGGAAAACCTGGGAAAAAAAAAGAAAATTTTATGTAATTTTCTTCCTTTTTTCTAAATTAAATTTTATGTAACGGCTCAAAGTTAGTTATTTTCCTTTTCGAAACGTATTTATTTATTTCCCGAGGGTTTTCGATGAATTTTTCAGGTACGGATGAATAAATTTTCCGAACGTTAAAAATGTCGCGCCTCTCCGAAAATGATTAATAATAATAATAACGACGACGAATGTGATAAAATTTAAAATAAAATCGAGTTATACAATGAAAAAAAATGTAAATAATAATAACGTTTGGGGAAAGTGACGTCATAATATTGGAAAATTTTCTCTCCCGCCAAATTTTCTCTTTTCAAATTCAACTTTTCTCTCTGGACAAATCGAAAACATTTGGAGGAAAAAATTCTTTTTGTCGTTTGTTTGTTAATATTTGACATTAATATCGTTCGCACACAACGAACACACCACCTGCTCCCCGCCGCCATATTTGTTTATATTTTTTAAACTCTCTTTCGCGTGTGAAATTTTTTAAAATTTGACGTTCGATTCGAAAACGATGGGGAAAAAACAAAAACAAAATAGAAATGGAGGATTTGTTGATGCCGTTATCGAACTATTGTTGATAAGCCGTTGCGTGGATATTTACACGTTCGTCGTGGAACGAGGATCACGTGATTTGAAAAGAATCACGCGGGGGACGTGGTATTTATTATATATATATATATATATATGGGATATTATTATTATAAATTTAATTAAAGTGTTTCGTTTGTTAATTAATTAATTAATTAATTGATTGATGTCGTCGACTTTCCCGACGGGGCACGTAATTAATATTAAAATAATAATAATAATAATAATAATAATAATAATAATAATAATAATAATAATAATAATAGTTTTTTCTATTCGATGGCCGTGAAATGACGACGACGAGGAGGAGGTGGTTTGATTTATTATTGAATCGGTTAATTGTTCGTGTTTAATTTATTGAGTGAAATGATATTCAAAAGTCTTGGCACGGTGAGGAGGAGGGAGAAGAGTGGGAGGTAGGGGAGGGAAGGGAGAGAAGGGAGTTTTCGAACGTTTTTCGAACTGCGGCAACATGCAAACGTCAGGAAGAAAAAAAAACGCCCATTTCCAACGTTTCGTTTGCCGTTTGTTTTTTTTGTTCAATCAGGAAACGACAAATGGTGTTGTACAACAGGTGAAAGAGAAAGAGAGAGATAGTTTTTTTAAACACAATGAGAGCTTTGTTGTTGTTGTTTGTTCGATGTAATCTTTTTGAACGTTTTTTTTTGAACGTGTCACCAACCGGAATTTTCATCGAAATTTTTTCAAAAATTTCATCAAAGCGTTTGTTTCTGCACACCCACGTAGATTTTTGCGATATATTGCTTTCGATTTCCCCCCCTTCCCTTTTTTTTAAAAAAATATTAATTGTGTCTAATTCCACGTTTTTTTACTTTATTTTTTATTAATTCGGTTTTTTTTTCGTTATTATTAATTTTAAAATTACCAAAAAAAAAAGAAAAAGATTTAGTTAATGCCGTTCAAGGGGTTTTTTTATCATGAGAAATTTAACGTGGAATTAGAAAGAAAACGATTGAATTTTTCAACTTTAGAAAAAAAGAATGATACATAGATAAAAGTAGTTTGACAACGTTGGGTTGGGTTATTTAAGGGTGTAAAAATTGACCTTGAATTTAATACAGGGGTTGTTGAAGGATGTGTTTTATTATTTATATTAACATTTCATTGGTTTTTTCGAAAAATCTTTTCGTAAATGTTACGAAATGAAAGATGACGGAGTGGGAGGTGGTGGGGAAGGGAGGGGAAGGGTGAAGGCGGAGATCGAAGAATTGTGAAGAGCGGAAACATTCGTTTATTATTATTATTATTCCAATTCATGGAGTTTCATTTTATTAAAAAAAAAAAAAAAAATGTCGAGACGAAGGTTTCGTGTCATTTACGTTTTTGTTCTTAATGTTGTCTTTTAAATTTCACGAAATTATTTTTATGTATGTATCTAAAACCCCGATGAATCTATCGTACGACGACAATGACGTAATCATTTTAAAATCTTATAAAAAAAGTTTTGAGAAGAGGTTTTTCAGGGCTTAAATCGCGGATTCTTTGATGTGAAAAAGACGACAACGATGATGATGGTGATGGTGATGATGGTGGTGGTGGTGGTTGTGGTAGTGAAGGTGGTGATGATGGTGGTGATGGTGACGATGATGATGATGATGAAAATTAGGAGGATGAAAAAACGCTTTATTTGCTTTTCTTTTTTTTTTTTGCATTAATTTTCAGATTTTTTTTTTGTTATGAAAATTTTCCACGCTCGAGGGTGTTTTTACAGGGTAAAATTAATGTAAATTTTTCACGAAATGAATTTTTATTATATCGCGTTCGATGAAAAACGGTTACGAAAAAAAAAAAAAAAAATTTCATCGGATGAATGTTTTTCATTCCATCGGATGCATGCCTGGTGCCCAAATTTTAAAATTCGTTACACGACCGAATAATTCATCATAATCGTTTGAGGGTTTTCCTTCCTCCCCCACCCCTTCAGATTTTTTTATTGTTTCCAATTTGACACAATGACGTGTTTGGGTGGATATAAATAAATAAAAAAACAATTTTATTTCGTCGACAAACATCATGGAAATTTGATGAAAACGGTTTTTACATATTTCACGCAATTATTTCGTTCTGTGACCACCACCACCACCACCGATCGTGATTTATTGTTTTCAAAAAAAAAGTCTAGAACGTTCGATGAAAATTTTTTTTTTTTATATACCTAGATAAGCTCGAGAGAGAGAGAGAGTGAAAGAGGTTTTACGTCTTTAACAAAAGTTAATTATAATTAAAACTTAAATTTAATAATAAAATATAATGAAGAAATAAATTGTCGGGTCGGGTAACGAACGCTTAAAAACAACGAGGAACAAAAAAAAAAACAAGCAAACAAGCAAACAAGCAAACAAACAACAACAACAACAGGAGAATAAATAAATAAATAAATAAGATAAAATAAAATAAAAAGTCGTTTCGGTATTAAACGAATACGATTAAAGCAATTTATTCTCATTATAATTATAACAAATCACGAAAACTTGTTAATTAAAATGAAAAAAAAATAATAATAATAATGATGATAATGATAATAATAATAATTTTTTTTTTTTTTTACCAAAAGGGAAATTAATTCAAATAAATTTTCATTTAAAAAAAAAAAAGAAAAAAGGATTCGAGAATCGATAGAAAAAATCGTCGTCGTTAGTAATTTTATTTATTACTTTTTTTTTTCGTTTTGTTTAAACAATTAAAATTGTTTATGAAGGAAAAATTGTTGTTTCTAAATCCAAGGATATTGTGTGTGAGAAAAAGAGAGATAGAGAGATAGGGAGAGAGAGAGAGAAAATTTATGTTTGTAGTAAATGAAAAGTAGAAATCAAAGGTAATAAATTCATTCATTCATTCATTCGTCCGTTGTAATATAGCGAACGGGAGAATTTTAACCTTTTGACCTCTACCCGTTAGCCAAAGGAGTTCTTAAAAGTGCAAAAGAAAGAGAGAGAGAGAGAGAGAAAAAAAATATTTTTCTTTTTTTTTTTTGAAAAAGAGAAAAGAAATTACTGAGGAAAAAAAAAATTTTTTTTTTTTTTTAATTTGAATGAAAGGTTAATTAAAGAAAAAGAAATGAAAGGAAAATTAAAAGGAAAAGTTTTCTTTTTCTTTTTTGGGGGGTGGGGAGTGTGGGAGAAGGAGGAAGATTGTATGGGTGTGGAATCAAAGGTCGTTACACCCCCCGGACAAGTGAAATTTTCGTCTGTTGCGCTTAATTAATCTTAATTAAATTTTTATATTCGTTACGTATTCGAGTTAATTATTCGAACGTGGAAAACATCATCATCATCATCATCATCATCATCGTCTTCATCATCATCATCATCATCGTAGCCGCCGCCGTTTTCGTCTAACAATCAAGTTCGACAATCAAATGCGTTTGTTTGCATAGTCAACAACCGGATAATTTTATTGTTGTTGTAATTGTTGTTATTACGTTCGTTCGTTTCCTCCCTTTTCCTTCCTCCTCCTCCTCCTCCTTTCCGTTTTACCAGCAGAATAGAATATCCACCGATTTTTTATTTTTGTGGGAGGTACGAAACACTTAAATTATACCTAAAAATTTATGCTTCGAAAAATTATTAAACACACACTCACGCACGGTTTCTGACGTTTTCAAATTTACGCCCGAACGATTTTAAAAGTTTTTACGACAGAAATTTTCACCTTTTCCCCCTTCCCCTACCATCCCGTATTTAATTCCTGCTGACGCTAATACACGTTTAAACGACGACGCCATATTTTTTTTTGTGGGGAGGGAGAGAGAAAATTGTTTCCTCTTGACTTGCGCGATCGTAAATATATACTATTTTAAACCCACGAAAAAATCGTTTCGTGGGGGGCAGGGAAAACGAAATTCCTTTTCTTTTTTACCACGGGAAAATTATTATTATTATTATTATTATTATGCTTTAACGGACAAAATTTAAATTTTGAAAATTTCATTTAAGAAGAAGAAGAAGAAATTAAATAACTCTTAACCGATTAGTTTAAAATTTATTTTTCGGGGGATGAAAACAAAGATGGATCCCTAAAGGAGGGGGAAGGGGGGTATAAAGGAAGGCGGAAGATGTGCTGTGAGGTTAAATAAAACGTCAAATAAAACAAAAAGAGAGAGAGAGAGGAGGAGAGATTTAAAAACAATGTTAAAAACTTAACTCGAAGGTAAAATTTAACTTACGGGACTTGGTAGAAAAAATGTCGGGGAAGCAGAAAAGAAAAGAAAAGAAAAGGAAAAAAGGACGACGTGTGTCAAGTCGAGGAAAACGGTTTTTTTCAGTTTGGTATAGTTTTCTTTTTGACTTTCCTCTTTCTCTCTCTCTTTCTCTTTCCCTTTCTCTTTCTCTTTCTAAGTAAATAAATAAGCAGTAAATTACGACTTAATTTATGTTATTATATTTATGTATTTATTTATTTATTTATTTTTATTTATTTATAATTATTATCTTGTTAACTTTTTTTTATAAAATTAATGTGTGATAAGCAACCAAGCGAAATAATTTATATTTTAAAAAAAAATTATTTTTAGCATGCAACAAAAACAACAATATTGCCATTATATATTTTTTTTTTTATATTTATTATCATTATCATCATCATTATTATTATTATCCTTTTTTTTAATAACATTAGGATGAGAGCCAAACCGTTAAAACAACGCATTTTATCATTAGAATTAAAAAAACAAAAAAAAAGAAAAAAAATGTTTTTCGTTGACGTCTGTTACAGACAGGCAGACACAGTATGTTAATGCGGCCTTGTGAGTTTGCCCTCAATTATTATTATTATTATTATTATCATCATCATTATTATTAATCAAAATTCGTGAGCCGTTAACAAAAAAAAAGAAAAAAAAAATGCATTTATTTTAAAATATAACATTGAGAGAGACAGAGAGAGAAAATTAAAAAAATTTTTTTTTGTTTTGGTTTTTATTATTATTATTATTATTAATTTTGCGGATTCAACGAGAAAATGGTGGAGACGCGGGGGCGCGCGCGTGACACCACCTGGTGACAGAAATGAATTTTTATTAACAAGGTGGAATCGTGATGATAAGAAGAAAGGATTAGAAAGATAAGAGGAGAAAATTGAATTAATTTAAAGCGTTCGTTCGCTTCGGGGGAAAGGGAGTAAAAGATGAAGGGAAAATGGCTGACAAATATAAATTTTGGATTTGGACTGGAAGAGAACTGGAGAAGTATGGAAATCGTTAAAGGTCGGTTTAGGTTTGGATAGGATAGGATTTTGGAAAAGGTGGAAAAGAGGGAATAACGAAAAAAATTCTCTGGACGAGAGAGAGAGAGAGAGAGAAATCCTTTAAAAACCTGGAATTACCCGGCGCTGGAAACCCTTCACAAGTGTTATAATAATAATAATATTTTTCCGTTGTTGCGTGAAACACGCGAAAATTTGCGTGTTAATGAGGGGAAGGGGGGTGTAATAAAAAAAAGAAACGCACGAAAATCTCACATTAAATTCCATTGAATGATTGATTGAATGAATGAATGAATGAATGGTAAAAACGAATGAATTCAAAAATTAATTTCATTTTTTTTCTTTTTTTTTTTTTTTACACAGTTTGCGATGCGACGAGTTTGAGAATGACCAACATTACAGAGAAAAAAATAAGAAGAAAAAGAAGAAGAAAAAAAAAAAAGGAAAAACTTTTCATCTCGTAAGTTTTATTATTAGAAATTAATTAATTAATTAATTTTTTTTCCTCCCTTTAATAATAATAATAATATTAAAACTCGATTCGAACAAACAAACGAACAAACAGATGATAATAATAATAATAATAATAACAACAACAAGGAGAAAAAAATAAAAATGTTAACAACAATAATAAATTTTTTTTTTTTTAAATAATAATGCCTAAAATAAAATTTTTGTTGTTTTCGTTTTAATTATTAACTGTGCGTTTAAGGTCGACGCCATTTTGAAAAAAAAACACACTCCGCGAAAGCTAAGTATGGGTTTTGTTATGTAAAAAACATCGGATTTTCGACCTTGTGCAACAAACGTGCGTGTGCGTGCAAGAGAATAATGCAATATATACGATAATAATAACAACCGAAAAAAAAAAAATATTTAACCGTCGTTTTCAACTTTGAAACATTCGATAATAAACGTTAAATTTAAACTTCCGAAAAACATAAAAAAAAACACAAACGAATTGTTAACGGTCGAAAATAAATAAAAAATAAAAAAAAAAAAAACAAAAAATGTCGCGTTTATATGAAATTGAAGCTAACGAGAAGCTTCCATCTTGATTCGATCCGCCATTGAACTCACGCGATTGGTCGAATGAAAAAAATTCAACGTGTTTGCCCTTTTCTCTTTCTCTCTCTTCTCTCTTCTCTCTCCTCTCTCTCTCTCCTATCTTCCATCTTTTATTCTTTTCATCAATTAATTTTTTCGGGTAAATTTGGTAAAATAAAAATAAAAAGTTGTTATTGTTGTTATTATTATTATTACTATTATTATTAATATGTCGAATTGAAAAAAAATTAATTTACGGACGATGAAAAAGAATTAAAACGTATGACGCGAAAACGAATTGAGGGGGGAAAAGGGGAACACAGAAAAGAAAAACAAACATGTCGACGACGTTATTTAGTCTAGTAGCTAGTTTTCGTAAAAATTAATAAATAAATAAATAAATAATGTGAGAAAAATTTGTTTTTAATAAATAATAACAATGATGATGATGATGGTGGTGGTGGTGGTGGTGGTTTCCGGTACGTGCCACATTGTTTTTGTTTTTTTCAAATTCGTTTTGTTATTGTTATAGCCGTTATTATTATTATTATTATTATTGCTACCGCCATTGTTTTTTGTCTCTCTCGTGTAGTCGAAAATTGTAATGATTCGTTTTCTCTCTTTCTTTCTCTTAAATAAAATAAAAAATTATAAGAATGTGAGTAAGTGAATAAGTAAGTAATTATTATTTATCACGATTTAAAAAAATTATCATTATTATTATTGTATATTCGTGTTACCTGAAACACCTGAAAAAAGTTGCATAGATCAAGCGGGGGGTGGGGGGAATTCTTCGATGCGAGGAGAAAAAAACGGAATTAAAATAAAATTTTTATAATTAATTAAAGTTTTATATGTAAAAAAAAATTTTTTTGCCCTAAAGATATTCTTCGGTCGAGGATTATTTTATAAATAAATAAAAATTGTTGATTGCATTTTTTTTTTTTTTTTTCGTATTATCTCTTCTTTATAGGAAATCATTTAATTATTATTATTATTATTAGGTGATTGGTATGATGATTGGTATGATGATTGGTATGAATGTAAAAAAAAAAAAAAAAAAAAAAAAAAAAAGTCGGTGTTGTTCATTCGAAGTGAATTTTTTTTTTTGTTATTTTCAAAATGGCCGACGGTAAATAATTATAATTTTAGCGGATAGATGTCGCTAGTGTGTTTTAAAAACTTTTTTTCCACTACAGATGTCGCTCTCGTTCGAGTTTCTGCGCATCGTACGATTCGACGTCGCGAGAGTTTTATACGACAATGCATGTGGATGATTCAGTCGTCCATGATGATGAGGGATTCGGGAGGAAAAAAAAGAAGCGTTCATTTTTGCAAAGGCAAAAACGTTTTGCCAAGCAGGGAAGTTTTGGAAGAGGAACCCAGTTGAGTCAAGACATGTACGATTATTTCATAAACATTGTCAAAGTGATGAATTCTAAAAAGGAAGATGAAAGCGAAATGAGTAAGTCATTGTTTTAAATTTAACAGAAAAATTTTTTTAAATTGGTTGTTATTTGTATTAAATTCAAATATTGAGAGTGTAATGATACTCACAAAAGTTATTTTAAAAAGTAATTTGTCGTTTTTTTTTTTTTTTTACGACAACGAGGGATAAAATTTCGATAAAAATTTTCGTCTTTAACCTCACCAGGTTACATACAAATCCTTACACGCTCAATACTTGCACGCACGTGGCCGTTGAATCATTTTTCAATTTTCAATTTTCAGCCATTTTGGCATCGAACGTTTTTCAAGAAATCGAAGGAAAAGAAGGAGAATATTGTTGCAATCAAATAATATCGAGAGCTATTGAAAATTTACTACCCTATTCGAACGATGAAGAATTTGCTGGATTCATTGAGAAATTCAGTAGTAATTTAAGGCCCATATTCAACGATCCGTTTGGGAGTCACGTGTTACAGCAAACGATCGTCGTTTCATATCAGAAATATACAAAATGTAAAGGAAATAGTAATGAAGATGATGATGATGATGGTGTTAAACAAGAAAATGAAGATGAAAAAAAACTTTCGATAAGATTTTATGAGTACATATTGAAGATATCACAATTTTTATTCAACAATTTGTACGATTTCATATGGGACACATATAGCAACGCGATAGCAAGAACCGTATTCAACGTATTGAGCGGAAATCCCATCAAAGGAGAAATCAAACCGGAAGAAAGAAATAAGAAAACTTTGATGAGAGTTCCACAGTGTTTTACAGAACTATTGAAAAAGTTTGCAAAGAAAATCATGACACACCCACAATTTGATGACTTTTGCTATCAGTCAACAAATTCTGGACTACTGCAAAGTTTGCTAGTGGCACTAGGAGTCGACAGCCTGGAGAGAAGAGAAATGATACAACAAATTTTGAAAAATTATGAAAAAAATCAAGTGGATTTACTAAATGAGTGCAACGAACCCTTCTCGAGACTTTTGGAAGTCATCGCTTCAATTGGAGACAAAGGAACCGTTAAAACCATTTACAAAATGGTGGTCAAAGACAAACTTGTGGATTTGTCCAAGTCGAAATGTGGTAATTTCCTTGTGCAGAAATTAATTGGGAATTGCGAGAGCAAGAAAACTTTTGGGAAAATATTTGCCAAAATCGAACCGGAAATGGAAAACGTACTGAGTGAGGGAAACACTGGAGTTGTCCTTTCCATCGTTAAAGCTTGCAGACGTTTGGAGATTTGCCAAGGGGGATGCATGACGGTGAGTTTTTTATTATTTTCTTTTCTTTTTTCTTTTATTTTAAACGATGATAAAATGATGAAGACATATAAGTCAGACAATTATCTTTGCACATTGCAAAAGAAATGATTTAAAATGTCATCTGATGTCATCGTTCAGAGCAGAAGAAATGGTTGAATAAGTCGAAAAAAAAAAAAAAAAAAAATCCACTAATATTTTTTCTTTTTCCCTGTCGTAGATGCTGTCGAGAACGTTTCACGTGAAAGACGTCAAAGATTTGATTTTGTCCGTGTCGACGATGACCCCGTGGGAAAATTTCAACATGGAAACGTTCACGTTCACACTTCACGGATGTCTCGCAGTACAGGAAATGCTTAATTTTAAAAAACCCATCAACCTCGTCAACGGTCTGTTGGAAATGGATGACTCAATTTTGTTGAAATTGTTGTGCGATTCCAAAGGGTGTCACGTGACGGATGCTTTCATTGGTAGCCCTTACGTCGGAGAAAAGAACAAGGATAAACTATTTAGAAAATTACAGGTAAGATCACTCGTCTTGCTACTTTTCCCATCATCCCTCTCTCCCCCCCTTTCTCTCTTACATCATCCCTCCTTATTCTTCCCCACGTTATCTTCTTATCATTTTTTTTGCTGTATTGAATCGTTACTAAAGATGTCTCTGTCTGCACTTTTTGTCTTTTAAGGGTCGCTACTTGGAATTGGCCACGTCAAAGTACGGTTCACGTTCTCTGGATGCCATTTGGTCCAACACAAGCCTGAATCAGAAAACTATTTTGGCCGAAGAATTGTTGAGTCGCCAGAGCGAGTTGAACGGAAACGTCTACGGGAAAAATTTCGGTTGGAAAATTCATCTGAACAATTTTAGGAGAGACAAAGAGGAATGGATCAGACTGTACAGGAGTTCGGAAACGGCGGAAAAAGTTTTTGCAGATATACTCCTCCCGAAGAAACGTCAGAAAACAAGTTGATGATGATGATGAAACTCTTGAAGATTTTAACTACTCGACTCTTCTTCCTTTCTTATTTATTGATGAGTTCATCCAGACGTGAGATGATGATGAAGATGATGGCGGCCATTCCATTTCGAGGATGTGAGAACGATGAGGAAGATGTTGGTTCAGTGTATCCTTCCATAGCATCCAAGAATAGTTCTTCTTCGTGCCTGTTGTTGTGTTGAAGCTGTCCGAAATAGCCGTTTGCTGGACGAACGGTTCCAAAGAAGAAAGGCCACGTGATGCTGACGACGACGACGACGATGATGTCATCTCTTCTTCTCCTTCGTCATCTCCTCTTCTTCGTCGTCGTCGTCGTCTTCGTCTTCATCTTCTTCTTCTTCTTCGTCGTCGTCTTCGTTTTCTTCTTCGTTTTCTTCGTCTTCGTCTTCATCTTCTTCTTCTTCTTCGTTTTCGTCTTCATCTTCTTCTTCTTCTTCGTTGTCTTCGTCTTCGTTTTCTTCTTCTTCTTCGTCTTCATCTTCTTCGTTTTCTTCGTCTTCATCTTCTTCTTCTTCGTCTTCGTCTTCATCTTCTTCTTCTTCGTCGTCGTCTTCGTTTTCTTCGTCTTCGTCGTCGTCTTCATCTTCTTCTCCTTCGTCTTCGTCTTCTTCGTTTTCTTCGTCTTCTTCGTTTTCTTCGTCTTCATCTTCTTCTTCTTCTTCTTCTTCTTCGTCTTCTTCGTCTTCATCTTCATCTTCTTCGTTTTCTTCTTCTTCTTCGTCTTCATCTTCTTCTTCTCCTTCGTCATCTCCTCTTCTTCTTCTTCTTCGTCTTCATCTTCTTCTTCTTCGTTTTCTTCGTCTTCTTCTGCTTCTTCTTGCCGAATTGAACTCTTCTAATTGTTTTTATTATTTGAAGTCTGTGTCGGTTGGCTGTCGTTGACTCCGATTGTGTGATGTATTTATTTGTTCTTCGTTTTTTAAATAAAATTTTTAATGCGTTTCACTTTTTCAGTTTTATTCCGTTCCACGGAAAGCTCTATATCCGTGTCACGGTTTACTCCTTAACCTAAATTTCACACTAAAATCACTTATTTGAAAATAAAAACGGTTAATTAAAAAAAAATGAAAGAAAAAAATTAATGAAAACGATTATTATTATTATTATTATCGATAATTATCTCGATGACACAATTAACATAACCTAAATTACAAATTAAAATTACAACTGAAAAAAATATTAATATTTAACGAGTTCAATTAATGCAGTAATAATAATAATAAATTAATCAATTGGAAAGTAAAGCTGGAGTAATGTTTCGTAAATCCTTTCATCTTCTTCTAGAAAAACGCAAAAAATTATTTTTTTTACCTGTAAAATAAAAAGAGAGAAAGAGAGAGAAAAGAAAAAAAAATTAATTAATTTTCCTATTGAAAAAAAAATTTCTACATGAAAAAAACAAAATTATTACTTTTGATAAATTAGATTCTAGAAAATTTCTAGCACATGTTAATGCCACGACAGCTGCCGGTCCCTGTGGATAACCTTAAAAACCAAAACACAAATTAATAAAAAAGGTACACAAAAAGCGAAAGAAAGAGAAAGAGAAGGAGAGAAGTAAAAAAAAAAAAAATAAAATTACCATAAATTCCAGTCGATATGCATGGAAAAGCCTGGAAATAAAAGTAAAAAAACAAAAAAAAAAAATGTTTTGTAATAATTACCATTCCGATTGATTTTTATTATTAGCCATCATCCGATTACTTACAATCGATTCTAAATTATTATCCAACATTAAATGAAAACATGATTTGTAACAAGATTCCAATAAGTCTGGTTTTTCACCTTGAGGACCAACAGTGTGAATCACATCTGTAAAACAATGAAATTAAAATTATTATAGGAATTCGATAATAATAAAAAATAAAAAAAAGAAAATTAGTATTAGTCGCACAGATTAATGTGTATTTTGTACTTACATTTCGAAGGAAGGTTATAACCTCCTGTTATTTTAGCCGAACCTGTCGGACAACCATTAAGAGTTTTACATTCTTCCAAAAGAAATTTTCCAGCTTTTCTATGAATGGCTCCATCGACTGTAATAAAGCAAACATAAAATATAATTAATTATTTGTTTCAAGTTTTGGTTTTATTTATATTTAAATATATTTACCTCCACCACCT